>NW_024080452.1:1586047-2008104 GCF_014754425.2 Oryx dammah
TCATGTTTGGGAACGCAGGTACACCCGGGGTGGATTCATGTCAATGTATGGCAAAACCAATACAGATTTGTAAAGTAAAATAAAAAATAAATTAAAAAAAATAAAAAATAATAAAAAATGAAAAGCAACAACAACAAAAAAAAAAAAACTAATTTGGGATCAATTAAAAAAAAAAAAAAAAAAAACTAGGACCAAAACTACCATATGATCCAGAAATACTACTACTGGTCATATACCCTCAGGAAACCAGAATTGAAAAGGGGGCATGTACCCCAGTACAGGACTATTTACAATAGCTAGGACATGGAAACAACCTAGATGTTCACTGACAGATGAATGGATGAAGAAGTTGTGGTATGTATACACAATGGAATATTCATGCTCATACTCATCACTTCAGTCATGTCCGACTCTTTGCAACCCCATGGACTGTAGCCCACTAGGCTCCTCTGTCCATAGCATTACTCAGCTATAAAAAGGAATGTGTTTGAGTCAGTTCTAATGAGGTAGATGAACCTAGAGCCTGTCATACAAAGTGAAGTAAGTTGGAAAGAGAAAAACAAATATTGTATATTAATGCATGCATATGAAGTCTAGAAAGATGGTACTGATGAACCTGTTTGCAGGGCAGCAATGTAGGCTCAGACATAGAGAACAGACTTTGGACACAGAGTGGGGAATGAGAGGGTGGGACAAACGGAGAAAGTAGCATGGAAACATATACATTATCATATGTAAAATAGATACTGGGAATTTACTGTATGACTTAGGGAGCTCAGACTGTGGCCCTGTGACAATCTAGAGGAGTGGGATTGGGTGAGAGGTGGGAGAGAGGTTCAAGAAGGAGGGGATATATGTATACCTATGGCTGATTCATACTGATGCATGGCAGAAACTAATACAATATTGTAAAGCAATTATCTTTCAATTAAAAGATGTTTTAATTTTAAAAAATAAATAAATAAAATCGAGTTATTAATTTTTTAAAAAAAGGAATTGTCTGGCCCAGATGTCAGTACTCCCAAGGTTGATAAAACACTACCCTGGGAAATGAGAACATGAGCATAGCTGGAGAAGAGGAGTTACTTAGAGACTCAGCTCTGGGGCACTCCTTCCTAGGCATTCAAGAAGATGAGAAACAGTTAAAGGAAAGGGAGGGTTTATGTCCATACACTAGAAACCACATCTAGAAGGTCTATTACAGGCTAGAAAGTGATCAGCTATGTCAAATGCTTATGATAGGTCAAGAAAGATGAGGACTGAAAATCAGCCATTGAATTTTTCATCATAGTGTCATTGAAAAGACCCCCACGTTGACAAGAGTAGTTTGCCAGAGTGGTATTAGCAAAAGTTCATTGAGTGACCTTGGCAACCTACTTAGCCTCTCTAAGTTTTAGTTTTCTCACTCATAAGCTGAAGATAATTACCTGTATCACAGAGTTGCATGAGATAATGTAAACAAGGTATGTAAAGCACCAGCTCAGAACTGGCACCAAGCAGGTACTCAAGAAATGTAAGATCTCCTTCCACAATTTTTGCATCATTTCCAACTTCTATCCTCCTGCACCCCTACACTCGCATACAAACCCACTCCTTCAGTGTTGTATCACACACTATCGTGTTATAAGAGACAGTTCTTGCATTGAAACACACTTTATGAAAGGAACTATAATTCAATTATCTATCATGAATCAAAGAAAAAGAAATGTGTTAGTAACTTGAGGTTTTCTGTATAAGGTGATAAAGTGTACTGAGAGAACCAGGTAGCAATTTGAAAATATAGCAAATCACAAAGTAATTTCTCATGAATTTAAGCATTTCCTTGTTAAGTTGCATTATTTATGAAGTCTCAGGTTTTGGAACTGTGCAAGCCTGAAACAGTAACGCCATTTTCTAAGTCTACTTATAGCTTCACACATTTTCCTCACGTAAAACTCTTATATTTCAAACTCACAGTCAAAATAAAAAATCCTCAGAGAGATGTCAAAGGATGGAGACTGGGAAATATCTAGAGAGGTGGATATTCACTCTTTAAAACCTTTTACTCTAGAAATTCTCACTGATATTTTTTTTTTCTCTTGGGACTCAGAAAATAATTATATCACTCTAATCACTGAATAATAACTTTATAAAAATGAATTGAATTTCAAGAGGTCAAAGGTAGCTATATTGTGGGAAAAACGATCTGAAAAGAAGTCGTTCTGTATTCAATTTTAATTTTCACAGAGCTGAGGTCCCTGGAAGGTCATCCAAGTAATGAGACTTTGTGCTAACTCCCAGCCCAACACAAACAATAGCTCTCAGTCCAGGTGGCTCCTGACTGCTCTAGAAACTCAGAAAACTGAAGAATTCTCCATGATTTGGAAGTTCTAGATACTCGGACTCAGTTCCAGGCGATTCTCAGGCAACCTGATTCTCATATCTGCCAATTCCTCAAAGCACAGCTTTCAATCATCTCTCTACTTCTCCATCTACTGTATTCCACTGAGTCTCAAGGAGCACACTTTTCTCAAATTCTTGTCTCAGAAATCAGATTGTCATCAAATCAATGGCTTTTTACTGTCGTTGTTGGTCTGTCCTGTCCAAAAGAACACTTTCTATGTTGGAATTATCCAAATGCTGCTGGTATATTCTATCTAATATGGACACCATTAGTCACTCATGGCTTTTGAACACTTGAGATGTCGCTGGTGCAATTGAATAAGTGAATTTTTAATTTTATTTAATTTTCATTGTTTTGAATTTAAATAGCCACATGGGGCTAGTGGCTACCATATCAGAAAACACAAGTCAAGTTGAATTCTTCTAAGGAACTTTTTTTTTTTTTTAGGAATGATGAACTTGAGAGCCTTTTAAATTAAATTCTCTGCTTGAGGCTTTTTTGCACTACTCTGGTGGTACAATTTCAGATCATGGCCCTGAGTAAATACAGGTTTGGGTCAAATTCTCAGAGGAGATTTTTCTTTTCCTCCATTTAACCAGTGCCAGTATTGACATATGTAAATTTTTCTGCCGTCCCTTCCTGCATGGTGGGCTTATTTTTGTACTCATTTGCTCTTACCCTCAAAGAGTGGCCCTTGAGTTCCAACATGCAGAAATAATTCACTATTAAAAAATATCGTGGATTTTTTTAGTTTCATATTGAAACCAAAAACAATGATGCTTCTTTCAACCAGCAATAACTAAAAACAAATGAAATACGGTAATATAATTTCTGATGGATAGTAGAAGCTTAATAGATATTGAAAGAGAAAAGGCATACATCAAAGGAAATCATTAACAAAATAAAAAGCAACCTATTAAGTAAGAGAAAATATTTGCAAATCATATACCTGAGCAGGGGTTAATATCCAAAATGTATAAAAAACATACACAACTCAATATCAAAAAATCAAACAATCTCATTTTTAAATGGTCAGAGAATCTGAACAGACGTTTTTCCAAAGATACACATATGGCCAACAGACACATGAAAAGATGTTCAGCATTACTAATCATCAAGGAAATGGAAATCAAAACAATGATGAGATCTCACTTCACACCTATTAGAATGGCTATTATCAAAAAGACAAGAAATAACAAATCTTGTTGAGAATGTAGAGAAAAGGGAATGCTTGTGCACCTTTTGTAGGAATGTAAATTTGTGTAGCCACTATGAAAAACAGTATGGAAGTTCCTCAAAAAATCGAGAAAAGAACTATCATATGATCTAGCAATCCCACTTATGGTTACATATCCAAAGAAAATGAAAACATTAATTCAGAAACATGCATACACCCCCATTTACAATAGCCAAGCTATGGAAAAAACCTAAATGTCCACTGGTGTATGAATGGATAAAGAAGACCTGAGATAGATACACATGGGATACTATTCAACCATAATAAAAAAAGAAATCTTGTCATTTGTGACAACATGGAGGACCTTGAGGGCATTGATAATGATACAGTGTTTGGTGACTGGTGCTAGATTTGTGGTCTCCAAAGGAGAAAATTTCACTCTGGGGCCAAAGATGCAATCTTAGTCACTCAGAGCTTTGTGTAGATTTTATTAAAGTGAAAGTGATAGAAAAAACTTCTGACATAGACATCAGAAGAAGGTAGAAGATTACCCGCCTCACTAGTTCAAGCAGAACATTATATACTTTTCAACTGGCTGCTGAGAATAGATTTTAAAAATATCTCAAAATTGTGAAAGTTTCATCAAATGTCTTTTCCCATAACATACATCTTGAGCTTAAAAAAAGCATGATCTTGAGGAAGAGATATCACTTACGAGGCCTATGTGACTAAGGCAAAAGAATGTGAAAAAGAAAGAATGTTCACCTCCTCCTTAAAGGGACCTTGGAATCCCTATCAACCTACCTAAGTTAACTCTCTCAGCATTATGCTAAATGAAATAAGTTGGACAGAGAAAGAAAATACCATACGATCTCATTTATATGTGGGATACAGAAACAAAACAAAAATACACAAAAACAAGCTTAAAGATACAGAGAACAGATTGGTGTTTGCCAGTGGTAGGATTGGAGGTAAGCAAAATAGATGAAGAAAATCCAGAAGTGTGAATTTCCAGTTCTGAAATAAATAAGTCATGGGGGTGTGTGTGTGTGTGTATGTGGTGTGTGTGTGTGAGAGAGAGAGAGAGAGAAGAGCAAGGGAAGACCATATTTGGTCATAGAATTTGTTTCTAAAAGTGATGGTTCTGTGACCACCTAGTTACTTTAAAGAAGGGAGGCGTTGAATGCACTGTTAACTTCTGTTTGAATAAGAGAAGAGAGAAATTGGAGAGAAAAAAACACATAAACATATATATATATTATATAATCCTTATAGGGTACAGGGCTTTCCTGGTGGCTCAGATGGTAAAGTGTCTGCCTGCAATGCAGGAAACTTGGGTTTGATCCCTGGGTCAGGAAGATCCCCTGGAGAAGGAAATGCAAACCCACTCCAGTACTCTTGCCTGGAAAATTCCATGGACTGAGGAGCCTGGTAGGCTACAGTCCGTGGGGTCGCAAAGAGTCAGACATGACTGAGTGACTTCGCTTTCTTTTCTTTCTTTCTTATAGGGTACAGGAAAGAGAAAACTTAATACTTAGTGTATCAGTCAGAGTCCAGGCATGAAAGAGTTGGTACACGATAGGGAGATGAGACAGCATCACCCTAGCCTGGTTTCTTGAACTGAGCTGGAGCCCTGTTTGCACAGGGGGAGACTGGAAGCTAAAGACACTGTTTCATGAGCATCTTTATGAGCTTCTGTGTGTAAGAAGCACAAATTTGGGACTCATATGTTCAGGGTGCAAGCATGGGTTCCTCTTTACTTATGCAAAATCCATCCCTCTGGTTGCTGGCCTCCAGTGTCTTGGAGCTCAGAGAACTTTGAGGGCCACTTTCCTTGATGGGTGTTTCCCTGGTGGCTTAGATGGTAAAGAATCTACCTGCAGTGTGGGAGAGCAGGTTCAGTCTCTGAGCCAGGAAGATCCCCTGGAGAAAGGCACGGCAATCCACTCCAGTATTCTTGCCTGGAGAATTCCACGGACAGAGGAACCTGGCGGGCTACAGTCCATGGGGTCACAAAGAGTCAGACACAACTGAATGACTAACACTTTAACTTTTCCTTCATGGAGGCATCATTCTGGATGCCAATGACAGCTGTAATCACAAGGCAAACCAAAGTGACTAAGGAGGAGGCTGAAGAAGAAAGGAAGAAACATGACCATACCCCATGGGGATGTGGCTGGACAGGTTGGTTTCTATATGTAACTGAAGACCCTCTAAGATACTTGGGAAATGAGGGTGACTATGTAACTCTACAAATGACCATCATTTATGCTTGAACACATGTACTCATTGATAGAAAGATTTTTCTGTTGTTGTTGTTGTTTAGTCACCAAGTCATGTCTGACTCTTTGCAGCCCCAAGTCTGTAAGTCTCCTCTGCCCATGAGATTTCTCAGGCAAGAATATTAGAGTGGGTTGCCATTTTCTTCTCCAGGGTATCTTCTTGACCTAGGGATCAAACCCACAGCTCCTGCATTGCAGGCAGATTCTTTACCACTGAGCCACCTGGGAAGACCCAGAAAGATTTTAGTTTATAATATTTATATGATCTCACTTCAGTTGAGGAGAGGATGAGAATTGGGATATTCAGATCATGAGAGAAAAAAAATAAAGGAAAAAATGCAGTTAGCTATTCCCAAGGCTGAAACTGAAATTGTGGAGGAAAATGTGTATGTCCCTTATTGTCTGATTCATTCAGATTTTATCCAGCAGATGCAAAAACTGGGAAACTCATTTGAGGATTACTGGAAAGTTGTAAGCCTATTGGGCCCAAGACGTAAGACCTGAATTTTTGCAAAGTCCATTTTTGGCATCTGGGTTGTTGGGCATCAAAGTAACCATCCTCTGTCTCTACTAGGGGCATATCAGACATTATAGACACATAGCACCAGCCTTGGGTTAAAACTTGGGTTTGAGTCAATTCTGTCAAAGGTACAGTGAATTCACTTAACTTGAAAACTATGAGATCTTCATCGGAAAATAGGATATGATACACTCCTATGAGACCTCACAGTTTCTGTAAATGTCATCAAATGAGATAATAGAAATTCAGTAAAGTCCTATATGAATGTAGGAGGGAAAGAGTATATTTTAAACAGAGTCCCTCTGTGTTGTTGTTCAGTCACTAAGTTGTGTCCAACTCTTTGAAACCCCATGGATTGAGACACACCAGGCTTCCCTGTCCTTCACCATCTCTGGAGGTTGCTCAAACTCATTTCCATTGAGTCAGTGATGACATCCGACCATCTCATCCTCTGTCGCCCCTTTCTCCTCCCATCTTCAATCATTCCCAGCATCAGGATCTTTTGCAATGAGTCGGCTGTTTGCATCAGGTGGCCAAAGTACTGGAGCTTCAGCTTTAGCATCAGTCCTTTCAATGTAGATTCAGGGTTGATTTCCTTTTGGATTGACTGGTTTGATCTCACTGTCCAAGGAACTCTCGAGAATGTTCTCCCATACCATAGTTCAAAAGCATCAATTCTTGGGCTCTCAGCCTTCTTTATGGTTCAACTCTTACATCCATACATGACTACTGGAAAAACCATAGCTTTGACTATATGGACTTTGTCAGCAAAATGATGTCTCTGCTTTTTAATGCACTGTTTAGGTTTGTCATAGCTTTTCTTCCAAGGAGCCAGTGTCTTTTAATTTTATGGCTTCAGTCATCTATGGTGAAATATTATTCCATTGAAGAGAGTAAAAAGCACAAATGATGCTCACCTGAAAAATTACTCCAAATTAAAATCTGTAGTTGTGAGTCCAGTTGTCTCAACTTGTTAAATCTACATGTATTTGGGGTTGAATTGAATATACAGTAAGTTCTGTAAGTGATAAAAGAATGAAAAGGATATGGAAAGTTAACAGGCTGTCTAAAAACTAGACCTATTTGCTATTCCAGTTGTGGCTCATTACTCTACTATTGGAAAGAAACACTTAAATTTGAGAAGGGACAAAGAGAAGCTCTAGAAAAAGGATCTACTTTGTGTGGTTGGAAAATGAAGCCTTTTGTTTTCCTGTCAATGGCAGGTTACTTCTCCCTAAGGTATGTTGCTAAAAGTCTCTAGGGACAGCCACAATTCCTAGAACCTGGACACAGATCTCAGTAGCAGCTAGGATAATATATGTCTTACAGTTAAAAATGAGAAAGCTGGACTTCTCTGGTGGTTCACTTGTTAAGAATTTGCTTGCCAATGAAGGGGACACAGCTTCAATCCCTGGCCCAGGAAGACCCCACATGCCATGGGGCAACTAGGCCCATGTGCCACAACTACTGAGCCTGTGTCCTTGAACCTGTGCTCCACAACAAGAGAATCCACACAGTGAGAAGCCTGCCCACCACAACTAGAGAGTAGAGTCTGCTCACCACAACTAGAGGAACGCTTGTGCGCAGCAATGAAGACCCAGTGTAGCCAAAATAAACAAGTAAATGATTTTTTTAAAGAGAAAATTATGTTCCAAGGCCAAATGTAACAAGGACACATGGGCACAGAGAAGAGAACCTCGAGAAACTTAGTAAATAAGGCAGAACATGATGATCAGAAAGATGTCACAAATTATAATCAAAAAATTCAGATGGATTCCTGACAGCACAAAAGAGAAAAACAGTCAGATTATCAGGAAAATTTTAGAAAAACACATGTAGCAGAGAATAGAGCCAGGTCAGATACCCAAAATTAAAAGAGAATGGTAAGAAAGGGGAAGGCAAATCAGAGCCAAGTGACAGGGCAAGGTAGTGAACAAGTGTCATAGCAAATAGAAAGAAAAGGAACTGTACCCTCTCTACCTTTTATCCATAGAACCTAGGGAAGTGCCTAATATGGAGTAGAGACCCACTACTAAATGAAAGCATAAACCCAGAAACAGACTTAGGATACTGACAACTGACTTTTCTAATTCAACCAACTAATAGCCTAAATTGAGAAGCCTAAAGTTTCTTGAACTTTAATGTGCACACATATCACTCAGGGATCTTCCAGTGTGCCTGGGGTAATTCTGGGGTGGGGCCTAAGCATGACTGTGCCTGTGACTACAATGCCCCTGGTCCACGGATACACTGATTCACTGCATAATTTAAATAATAAGGGCCTTGACTCAACTCAGCAACTTGTATTAGCTTTTTGTTAAGACAGAAATCTATTACAAGAAAGACTGTGAGTGAAAATAAGAAAAGTATTTTCCAGGAGTAAGGAAGTCAAGTTCAGACAGGAATAACAATTCCTGAATAGAATGATTTGGGGAACTTTCCTGGGGCAGAGGCTGCCAACAGCACTGTGCCCAGAAAGAGGAGACCATGGTGGTTCAGAATTATATTGATATAGGCAGATTTGGAGGAGTGCAAAGTTTGTAAAAGGGTTTATCCAGTATTCAGTTCAGTTCAGTTACTCAGTCGTGTCCGACTCTTTGCAACCTCATGAACCGCAACATGCCAGGCCTCCCTCTCCATCACCAACTCCCGGAGTCTACCCAAACCCATGTCCATCGAGTCGGTGATGCCATCCAACCATCTCATCTTCTGTCGTCCCCTTCTCCTCCTGTCCTCAATCTTTCCCAGCATCAGGGTTTTTTCAAATGAGTCAGCTCTTTGCATCAGGTGGCCAAAGTATTGGAGTTTCAGCTTCAACATCAGTCTCACCAATGAACACCCAGGATTGATCTCCTTTAGGATAGACTGGTTGGATTTCCTTGCATTTCAAGGGATTCTCAAGAGTCTTCTCCAACACCACAGTTCAAAAGCATCAATTCTTAAGTGCTCAGCTTTCTTTCTAGTCCAACTCTTACATCCATACATGACCACTGGAAAAACCATAGCCTTGACTAGACAAACTTTTGTTGGCAAAGTAATGTCTCTGCTTTTTAATATGCGCTCCAGGTTGGTCATAACTTTCCTTCCAAAGACTATGTGTCTTTTAATTTCATGGCTGCAATCACCATCTGCAGTGATTTTGGAGCCCAGAGAAATAAAGTCAGCCATTGTTTCCACTGTTTCCCCATCTATTTCCCATGAAGTGATGGGACCAGATGCCATTCTCTCAGTTTTCTGAACATTGAGCTTTAAGCCAACTTTTTGACTCTCCTCTTTCACTTTCATCAAGAGGCTCTTTAGTTCTTCACTTTCTGCCATAAGGGTGGTGCCATCTGCATATTTGAGGTTATTGATATTTCTCCCAGCAATCTTGATTCCAGCTTGTGCTTCATCCAGTCCAGCGTTTCTCATGATGTACTCTGCATAGAAGTTAAATACGCAGGGTGACAATATACAGCCTTGACGTACTCCTTTTCCTATTTGGAACCAGTCTGTTGTTCCATGTCCAGTTCTAACTGCTGCTTCCTGACCTGCATACAGATTTCTCAAGAGGAAGGTTAGGTGGTCTGGTATTCCCATCTCTTTCGGAATATTCCACAGTTGATTGTGATCCACACAGTCAAAGGCTTTGGCATAGTCAATAAAGCAGAAATAGATGTTTTTCTGGAACTCTCTTGCTTTTTTGATGATCCAGCGGATGTTGGCAATTTGATCTCTGGTTCCTCTGCCTTTTCTAAAACCAGCTTGAACATCTGGAAGTTCACGGTTCATGTATTGCTGAAGCCTGGCTTGGAGAATTTAGAGCATTACTTTACTAGCGTGTGAGATGAGTGCAACTGTGCAGTAGTTTGAGCATTCTTTGGCATTGCCTTTCTTTATCCACTGTAGTCATTACAATGTTTCAGAACCTGAACAGAAGTCGTTACCCAATGATGGACTTCATTTCCACATGCCCTACCTATCTTATTGCATAAAGTAAAAGGTTTATTTTCTTTAGTTTGAGTATATCACTACAGTGGAGTTTAATGACAAAGAAAGCTGATATAAAAATAGAGTTATGTGTGTAGCAAGAAGGTAGAAATGGGAAACTGTAGACACTGCAGACAGAGGATTGTCACATGAACTCTCTCGTCTCCCATTTACTGGTCCCTCCTTCACCTCATACCTATTGTCTTCTGTGAACTATAGCATGTGATCTGGGTTTAAAGAGAACTTGGAGAATACCTTCATCTCTAATAGATGACCCTAGATGTGGCTACAAAGCACCAGTCCCAAGCAGTGGTGCAGAATCAACCCCAAATTGACTGCGATGAAATTCTGTGTTCTGCGATCAGCAACTTCAGCACCAGGGCAAATCCCTGTGGAATACAACTCTGATATCAGTATGAGGCTTTCAGACCATCTTGACCCTCTTGCCACTGTGCAGAGGACAGTCACTTCCGACCTGCCCTATCAAATTCCCACCTTTCCTGCCATCGTGTTCCCATTCTTTATATGACTGTTCCCTGCTATGCTTATGCGTACCAGACAACATACTCCTTTTCCCATGGGCAGACTTTGCCATTTTAATTCAAGGAATTAGGCATCCATATGTCAAACAAGTTTTCCAGGATGCGTCACTAGCTCATAGACTGTTTAATACTGATTGTCTACTCTGCTTTGGTGTCTCTGTCTCAGCTATTAGCTGTCAGATGACATCTACTCATGTACATCGAAGTAGGAGATGGTCCTCAAGACTTTTACTTGAGGCACACTTTGTGACAACAATCAATGGCACGTTTCACGCATGGCAATCTTAAGGTCGTGTGTGGGTATTTAGATATTCTAATTCATTTACAAACTGAGCAAAATCAAGCTGCCACTCTTCTTAGTATAGTATAGCATGTGAAATCCCCTTTAGAGCAAGAGGTTAACTGCATGCACCCCCTAAGACCAAAACTGGAGTAAGAAAGTGAAGTTAAAGAAGGTTCCTGAGAGTGATGAAACCAGGCAGAAGACAAAAACCAAACTTAGTGCTGATGACTACACATAAGAGACTCTCTGAGTTAGTCATGAGGCATAGGTCTCAGCTAAGGGAGCCATTGATTATAATTAGGAAAGGACACATTAGAATGAGACACCTAGACACAAATGGCCTTGTTTCTAGCAAACATTTAATTTCCTCAGAATGATTTTTGCAGACTGAAATGGTCAATAGGAAAGATTTTCTGAAGCTGGCCATGAGCACTCCAGTTTCAAAGGGATAATGGCCTAGGGGACACCTGAAGGGGCAGAATCAGGAGAAGTAAGAATAGATAGCCATAGGAACAGTCTTGAGATGGGACACTGTTACTAGCAGTCCTATAGAATAAAAGCTCTGGTTAAAAATCCACTTGCCAATGCAGAGAACATTGATCCCCAGTCCAGGAAGATTCCACATGCCTGAGAGTAAACTAAGACCATGTGTCACAGCTACTGAACCCTGCATGCCTTAGAGCCCATGCTCCACAGCAAGAGAAGCCACCAAAATGAGAAGCCGTGCACTGCAACTAGAGAAAGCCTGCATGCAGCAGCAAAGACCCAGCACGGCCAAAATAATAATAAGGATACGTTTTTAAAAAAGAATAAAAACCCCGTGGATCTTGTAGTTGAGGGAGGAAATTGGGGCTTTTTGCCCAATGGTGTTTCTAAGTCAGAGTCAACACCATGGACTTTGAACTTGGAGCTTAATTTGACACCCATGTTGGCTTCTCCTAAGGATCCCACTTGGCCTCAAGAGCCTTTCTAGTCAACATGGAAATAACAAACAAAAGCCTGATGGTGTATTGTTTTCCTGTTTCTTCTGTAACAAAGTACTACAAACTTGGTGGCTTAACACAACACAAACATTATTTTACAGTTCTGGAGATCTGAAACCCAAAATGAGTCTCTCTCTAGGCTAAACTAGGTGCCATCAGAGCTGCATCTCTCATGAAGTCTCAAGGGGAGGATCTGTTTCTTTGCCTTTTTCAGCTTCTGGAGGATGCCTGTACCCCTTGGTTCATGGCCTCTTTCCAGCACTCACATCACTTTGACCTCTGCTTCCATCATCGCATCTTTTTCTCTGATTCTGACCTTCTTGCCTCCCTCTTATAAGGACCCTTTAGGTTACATTGGTCTTACCAGGATAATCTAGAGTGATCTTCCCATCTCAATATTTTTAACTTCACCACATCTGCAAATTCCCTATTGCCTTATGAAGTAACATATTCACAGGTTCCAGGGGTTAGGATGTAGACATTTTGAGGAACCATTACTTTGCCTATCTTCACTGGATGGTGATATCTTCACTGAAGGCCAAAAAAAGTAGCAAATATTAATCTGACCTTCAAGTAGCTGGTAAATCTGGACCAAAGGGCTCAAGAAAAACAACCTGTTGTGCTAAAGGAAAAGGATTGACCCTGGTACAATTTGGTCAATTTAAAACATTTTAAAACCTACATCATTTTTTGCTCCAAGAAACTCTCTTTTCAAATCATCTCATTACAATACATCATTATCCTTAGTTTCTAAATAAACCAAACAATTACAGTAATTTTTGTGTTCTGAAAACATGGTCATGATAGTTGGCTGCTCTCCCAAATCCCTTTTACATTGCTTTCCACCTGTGAGTGTGATGAAGGTCATTTCCAGATGTGTACACCTGCATGCTCCTATGCTCTGGCTGAAGCTCTCTTAAGGGCTCACACTCAGGGGAATGTGGCAGGGACATTCTCTGCTTTTGTTCTGCTCAGAGAAGGATGTGTGTGAGAGGCAGGAATTTAGAGCCCACAGAACTCCAGGCAGAAAGTGTTGATGAGGTGTTGGAGAGTTTGCTTTCTTACAGTCACAGTCCAATCAGACAGTTCTACCTTCTTAATCTCTCTCTCTGGGCTTCTCTGGTAACTCACCTGGCAAAGAATCCACCTGCAAGGCAGGAGGTCCAAGTTCTATTCCTGGGTCAGGAAGAATCCCTGGAGAAGGGATAAGCTACTCACCCCAGTATTCTTGGGTTTCCCTGGTGGCTCAGTTGGTAAAGAATACGCCTGCAATGCGGGAGACCTAGGTTCAATCCCTGGGTTGGGAAGGTTGCCTGGAGGAGGCCATGGTAACCCACTCCAGTGTTCTTGCCTGGAGAATCCCCGTGGACAGAGGAGCCTGGCAGGCTACAGTCCATGGGGTCACAAAGAGTTGGATGTGACTGAACAGCTAAGCACAGCACAGCACAAACTCTCTCTATGCTTTCCCACTTCCTCTCCAACCTCATGCCACTCATCAAGGCAGCGTGATACATTGTAAGACTTCTCCCAAATAACCTGATCTTACAAAATGCCTAGGATGAATATAAAACATCCCAGAAATTCCACTTAGAAATTCTGATTCTAACTCTTGCAGGGGCCTTGGAATTTACAAGCAATTCTTATTATCTGACAAGAATGGGCAAGACACATTTCCACCCTGAGCCAAGAAATCAGGCACTTTCTTTTTTTTCTCAAACTGGTGAACTTGGGCAAGTTACTTAAGCCTCCCAGAACCTGTATAGTAAAGAGTTCACATTCTTCAAACACATTCTTCTTCACATTATTTGGAGAATTTGATAGGATTATGTGCACATTTCACTGAACACAGAGCCCAGAGTTTAATAACTGTGAATTATCTTCTTTCCCTGCCCTTCATGCCTCTCCCCTCAGTGCCTGCCATATTGTGATTTTCATAGCTGGGAGATGTTGGCTGACTCTGCAAATCATAAAATGACAATGTGAAACACTTGGTTAATCTCTTTGCCAGGAGCCTCCCTACCTACCCAGTTACCAACATTATGGGATAATTACATGGGCTTTCAGAGGTTTCCCTGCCATAAAGCTTCCTCTAATCTCCAAGGAAATGTCCACAAAGATTCCCCTTTCTTCACAGTACCCAAAGAAAGCTAATTGTCCCCCATAGCTATGTCAACCATAGTTCCAGAAATTGTCTCCAGGAAGTGCTTGACTTTTATTCTTCAAGAGAAAGAATCATGACAGTTTTACTCCTCAGCAGGCTGAGACTAGGAATGGACCCTAGATAGAGGCACCCGTTGGCTGGAGAGTTTCTTTGCCATTCCCAAGGTTTCATGTCTCCCTGCATCAGAAATGTATGTCACATGTCACAGGCCACCTGCTGCTGTGATTTATACATTTAGAACATGCTGTAGAATCAGCTCAGTTTTTAAGTACCCTCCCCATTTTATTTTTGGCAATTTTATTTCTTAGTGGCTCCAAAGAATCTTAGGAGTATATGCTGACTGGTGCTCTATTTTATTCTTTTTTTTTTAACCACTTATCTCAATTCTCTTTTTATTCTTAAAGTTATAGCAATGGGTACAGAGTGATGATCACACTCTTATAGTAGTTTGTGTCTCTTAATCCCCTACCCATATATTGCCCCTCACCCTCTCCCCACTAGTAACCACTGGTTTGTTCTCTGTACCTATGAATCTGCTCCTTTTTTTGTTATATTCACTAGTTTGTTGTGTTTTTTATATTCCACATATAAGTGATATCATACAGTATTTCTCTTTCTCTGTCTGATTTACTTCATTTAGCATAAGACCCTACAAATCCATGTGTGTTGTTGTAAATGGCAAAATTTAATTCTTTTTTATAGCTGAGTAAGATTCTATCAGGGCTTCCCAGGTGGTACAGTGGTAAAGAATTTTCCCACAATGCAGGAGACTCAGGAGATGCGGGTTCAATTCCTGAGTCAGGAAGATCACTTGGAGGAGGAAATGGCAACTCATTCCAGTATTCTTGCCTGGGAAGTCCCATGGACAGAGGAGCCTTGCGGGCTACAATCTATAGGGTTGCAAAGTGTCAGACATGACTATGTATGCACATATGTAAGTAGGATTCCATTGTATATATGTACCAAATCTTCTTTACCCATCCATCCCATCTGTTGATGGACACAGGTTGCCTCCATACCTTGGCTATTTTAAATAATGCTTCTATGACTTCCCTGGTAGCTCAGACGGTAAAGCGTCTGTCTACAATGTGGGAGACCCGGGTTCGAGCCCTGGGTTGGGAAGATCCCCTGGAGAAGGAAATGGCAATCCACTCCAGTACTATTGCCTGGAAAATCCCATGGACAGAGGAGCCTGGTAGGCTACAGTCTATGGCGTCACAAAGAGTCAGACACAACTGAGCAACTTCACTTCACTTATGAACATTTTCAAATTGGTGTTTTTGTTTTTTCCCCGTTATATACTCAGGAGTGGAGTTGCTTGGCCATATGGTAGTTCTGTTTTTAGTTTTTTGAGAAATTCTTGCCCAAATCACTGATATCTCTTTCTATCTGTATTCCCACTCCTGACACTATAGCAAAGTGTCAAAGTGTGGCCTCTAGGCCAGCAGCATTACCTGAGCACTTGTTCAGTCCAGTTCACTTCACTCGCTCAGTCGTGTCCGACTCTTTGCGACCCCATGAATCGCAGCACGCCAGGCCTCCCTGTCCATCACCAACTCCTGGAGTTCACCCAGACTCACGTCCATCGAGTCAGTGATGCCATCCAGCCATCTCATCCTCTGTCGTCCCCTTCTCCTCCTGCCCCCAATCCCTCCCAGCATCAGAGTCTTGTCCAATGAGTCAACTCTTCGCATGAGGTGGCCAAAGTACTGGAGTTTCAGCTTTAGCATCATTCCTTCCAAAGAAATCCCAGGGCTGATCTTCAGAATGGACTGGTTGGATCTCCTTGCAGTCCAAGGGACTCTCAAGTCTTCTCCAACACCACAGTTCGAACGCATCAATTCTTCGGTGCTCAGCCTTTTTCACATACAACTTTCACATCCAACTTTCTCATTCCAACTCTCACATCCATACATGGCCACAGGAAAAACCATAGCCTTGACTAGATGGACTTTAGTCGACAAAGTAATGTCTCTGCTTTTGAATATGCTATCTAGGTTAGAAATGCAAATTTGGGCTATACCTCAGATCTGCTGAGTCAGAAATTCAGAGAATGAGGTTCAAAGTTCTGCACTTTAAAAGCCCTAGGTGTCAGGATGGGGGGACACATGTATACCTGTGGCCAATTCATGTTGATGTGTGGCAAAAACCATCACAATATTGTAAAGTAATTATTCTCCAATTAAAATAAATTTTTAGAAAAGCGTTAGGTGATTCATATGCTCTCAGTTTGAGGTTCATCACTCTGTAGCCATTTCCTGTCTATCAGCCATCTCCTGAAAACATCTTCACAATATATCTTGTTTTTAGTAGCTTAGAATGCCACCATCATCTCCACAGAATGCTTAGGAATCCTCCCCACCATTCCAACTGATCTCATTTTAATTTGCTTTTCTCCCACCCCATGTACATGGGCCACTATTTTATTCTCCATACCCACCTCCCCAAACTTTAGTTAAACTGGAAATCACCTGAGAGATAATCTAAGCCAAATGTGGCAGTGTTGTCTCAGTTGTGAGTTCTGAGCCACTGGTAGTAAGCTACTTAGACTGCCAGTGGTATTCTGAGGTTGTGTCCAAGTTCAGTTAGTAAATCTGGCAAGTACTGATGGGTACTATTGAGGTTATAAGGGAAAGTGGCAGCAAAGTGCCCTACATAAGCTTTACCAAAGTAGGCTACCCAGAACCCAGGATTTTAGGGGACAAAACTGAGGCCCAGGGAAAGGAAGTGAATTGTGTAAAGTCTCACAGCTAGTGATCGTAGAGATGCTTCTTGAAACCATGAATATACTCTTCTCACAAGACCTGTGTTCTTTCCCTTTGCTCTCCCTCTATCCTTTTCTTGACTCTATCACACATGGAGACTTTCTGCTCATCACTAACATGATTACCACAAATGAGTCAAGGAAACGGGGGTGGGGTGGTGAGAATCAACAGACTGAGCTCCTGTATACTGAGTTGTCTTTAAGAGAGGACAGGTGGAAACCAATTGCTCCATAAAATGTGCTATGGGGGATTTCCCTGGTGATCCAGTGTTTAAGAATCCACCTGCCAATGCAGAGAACATGGGTTCAATTCCTGGTCCAGGAAGATTCCACATGCTAGGGGCAACTAAGCCTATGCACCACAACTAGAGAAAGCCTGCACAGCAATGAAGACCCAGTGCAGCCAAAAATCCAAAAATAAACAAATAAATAAGAATTTTTAAAAATGTGCTGTGGGTCTTCCTCATCAATCTCTCTACTGCATGAAAGTAAACATGCCTTTCTTCCTTTTCTTTCCTTCTTTCTCTTCTTCTTCTTTACTTTCTTTCATCAATAAATTTTTGTTGGGTACATACTAAGTCCAGGCATTTCTATAAGCTCAGAATACAGCATTAATAATACACCCAAAAAATTCTGCCCTCGTGGTCCTGGAATTCTAGTAAGGAAGACAGAAAACAAATAATTAAGCAGAATATATGGCATGTCATATGGCAAAAAGTCTTACAGAGACAAATTAAACAGGCAAGACAAATAAGAGGAGCAGAGAGGAGATCAGTTGTCACCAGGATGGTCAGAGAAGGCCTCAGAGGAGGTGACATGTTAGCACAAACCAGGAGGGAAGGGAGCAGGCCACACGCAACCTGTGAGGAAAATATGTTAGGATGAGCAAACGCAAGCACCAAGTCCATCAGACAAGCATGTTCCAAACAGCTTTGGGGGGATGGGAGGAACCATATATGGAGCAGAATGAGCAAGGGGAGAGGTGGTAGACGATGTCACTAGGGAAGTGCTGGAGGGATGCCTTGTGTGAAGTCCTGTACACCATTGTGGGAACTCGGGACTTTTTTCAGCCCTGTTAGGAAGTCCTTTCTGAGTCTTTTAAGCCCAGCCTTCCTTAATTAGTCTCCATATTTTACCTATAGTTACAACTCCCTTGCCCAACAATTCCTTTCTTCCAAGCTCTCTTTACTCAGAAAGGTTATTTTCCTCCCCCCATTATGTGAAGTGGGCAGCCACTTCACAAGCTCATCTGCAATGCTTCCTACCCTTCCACTGGCCACACTGCTTGTTCTTCAAGTTCAAACTTTACTGTCTGCCATGAAACCTTCCCCAGCCTCCCCAAGGTAAAGTCAATGGTCCCTAATCCTGAGTTACACACAAGCCCTTGGATATGAACCACTGTTTATTGCTCACTCAGCCAGTGGTCATAGGCCAATGATGTCTCCCTCCTTGGGGACAGGGGCCTCTTCTGCTTCCCTTGCCCCAGTAATGGATATCCCATGAACATATAGGGCTTTGACGGGTACTCCAAGTATTTGGGAAATGTCTTTTCTAATGTAGACATACTTGGGCACCTAGGAGTTGGACCATAAAGAAGGCTGAGCTCCGAAAATTGATGCCTTTGAACTGTGGTGCTGGAGAAGACTCTTGAGAGTCTCTTGGACTGTGAAGAGATCACACCAGTCAATCCTAAATGAAATCAACCCGAATACCCCTTGAAAGGATGATACTGAACTGAAGTTCCAATACTTTGGTTACCTGATGCAAAGAGCCAGCTCACTGAAAAGACCCTGATGCTGGGAGAGATTGAGGGCAGGAGGATAAGGTGGTGACAGAGGATGAGACAGTTGGATGGCATCATCAACTCTATGGACATGAGTCTGAGCAAAATCCAGGAGATAGTGAAGGACAGGGAAGTCTGGTGTGCTGCAGTCCATCGGGTCACAAAGAGCCAGACATGACTGAGTGAATGAACTACAGCAATAGAAAATAGAACAGGTTCCTGGAAGTTAAGAACAAAGGAAGAAAATACATTCTGCCATGATTGCACTTTCTCCAAGAATATCCTTGAAATGCTCCAAGAAGTCCAAGATACTACAGTACATACAGGTGGAAAACCAAAGAACCAGTATAGTTCTCAGAAGCACATAGGACAGTAAGAGCAGAAACATCTTGAGTGTCAGCCCTGCTACACTTTTAGCATTAGCTCTGTCCTCCCAAATCATCTGTGTACTCACCCCCAAGCCCCTTATAGTTACTCAAAGTCTCCCATTATCAACCCCGTCAGAAATTCCCTATAGATCCAGGATTTATTTTTTATCTTTTTTTTTTTTTTTACCCAACTCCAGGTTGATATCTCAGTTCTCTTACAGTTTTTGGTGGTGCCAAAGCTGCTCATAATTGATAAAATAATGAATCTTAAGGTTGTGACAATAGACTGTGCTTTCTTATCAGAAGTCTCTGCCCTCCAGCTTTGCCCCACTTATGGTGGACCCTCTGGCTCCTAAGAGATAAATATTTTAGAAGCAGAGGGATCTTTGGGGAATGTTCTTTTGAGCCTATCAGACAGGTCTTTCCCGTATTTATGTAAGACCATAAGACCAAGGGAAGCTTATTCTCCTGAATTACTGTGCAGTTAAATAGCTCAGGAATGTATGAAGCTCAACCTTATTCCTTTTCACCTGTCAGTGCACACAGAAAACAAAGACAAAAGAACCTATTTCTAATTTAAAGAGAAACATATTTGGGGAGGGGCCAGCAGTGCTCAGGATACTTCGTGAATAGTGATAGTGATAGTGATAGTGTTGATCTCTCAGTCGTGTTTAACTCTTTGTGACCCCATGAAGTGTCTCCTGGGAAATTTGTATGCAGGTCAAGAAGCAACAGTTAGAAATGGACATGGAACTATAGACTGGTTCCAAATTGGGAAAGGAATACATCAAGGCTGTATATTGTCACCCTACTTATTTAACTTATATGCAGAGTACATCATGTGAAGTGCCAGGATGGATGAAGCACAAGCTGGAATCAAGATTGCCGGGAGAAATATCAATAACCTCAGATATGCAGATGACACCACCCTTATGACAGAAAGTGAAGAAGAACTAAAGATCCTCTTGATGAAAGTGAAAGAGAAGAGTGAAAAAGCTGGCTTAAAACTCAACATTCAAAAAACAAAGATCATTGCATCCAGTCCCATCACTTCATAGCAAATAGTTGGGGAAATAGTGGAAACCATGAGAAACTTTATTTTGAGGGGCTCCAAAATCACTGCAGATGGTAACTGCAGCCATGAAATTAAAAGACACTTGCTCCTTGAAATAAAATCTATGACCAACCTAGACAGCATATTAAAAAGCACAGACATTACTTTGCTGACATAGGTCCATATAATCAAAGCTATGGTTTTTCCAGTAGTCGTGTATGGATGTGAGAGTCATACTATAAAGAAAGCTGACAGCCAAAGAATTGATGCTTTTGTACTGTGGTGTTGGAGAAGACTCTTGAGAGTCCCTTGGACTGCAAGGAGATCCAGACAGTCAATCCTAAAGGAAATCAGTCCTAAATATTCATTGGAAGGACTGATGCTGAAGCTGAAACTCCAATACTTTGTCTGTTGTTCCATGTCTGGTTCTAACATGGAACTTGTTGCTTCTTGACCTGCATACAGATTTCTCAAGAGACACTTTATGGGGTCACAACAAGTCAGACACGACTGAGAGACCAACACTATCACTATCACTATCAATCACTATCACTATCACTATCAAGTATCCTGAGCACTGCTGCCCCCTCCCCAAATATGTTTCTCTTTAAATTAGAAATAGGGTCTTTTGTCTTTGTTTTCTGTGCACACTGACAGGCCAAAAGGAATAAGTTTGGGCTTCATACAGTCCAATGAAGAAGTGACTCTTTGGAAAAGACCCTGATGCTGGAAAAGATTGAAGGCAGGAGGAGAAGGGGATGACAGAAGATAAGATGGTTGGATGGCCTCACCAACTTGATGGACATGAGTTTGAGCAAGCTCCAATGATGGACAGGGAGGCCTGATGAGCTGCAGTCCATGCTATCACAAACAGTCAGACACAACTGAGTGACTGAACTGAACTGAAGTGTAGTCTGCCAGGCTCCTCTGTCCATGGAATTCTCAAGGCAAGGATATTGTAGTGGGTTGCCATGCCCTCCTACAGCAGATCTTCCCAAACCAGGAATCGAACCAGGTCTCTCCACATTGCAGGCAGAGTCTTTACCATCTGAGCCACCAGGGAAGCCTGAGATGGGTTTGAGTTATCCCAGTCAATGATTGCCTGTCTTTGGGATACTCACTTGATTTCAATGAGTGTCTGCTTATCTGTGAAATGGATCCTTGGACAAAACACTTTTAAGAAAAGTTATATAGCTGAGATGTCAGCAAGACTTCATTATTATTCTTCCTTGATCCTTCCCCTTTTGCCATAGATGTTTCCCTCATTTTGCAGAATATAGAACTATAAAGAAGCATTCCCTGCCATCTGTAGCCATCTTGACTTGCACCAAGAGCTCTCCTGCAGATTCAGAAAGGCAGGTGGTCCTTACAGAGGGCTTGTTCCCAGGATGAGTATTATCTCCTCCAAAATGCCTTCTCTGACCCCTCATTCTGATTTAGAACCTTCTTCTTTGTTTTCACAGTATCCTGTCCGCACCTTTTCTATAGCAAAGATATTTTCATTGTTGGTGTAGTTTCCTGTCTTACCTTTTTCCCCCTCCTCCACTTACCACCTCACCTCCCTAAATTACACTAAATTATAACCTCTTGGGAAAAGAGGTATTCTGCCTTGTCATCTTTGTATCTTCAGCCTTTAACACAGTGTCTGACACATAGTAGTTGCCTACAAAATGATGAATAAATGAATGAATAAACACATGGTTTTGGTGGTGGTAGGTTAATGCTGGTGTCAAAAAGAAGGCTCTTAAGAAAATGGTCACAGTGATTCAGCCAAGGCTCAGAATGGTTTTGGGAGAAATTTTTAAAGTCACCAGCATTCCAAAGGATCTAACTTATAATCCAGTGGAGACTCTTACTTAATTTGTGGGAAATTCCTGTAATTGCAAAGTGTGCAGAGAACTGAAAATACAAAGAAGACACTGTCTTTAAGGACGGACCTTTGCAGTAGTCCAGAGAATATGATATGGGGCTTAAGGTGAGGGTTATAATAAAGACTAGCATTTCTATTTCAAATTTTAGTTTACAAATTGTTTCCAAATATGTTCTCCATTGGAAAGGCATCTGGACTACACATCAGAAAATCTGGGTTTTGGAAAAGTGGCCTAGCCTTTCTCAGCTTCATCCTCTTCAATTGTAAAATGGAAATGATACCTCTGCCCATCTCAAAGGGTGGTTGAAAGGAGAAAATGAAATAAGATATGTAACAGCTATTTAAAAATTTACAAGTGTAGCTGCTGGTGTGGAAGAGTGAGTGTGGGGAGATATTATAAATGGCCCCACAAATTAAGTGACTAAATAGATTGTTAAGATGAAGTTTTTACTCCCTCTGAGCTAAGAATAAGTAGAACAAGACTTTAAAACAATGCTATCATGAATAAATTTAGTGATGTTTGCCCTCAGCTTTCTTATCCTTAAAATTAAAGAGTCCTAGTGCAATGATCCCCAAATTACTATTGAACTACTAAAATTCTGGTGACACTTGAGACAAGCATGGTGAGTAAGTTCCCGTTCAATGAATCTAAGAATACCAAAACTCCTCAGAACAGTGCTCAGACCCTATAAATCTACATTACATGAGTGCAGAGTGAGTATCTGGAACACACTGTCCTCTGGCTCATGTTAGAGCTGAGCTTGCTGGCAGCAGTCCTAACCCTCATTATCCCTAGTGGGCCTGGACCAATTGGCCAAAGCTTCACAGAGGCTGGCAGAGCTAATTATTTCTAGATGCAACTCATCAATGCTTTGCACCTTCTTTTGTGTTGAGGGCTGATCTCCTGACTCCCATTCTTCCTTTCTCTTTTATGTACTGTCTGTGCCTTAATTCCTTGCATTTTGATGTGCCTTCAGTTCTGATGAATTCAAAGCTCTGAGGATTTTAATGTCCTCATCCATCAGTTGCAGTGATCTGCAGGGAGAAGAAAGAAATACTAGCCCAATTCTGCAACTATGTGCCAAATCTGTCACTAGAGCATTTCCATTGGAGTTTATGTCAGTTAGGCTACTTTTATTAAAAGGAATTTTGATGGCCTTTAGTTTGGGTGAGTTAGGTAAGAATTTACCTGAGTAAAAGGAAGAAGATATTAGGGGTTTTGCTACAGTCTCAGTATTCTGGGAACTGCTAAACCACCAGGTCTCACAGAATTTACTAAAGAGTTCAAGACTCAATAATCCATTCAGAATTCAGAGTGAAAGTGACTGGGTCATCTGGTCAGCCTGCTAAGCAACAGAGGTTCACAAATACCTATTCTCATGCTCTACCATTGTGGCAACTTGTGTGGGCAGAAACCCTCAGAAGCAGATATTCTGAAGCCAGCCTCCAGTATAAATCCAACTTAAAAGGCACTAAGATTTTAAGAACTCCTTAATACACAATTTCATTATTTTTATGCCATGCTACTCTATTATTCTTCGGTTAAAGATCATTCAATTAGTGAAGTTCCCAATATACTGAAATAAATTTATCAAATTTCAGTTCAGTTCAGTCATTCCATCGTGTCCGACTCTTTGCAACCCCATGAATCGCAGCACACCAGGCCTCCCTGTCCATCACCAACTCCCGGAGTTCACTCAAACTCACATCCATCGAGTCAGTGATGCCATCCAGCCATCTCATCCTCTGTCGTCCCCTTCTCCTCCTGCCCCCAATCCCTCCCAGCATCAGAATTTTTTCCAATGAGTCAACTCTTCACATGAGGTAGCCAAAGTATTGGAATTTCAGCTTTAGCATCAGTCCTTCCAATGAACACCCAGGACTGATCTCCTTTAGGATGGACTGATTGGATCTCCTTGCAGTCCAAGGGATTCTCAAGAGTCTTCTCCAACACCACAGTTCAAAAGCATCAATTCTTCGGAGCTCAGCTTTCTTCACAGTCCAACTCACATCCATACATGACCACCGGAAAAACCATAGCCTTGACTAGACGGACCTTTGTTGGCAAAGTTAGTTGTATGTAACTTCTTAGTATCAATCTGTCAGACAGAGTGAAGCACACATGTTCAAGGTTGTGTTTGATTTAACTGGTGGTTTGGCCATGGTGTTATTTTGGCACCACACTCAAGCACTCTTGCCTGGAAAATCCCATGGGCGGAGGAGCCTGGTGGGCTGCAGTCCATGGGGTCGCTAAGAGTTGGACACGACTGAGCAACTTCACTTTCACTTTTAATTTTCATATATTGGAGAAGGAAATGGCAACCCACTCCAGTGTTCTTGCCTTGAGAATTCCAGGGACAGGGGAGCCTTGTGGGCTGCCATCTATGGGATCGCACAGAGTCAGACACAACTGAAGCGACATAGCAGCAGCAGCAGCATGAAGAACTGAGTTCATTAGCTGTATTTCATGTGACCTGGGCTTTTTTGGTAAACTGGAGACCTAAATACTATTTAACTTTATTGTTCTGAGTTCTCAGCATCCAATTAACAGCAGGAACATTTGAGTTATAGCCATTTATACATTGAAAATCAATGCAGTTTTATTCCAGAAATCTTACACCATCTGAACAACTTTGAAACAACTGCCTTCAGCAAACATTTTTAAAAGGTCTGATCATCACAGACTTCTTATGGCATTTGATTCTCTGTCTTGAGTAATGGTGTAAATATGAGGGAATGATAACTCTATATTTATCTAAAACAGTGGTTTTCAAACTGTGGTCCCAGAACTAGCAGATCAGCATCACCAGAGGACTTGTTAGAAGTACAAATCCTCATGCCTTACCCCAAATATGCTGAATCAGAAAGTTTGTTGATGGGACCCAGAAATCTGTGTTTTAGCAATCCTTCCAAAAAATTCTTGGATATACTAACGTTTGAGAATGCTGGGATAAGACTTTTTTGAGCTCCAGAAGACCCCGAGGAAGACAAGAAAACAATTCAATATCCTCATCATGTGGTTAGGAACAAGAGCATGTTTCTCTAAGTACTTCTGACTGGGGTCAGATTTGGGAAGAAGTCCAAACCAAAGATCAATGTCACCAACGTATGCTGTTTCTCTTTCTGTATTCTCTGTCCTTCCCTTCTGCTCCAGCAAGTTATCCCCTCACTATTTCTAAACTCCTTCAGTTTCCTACATAGAATTTCCTCCTCCTTCCTCTGTTAACCCAACCTCCATATTTCCTTCAAGTTCTGCTTCAAAAAAGATCTCCTTCAAGAATCTTCCATGTTTCCTCTCAGTTGCATTCATCAAGTATTTATTAAATACACTTACATTTTTTCCTGGCACACTTTTCAAAGAAAAGGCTTTGTCCCTGTTCTCATGTGCAATGAGAACCCACAACACAACATGCTTCCATTGCTTTCACTTAGACCTTTCTCCACAGCTCCTAATAAATTTCCAGACAACTTCACTCTGGTTTTAGGTTACTTCCAATATGTGTTTTAGCTTCCCTACTAGACAGCAAGCTCCTTGAGGGCAGTGACATGGTTTTAAACTCATTTTGTATATTCTGTTTTTCTTAGCAGACTGTGGAGAATGTGTTAGGGGATGTTGTTGAGTTGAATGAATGAGGTAATGGTTGAAACAATAGGATAGATGTGCACAGAGTGGACTTAATACCTTCATAGTGAGTCTCTCTGTCTTTTGTTCATCAGCCCTTTGATTGACTCTTACCCACTTACCTAGGGTATGCAACCAATAAAATCCCAAAGACAATTCGCATGAATGAAAGTGGATTCATATTTCTCGGTTCTGGGCTGCAGAGGGGAGGGGAATCCCAAGAAGTGCCAAGCCAGACATCAGGTCAAATGCCAATTAACAGTTTAAAAATGTAGCTTAAATCTGTATCTTAATTCCACCCTGTGCTTTTTGTTGTGATGATGTTTGGGCTTAAAGAAAAATTTTGGAGAATCCTGACTCAGGGCCAAAAAGACTAATAGTTTGCCCTTAATTAGTGGAATTACAAAGAACCTGCCAAATGAATGATTTGTATAAGACCAGAGAGACACAGAGGAGAATGATGGTCTGTTTAGTAGTTATTATGTGTCCAAATCTATTAAATGACCTAGATTACATGCCAAGCTGAATCTTCCAAGAGTACCTGCCTGCAGGTAGCTTACAAATTCTCTTTTGATTTACATGTCAAATTAGTACTTAGGTTTATAGAGCACATACTTGCTTGCCAATGTAATTGTTTGTGAATATGAATAATAAGATATTAAAAAGTCCACATTTGCCAATTTGTTCACCTCTTCATAGATCAAAGCTCCAGAGAGCATCTTAAAAGCTAACCTTTTGAGTAGAACAAGAGAAGAAGACAAGTTTGCTGTGGTTCTCTTAAAAACTCATGCCAGGGAAATCATCATCATCAATACTATATCCATTGGATGTTGGGGCTTGAGTCATCAGGGAGCTCTGAAATTTGGTACCTGACCTAAAATTAGAAGGACTTGTCATGGAAAACACATGACTTTGTGAAAATGAGAGGTGGGAAGAAGATGGATGGGATGGTAATTTCTGTGAATGAAATATTTTTTGCTGCCTCATTATGGTTCTTCAGTCTTGTCAAGGTGGCAAAAAAGAAGGCTACTTTCTTTAATAAAATAGAACACTCTGGATCATTAAAGTTGTCAGTAGGAGGAAGAATCACAGAGCAAGAAAAAGCAGCTGAACCATAGGACCTACATTTCCTAGGAGTGTTTATTAATTAGTAGTCTCAAGGTAACCAGCTTCCCACTTAACTCTGACCCAATCATGGCCATATGGTTCTCTTCTGGGTGTTATGTGGTCCTGCTATGACAAAGTCAAATGATTCAAACCACATGTTGCTAAAAAGCAGGTAGGAACAGAGAAAATAAACCCAGTGAGTACAATTAAGTGAAAATGTGGTTTACAAGATAAGGCTCGCTCTTTAGGGCTTCTTTCCCTGCCCCGATGGGTAAGACAGTGACATTCAGGTAGTTCCTTTCCTCCTAGAAACCACCCTACAAACATGCATCCTGACTCATCAGACTTGAAACTGACAATAGGAAACAGGTTTTAATCTTATATTCCAACTATGAACAATAGACAAGGACCACCTGGGATGCTGGATTGAGGAAGAGTCTGAGGAAAGTATAATGATTGATTGGTAATGTCTGCAATGGGCGAGGATAAGAGGATGGACAGGAAGTAGTAGGGGAATGCTATATCTATGCCAGGTATTTGCCATCCTGGCCAAGACCTAAGAAAGAAATGCCAAAACAGAGGTATAGAATCCTCTCTCTCTCTCCTCTCTAAAGACTTGTCTCTTCTTCTATTATTGATATTTGAAATAATGCATCCACATTTCAGGGAAGACTCTACCTAAGCACAGGGTCCAGTTTCTATAGACAGCCTTGTCAGATTCTTGTATATCAGCCTTAATATTCACACATTAAAAAAAAAAAATACTCATTCTGATGGGAGAGGCATATCTTTCCATCAGACATTTTTCTCTCTGGAATGACTCTCAATAACTATCTCAGTCTTTCTTTTAGCCCCACAGGATGTGGAGTTTCTAAGTTACAAGTAACTGTCATAGGCAGAGGGCTAACCCCATGGGGTGACTTTACAAAACAGTCCCTGCATGGGAGGGAAGCTCTGACACAGTCTCCTCTACCCTTGCTCATGGTGAAGTTGTTCCTGATCAGCTCAAAGTGGAGGACAAGTTAAAAAATAGCTTTAGTGAAGGGAAACACAAAATAGCTGCAGTGAGGGGAAACTTGGAGAAGAGTGGAAATTGTTTTAAAGGTGAATGGCAAAAGGAAAACAGTAAAAGCAGAGATTCATGGGCAAAGGAAAAACTCATGACTTGGTGGGTACCTAAAAAGAGGAGGCATTGTAGATAAGGAGGAACTGGCAAGTTCTCCATACCAGCCCCCTCCCAAAGATTAAGCTAGATGGCAAGATGATACTGAATATCAAAGTAGAACTACCAGCTTTGACTCTGTATCTGAGAATAAAGTTCCCATCAGAGGTGGGCCCACACCAGACCAGAGCAACAGTCTAGACAGGGAAGCACTGAAATACCACATGTCAGCCTTCACATTCCATGTGTAGCCTGGTAACAAGTGTTTATAAAATATGATTGATCACCAGGCAATTTGTTATGTCAATCAGTCATGGAGTTAAGTACATGTTACTCTTGGGCACTGTTATAAATAATGATATGGCAAACACAGCTAGGTTTAATGGTCCTTCACATTCAGCTATTAAATTGATGACACAGCATCAGTATTGTTGAACAAGGATTTTCTCTATCAAGGATAATTTGTATCCCTATGTCTAATGGGCTATCTCACTCCCATTTTTGCCAAGGCATCATTCACACTGATACAGGCAATGAATCCATCAACAAAGAAGAAACAAATACATTTTTTAAAAAGAAACCTGATAAATGCTGCTCATGAGAAAACAGGGATTTTTGCATCACTGACACAGAGGTTACAGAAAATGTAAGCTCACCATAAAATTGCCAGGACAGAAAAATAAGATGGATTCAGGAGAAAGAGTTTGCACCCAAGCACAGCTTCTCCAGAATGTGCTGTCCACCTGCCAAGGACATCCTTCTTTACTACCTCTTCTACAAATACATATCGAAGTTCCTTGACCGAGTAAGTTGTGTATTATATACTGTGTTTATACCCTAATCTTGGAAGTTATTCACAATACAAATTAACAGGATGTGGACCAGTAACAGAAGGCAAAGGGAGTATTGATGCAAAATTTAAGGAAGAACTCACTCTCAGCTTCATGCAAGCTTCACTCACAGCTTCACCACCTGTGCTTGTGGTGCCCTAAGAACAAGTGCTTCCTTAAATTTTGTGCCATTGTTGCCTGGTTAGCCTCATGCTTGCATTTCAAAGTCTGCAAAACAGAGACAACTGTTTAACTTTGATAACCCAAGATTATTTGAGGATTCAGCCCTTTTTCGTTGATACCTTATTAACCTCCCATAAAATAGGTCCTCTATGAAATGAATTTTTAAAAGGCTTTGCTATCATTTAGATTTTGATTTCTGCTCTTTAAAATAATAACCTTGATGTGGAGAATGGAATTTAGATGGAGACTTGGGTCCATTTATCCAATACCACCATTGAAAATGCTCTATTATGAAAGCCAGAAAAAAAAAAATCTAACTAGTTTCCACTACTTTCTCTGGCTTTTAAAGTAGTTATTGATGACCCTGTTACTAGGAGGGCCTTCCTATCAGTGAATGCACACATTTACACTTCCAGGTGAAGAAATTCTGTGTCATCTCCCCAGAGACAAATAAAGCTATTGGTCTGTCTGGTGATAGAAATGGAATGAGGAGAAAAAAAAAAAAGGTTCAATTACTTGGGAAATAAGCTTGATAAGATAGGTCAGTGGCCCTGCTTAACACTGTCAAAATCTCAGCTTTCTGCTTGTCCATCTTGCAAATGTTTTTCTGACTTCATCCAGATGAAAAAAATAGGGTTTCTTCCTGGATAACTCAGAACCAAGCTCTCCTATCTCTCAGGGAAGTGTTCAAGTCAAAAGTCTGTCTGTAATAATTACTGCCTAGAAGAGGAAAAATGATTCTCTCTGACTAGGAGAGTTTCACCAGTAGCCATTGTAACCAGTAGCCAAGTAGCTACTTAGTACCATTGTTTGGTATTCTTATTTCATCCTGGATCTCCATACTCTTCTCCTTACACTCACTTACTAGGCAGCATTGCTCAGAGAGGCACAGATTGACCAGGAACAGCTGGTGCTATGTAGAAAGGCTGGCTGACAGAGGAACCTTCACAAGGAACTAGATGAAACTGAAAGCAAGTTTTGGATTTCCTTAAGCTTGGTTTCAAAGGTGTTGGAGTAAATCTATACCAGACTTCAGTCAGACGTCAATTCCTGGATGAGTACTCAGGAGCCACACGAAGGTCATATGTGATGTCTGCCCACAAGAGACCTGGATGAGAGTGTCCCAAGGTGGAGCCAGAACCTGAAGAGATGAGCATGCACGGGGGCCCAAAGGATAAGTTAGGATGCCCAGAGAAGCCAAAGAAACATTATAAACACAGGGACATAGCACGGACCAGTCTATGATGAGGCAGGAGGTGGTGATGATGAGGCAGGAGAATCCAGAACAATATTTGTGAAACTGACTGGGATGCTGGAGATATTTTATACTGTCTGTGAATAGATTGGCATTTTTCAGTTGCTAAATCGTGTCTAACTCTTTAAAACCCCCTGGACTGCAGCACACCAATCTTCCCTGTCCTTCACCATTTCCCAAAGTTTGCTTAAACTCATATCCATTGAGCCAGTGATGCCATTCAACCATGTCATCCTCTGTTGCCCCCTTCCCCTCCTGCCCTCAGTCTTTCCCAGCATCAGGGTCTTTTACAATGAGTTGGCTTTTCGCATCAGGTGGCCAAAATATTGGAGCTTCAGCTTCAGCATCAGTCCTTCTGATGAAGATTCAGGGTTGATTTCCTTTAGGATTGACTGGTTAGGTCTTCTTGCTGCCCAAGGGACTCTCAAGAGTCTTCTCCAGCACCACAGTTCAAAAGCATCAATTCTTTGGCACTCAGCCTTCTTTATGGTCCAATTCTCACATCCATGTGTGACTACTGGAGAAACCATAGCTTTAACTATATGGACCTTTGTCAGCAAATTGATGTCTCTGCTTTTTAATACACTATCTATGTTTGTCATAACTTTCCTTCCAAGGAGAAACCAACTTTTTATTTCATGACTGCAGTCACTGTCCACAGTGATTTTGGAGTCCAAGAAAATAAAATCTGCCACTGTTTCCATTTTTAGTTGAATTCAAACTCCAAGAATTGGCTTGGATGGGGCAGCCACAGAACTGTTTTCCATAAATCATTTCTTGGGATTGGTTAGGAACAGCTCTCTTCTCCATGATTTTAGGGTTTAAATTTTCTCCCCTTGTTTTAAAACCTCCAAATTTTGAACACCTATGATGGTCCCAGAGCTTTCCTGGTGGCTCAGAGGTTAAAGCATCTGCCTGGAATGCTGGAGACCCGGGTTCAATCCCTGGGTCGGGAAGATCCCCTGGAGAAGGAAATGGCACCCTACTCCAGTACTCTTGCCTGGAGAATCCCATGGAGGGAGGAGCCCGGTAGGCTACAGTCCATGGGGTCGCAAAGAGTCAGACACGACTGAGCAACTTTCACTTCACTGTGATGGTTCCAAAGGCAAAAATTAAACAAGAGAAGTGAGTAAATGAGCTTATGTGGGAAACACACAGTAATGAAGTTGCCTGGCTGAGCCAAGACTCCCTCCTGGCTGCCAGTGAGCCCCATGCTGCCAGTTTGTGGTTTCCAGACTGATTAAGCCATAGGAATAGAGTCATCTGTTCTTTTCTGCTCTTCAAGTGCCTTTTCCTCCTCAGGGACCAATAGGAGGTTGCCTCCAGACATTAAATTAGAGCAATCAATAAGCCATGAGCAGCATGGCTCATTTAGAAATAGAGACACAGGCATTTTTCTAGAAAAAAACAATGATTATGTGTCTTGAGTACAGAGATTCATGGTGTTTATTAGAGGTCAGGAATGTGGGAGTCAAAACATTCAACATAGCCAAAAACTAAACCACCCCTTGGGCCTGCCAGTGATTGGCAACCAGGTGAATGGTCTGAGTATAATCACTCAGACCAGGAGTTTGCATGTAATATCAATTTCTTCTTTTTCTTCTTGCTCAACCCCAACCTCTACTTAGAGATTGAGACCCATAGCTGCCACTTCTGTAATACCTCTGTTCCCATGCCATACATTTACTGCAGGTCATCTCTGGACTTCTATCCCCCACCCCTTTTATTCTTACTCCACTTGGCAGTCACAGTAATCGCTCTGCACTGCTAGTCTGATTATGTCATTCCCCTGTTTAGAATAGTTTACATCTCAGACTTGCCTGCAGCTAAGGAATTCTACAGGATTCTCTGGGATTTGATAAATGCTGAGGTGGATAGACTTAATAAAAATAGTGAAATGGCATACTGTCTCAATTGTAATGTCCCCAGAAAGTTACAGAAAACACAACAGATAATAAATATCCATTTAATGATGAGTAAAAATGCAGTGTGGTATATGGAAAAGCAGGGGCTCTTTCCCAAGAGACCAGGGTTCAAATCTCAACTTTATCACTTTCTAGCTGAGTGACCTCTGGAAAATTACCATATGTCACTTGGCTTCAGTTTTCTTCAAAATGTTGTTATCAACTCTTGCCTAACAGGTTTGTTATGAGGATTAAATGAGATGTACTTAGAGGACTTGGCCAGTGAGTGCCTGGTGCTTGGAAATAACTCAAACACCAATTGTATTTAAAAAAAAAAAAAAAACAGATAAACTAACAGGGCAATAAGGATGTATCCATTAGGCATCACCTATAGAGGGTACTTTACACAGAAATGGGGGAGTTTTGACCTCTGACCTGCAGGACTTAAAACCTACATTGCACAGAGGGCATTTACTCAAGGCTCATCATGCAACTACAATCTGGGCTTTTTGAACAGGTCTAAAGAATCTAACACAGCACATATTGTGGATACTATATCTGACCCTGGAGTCCTAAGATGGCATTTCTGTCTTGAAACTCTGAGGTTCAGGTTGAGGCCATGGGTTATGTACCTAATCTGAATTCTAAATGAAAGTGGTTTTGTACCAGATCCCACTGATCCTCCAAAATATTTAGAGGGAATTATGAATTAGCATTTGTGAAGTTCTCCAAGGTCCTTAATAAAAGATCTCATTTGCATGTTGGTGTCATTACTCATTCATTTATCTAACCAACTCTTACTGAGACCCAATGATGTACCCACTTTAATTTTGCAGTTTTTTTTTTTCTATATGTGATTAATGTCTGCTTTACCACTAGACTGTGATATATTTTTTTAATTGGAGTATAATTTTTTTTTTTACAATATAGTGTTGGCTGCTACTGTACAATGAAGTGAATCAGCTATATGTATACATATATCCCCTCCCTCTTCACTCTTCCTCCCACTCCCTTCATCCCACTCCTCTAGATCACTACAGAGCACTGAGCTGAGCTCCTTGTGCTATACAGCAGCTTCCCACTAGCTCTCTATACACTATCACATGATAATGTATATATGTCAATGTTGCCCTCTCAATTTGTCCCACCCTCTCCATCCAGCCCTGTGTTCACTCATCTGTTCTCTATATCTGTGTCTCTATTCCTGTCCTGCAAATAGGTTCATCTATACCATTTTATTCATATATATGATATTTATTTTTCTCTGTCTTACTTCACTCTGTACAACAGACTCTAGATTCATCCGCATTGCTACAAATGACCCAATGTTGTTCCTTTTATGGCTGAGTAATATTCCATTGAAAACTGTACCACAATTTTTTTTATCCATTCATCTGTTGATGGACATTTAGCATGGTTCCTTCCATGCTAGACTGTGAGTTTTATATAGGTAGAGATCAGTTCGTCTATCTGCCGCATGTGTTGTTCCATGGACTACATCTAGTTCATTTCCTGACACATTGGAAGTAGTCAATAAAGGTTTAATAATGAATGAAAGGAAACCATCAGATAGGAAAAATAAAACCTAGTTTTTCAGTTTTTCTGCCTCCTATTATAGAATACATCAAATTCATCCAACATAGGTTTCAGGAAATACATAGAGGATGGAGATATAGATAAAAGAGGCAGAGGGACCAAAGAGAGAAAGGAGAGACACTTGCAATTTCAGAATTCCTTGAGGACAGAAGTGCTTCATCAGATGTTCAGAAGAGTACGCATCATACTGCAACAGCCCACTGGATTGTCTGGTATTATCAAATATCTGTGCTTTGAGTAGGGATTATATTCACATTTGCAGTTCACCCAAGGAAGTTTCCTGAGTTCAACTACTCATCAGTCCTCTGATTGAATATCAGCTTCTCAGATAGATCTAACACCTGTAAATTTGGTAGAAGTATAGAACAGGTTGAGCCAACACGAAGTAACCAATCATGGAGTTGGAGCTCCTGACAAAAGCATGGGGCATAAGTCGCCATCAAACCTGGCCTCTTCACTCCACCCACACAACTCTAGGGCTTTCAGTCTTCCTAAAGACTAGTGAGGAGTGAAGTTTAAATGGTTTGGACAGCATTTGGAGGCCCCTGAAGCTTATCTGAACTAATCAAATCTCCCAAAGTCATACATTTCCAATGAAAGCATCCAAGGGTGACACACCTCACTGTGGAATGTCTGCAGGCTTGGCTGCAGTCCAGAAGAGAAGAGATGTATGGACTGGCGAGATAAAGCAGACAGGTGCATCACCCTTCCTCCTGGGCATCTCTCAGTCCAGCTCTCGTGAGTGTAACATTTCAGGATTTTTTGCTGCCTATTTAGAGTGGTGCTACATTGAATGACCATTAAGGAATGAGGATGGCCCTGGAATATTGTTTTCCATCTGTGATCAGGTTTCCTATTATTTGAACAATGCAGAGTGTAAGCCAGAATGTTGTTGTTCAGTCATCAAGTTGTGTCTGACTTTTTACGACCCCATGGACTGCAACATGCCAGGTTTCCCTGTTCCTCACCATATCCTGGAGTTTGCCCAAGTTCATGTCCCATTAAATCCATGATGCCATCCAACCATCTTATCATGTGTCATCCTCTTATCCTTCTGCCTTCAATCTTTCCCAGTATCAGGATCTTTTATAAGGATATAATTGTAATTATTGCCACCAGTGTCACAAGCCATGGACTCCTGAAATTTCTGTCCAGTGTTTCTCAATGTGTCCAGAGACTACATACATCCAAACTGACAAGTTCAGTTCAGTTCAGTCACTCAGTCATGTCCGACTCTGCGACCCCATGAATCGCAGCATGCCAGGCCTCCCTGTCCATCACCAACTCCCGGAGTTCATTCAAACTCACATCCATCGAGTCAGCGATGCCATCCAGCCATCTCGTCCTCTGCCGTCCCCTTCTCCTCCTGCCCCCAATCCCTCCCAGCATCAGAGTCTTTCCAATGAGTCAACTCTTCACATGAGGTGGCCAAAGTACTGGAGTTTCGGCTTTAGCGTCATTCTTTCCAAAGAACACCCAGGGCTGATCTCCTTTAGAATGGACTGGTTAGATCTCCTTGCAGTCCAAGGGACTCTCAACAAGTTTCTTGCTTCTATCTCAGGTTATTGGGACCCTCCTCCAGAAAACTGAATCAGAATCTCTGAAGGTAAATCCCAGGAATCTGAAAATTAATAAGCTCTCCTTAGACATATTAAAGAGTTGACTCTTGACTGTTGCAGGTCAGGAAGCAAGTTAGAGCTGTACATGAAACAACAGACTGGTTTCAAATTGAGAAAGGAGTATATCAAGGCTGTATATTGTCACCCTGCTTATTTAAATTATATGCAGAGTACATCATACAAATGCTGGGCTGGGTGGAGCACAGGCTAGAATCAAGATTGCCAGGAGAAGTATCAATAACCTCAGATATGCAGATGACACCACCCTTCTGGCAGAAAGCAAAGAACTAAAGAGCCTCTTGATGAAAGTGAAAGAGGAGAGTGAAAAAGCTGCCTTAAAGCTCAACTTTCAGAAAACTAAGATCATGGCATCTGGTCCCATCGCTTCATGGCAAATAGATGGAGATACAACGGAAACAGTGTCAGACTTTATTTTCTTGGGCTCCAAAATCACTGCAGATGATGACTGCAGCCGTGAAATAAAAAGACACTTGCTCCTTGGAAGAAAAGCTATGACCAACCTAAACAACATATTAAAAAGCAGAGACATTACTTTGCGAACAAAGGTCCATCTAGTCAAAGCTATGGTTTTTCCAGTAGTCATTTACAGATGTAAGAGTTGGACTATAAAGAAAGCTGAGCACCAAAAATTGATGTTTTTGAACTGTAGTGTTGGAGAAGACTCTTGAGAGTCCCTTGGACTGCAAGGAGATCCAACCAGTGAATCCTAAAGGAAATCAGTCCTGACTATTCATTGGAAGGACTGATGTTGAAGCTGAAACTCCAATACTTTGGCCACCTGATGTGAAGAACTGACTCCTTGGAAAAGACCCTGATGCTGGGAAAGATTGAAGGCAGCAGGAGAAGGGGACAACAGAGGATGAGATGGTTGGATGGCATCACCGACTCAATGGACATGAGTTTGAGTAAACTCCAAGAGTTAGTGATTGACAGGGAAGCCTGGCACACTGCAGTCCATGGGGTGACAAAGAGTCGGACATGACCGAGCAACTGAGCTGAACTGACTGAGACATATTAAAACCATACACTTCAAAATTATATCACTCTTCCTCCAATGCAAGATAGTCATTCTGACAATAAGGACTGCAACCCAGAGAGATGAAATGACCTGCCCAATAACTCACAGATATTAGCATCACAGGCCACAGCAGGATCCACATCCTGGGGCATTCATCATAGCATAGTACAAGATCCTGCAGAGACCCACTCTGATAGGCTTGTCCTTTTGCTTGGACATATCATTTGAGGGGAGAGGAGAGACTCAATTAGATTACATTCCAGTTGCATTAAGGCTTGAGTGTGAACAAGAGAAAGAAGAAAGTACCCCTGCATCCTCCAGGGGTCCCTTCAGGCAGATGCTCCCCTGCTGTATCTGTGCCTACCTCATGGAAAGGCCTGATTTTAGTTATTTGTCTTTCTGTGTGGATGAAGACCCCTCATACTTCCATATGCTGTTCTCTGGCGGCTCTTTTCTCATTTGCTATCTGACTTGACTGTCCTCAGTGAAGACTCCCAGACAACTCTTGGTGCAACCCTCCAGTTTTGCCATTTCTGCTCTATTTGCACATCCATCTCCTGCCCAACATCATCAGCATCTTGAGAACAGGAGCTAAGTCCCTCATTTCTTTTCCCCATTTGCCAGCTTGATTACTAGTCCATGGTAGGTGATAAATAAATAACATATAAATGTCTAAGAAGTCCTCACAACAACCTAGTGAGTGGAGAGGAGTTATCATCCCTACCTTAGATATGAATAAACTGATGGGGGGGGTGGACAGCATGAGCTGGGGATGATTACACAGTTGTCCAGGGAAAGAGAGGAGATTTGAATCAAATTCTGAATGACTCCACTAGCAAATTCCTCCCAAGGTCAAGGTATTTCCTCCCTTGGAGGCACCTACGTTTTTAACCAACAACTCTGTAATTTTAGAAAAGGAAGCTGTGCCCCATTTGTGAAAAGGTAGTGAGGCAAATGCAGAATATAAATCAAGAGCATATTTAGAAGAAAAAGCAATGAAGTCGACAGCAGTGGAGTCTGGAACCTGAAGATCAAGACGTAAGGAGCAGATTGAGGTACATGGCTCTGGCCCAAGTCTGCAGGGAAACCTGTGCTTTGGGCTGCTTCTCCCACTGAGTACCTGAGCTCGGTTTCATGATTAGAGGGAGCCCCATCAGTCTGGACACAGGGCGCTGACAAGGAAGGTGGTGTACCCCCAGGCTGGACACAGCGCACCTCCCCACTGCCGCTGGACTGCATGTCCCAGACACTCTGTGTTTCCTCTTGAGGTGGAGTCAGCAAGTGAGGGCAGGCTGGGCAGGGAACACGGGTGGTGGATGACTGTGCACAGACTCATGTAAGGGTCTGCACCTGAGTTAAGACAAGTTGATGTATCCAGTATTTAGTATGGATTTGAAAATAAAGACTGGTGGTAGAGACTACATTTTTCTTTGTCTTGCTCCATCAACTAAAGCAGGACCTCTGACCTCCCCTTCCCTTTAAAGGTCACCCTTCAACTATTTCTTGAATTTTTCAAGCTGGTTCTTGCATATGTTCACCCACATGTCATTTTCACTACCTCTGGCTTGGGCCATGCCCCCACCCTCTTCCTGTGCATCACCTCCTGCTTCTGCCTCCCCTGAAGCCTACTGAGGGCAATTCCCCACTCTCACTGTTTCAGAAGCTCATGGAAAGTATTAGCCCCCAGACCAAAGGGTGTCATCTTCCATGGATACCTAGATTTCAGCAACATTTTCTCTCCACTGCTGCGGCTCCTGCCTTGGTACCTAGGTGCCTGAGTGTGTGGAGGCCCAGACTGTGCTCTCTAAGCTGCCAGACCACCCTGCTGTGGCTTCTCTGCCATCCCCCTGCCCTCAGCCCCCAGCAGCACATCCCCTGCATGGAGACACACTGAGCCCTCAGCATGCTCAAATCTGGGCTTCTTAGTGCATCTAACTCCCTCTCTTCTTCTGACCTGCATATGACCCTGCTATTTTGTGAAAACTGTTCTGTCAGGCTACCTTTCCACTTACAATTCCCTCCCTCGAACTCAGACATGAATCTATGAAAAACTTATGGAACTTTACCTTATGGGTTAAACTTATGGAAAATTCTGAGCAATGGTCACCAGATTCTGTGCAGCCTTGTCCACTCCTTGAAAATGCAGTTCTTTGTTCGTGGGCCCATTTTGTTGTCCTACTCTCTCTTCCCCTTAGGTCGAGTCCCCAGAAGATACCCAGGCTCTCAGACAGACAGACGTCCACTAGTCCTGCCCACCAGCCCAGCAAAGGTGACTCCCAGAGATGCAGATGGCTGAGGCCCCAGCCCTGCCTGCATTTCTGTGGCTCTCCCTACATTGTGTTCATTTGAGAGACTCTTCCCTCCATCCAGATGCTGCGTGTGCCCATCTCCCAGAGTTAAGCTTCATCCCTGCTCTACTGGGAAGATTTCTGTCTTAACTCCCTATGCAGCCCATCCTGCCAAACTCAGAGATCCAAATCAGAGTGTTCTCATTACAAATGGAGAAACTATATTTACCTCCCATCCTAGTAGCTGAGTTGATGTTAGAAGGTTACTGCCAAGTCTGCAATGAGTGAAAGCTATCAAGTAATGATAAAATAATCAAAGGAGTGTTATCATGGACACATCTCACCAAGGTCTGCCTGTGCCCAAGTCACAACCACCAAAGAAACAAAGAGATATTTAATACTCTTTTTTTGTAGATGTTTATAGTCCTGTGTAAATCATTAAACCAATTTTGTGTTAAGGGTTGTCATTGAATTTTAACAAAAAAGAAGCCATTCCAAGTACTAAACTATGAATGAAATTCTCCCAAATCCTTGATCATACTATCCTGAAATACAGTTGTATATATTTGCCTAAAACTCCTTAAAATGACAGAGTATTGACTGATTTCCAAAAAGTTGCAGTTAGGAGATTGGTCTGGACTAAGTAATATGAGAACACAGTCTGATTCCTACATTACTGATTCTGTTAGCATTAATTTTGATAATCTCAATTTAAAATTCTACCTTTAAATGAGCTCAGTAAGACTCTGCCTGGATTAATTATTCTGGGCAATTTTAGAGTGCTTATTACCAAAGAGAACATTAAGAATGTATATAAGCATATTCTTCCCTGGGAGAGGTCAGATGTCCATGATTTAGTCGGTTATTAAAACGGAAAAAAAAAAAAAAGAATTTAGAGAAGAGCTAACATCTATCTTATTCAAACTCTTCCAGAAAATTGCAGAGGAAGGTAAACTTCCAAACTCATTCTTTGAGGTCACCATCACCCTAATACCAAAACCAGACAAAGATGCCACAAAAAAAGAAAACTACAGGCCAATATCACTGATGAACATACATGCAAAAATCCTTTAAAAAAAATCTAGCAAACAGAATCCAACAACGTATTAAAAAGATCGTACATCATGACCAAGTGACATGAAAAGACAGCCTTCAGAATGGGAGAAAATAATAGCAAATGAAGCAATTGACAAAGAATTAATCTCAAAACTATACAAGCAACTTCTGCAGCTCAATTCCAGAAAAATAAATGACCCAATCAAAAAAATGGGCCCAAGAACTAAACAGACATTTCTCCAAAGAAGACATACAGATGGCTAACAAACACATGAAAAGATGCTCAACATCACTCATTATCAGAGAAATGCAAATCAAAACCACAATGAAGTACCAGCTCATGCTGGTCAGAATGGCTGCTATCCAAAAATCTACAAGCAATAAATGCTGGAGAGGGTGTGGAGAAAAGGGAACCCTCTTACACTGATGGTGGGAATGCAAACTAGTACAGCTACTATGGAAAACAACGTGGAGATTCCTTTAAAAACTGGAAATAGAACTGCCATATGACCCAGCAATCCCACTGCTGAGCATACACATCAAGGAAACCAGAATTGAAAGAGTCACGTGTACCCCAATGTTCATCACAGCAATGTTTATAATAGCCAGGATATGGAAGCAACCTAGATGTCCATCAGCAGATGAATGGATGAGAAAGCTATAGTACATATACACAATGGAATATTACTCAGCCATTAAAAAGAACACATTTGAATCAGTTCTAATGAGGTGGATGAAATTGGAACCTATTATACTCAGTGAAGTAAGTCAGAAAGAAAAATACCAATACAGTATACTCACACATATATATGGAATTTAGAAAGATGGTACCAATAACCCTATATGCGAGATAGCAAAAGAGACACAGATGTATAGAACAGACTTTTGGACTCTGTGGGAGAAGGCGAGGGTGGGATGATCTGAGAGAATAGCATTGAAACATATATATTATCATATGTGAAACAGATCGCCAGTCCAAGTTCAATGCATGAGTCAGGGTGCTCAGGGCTGATGTACTGGGATGGCCCAGAGGGATGGAATGGGGAGGGATGTGGGAGAGGGGTTCAGGATGGGGAACACATGTACACCCATGGCAGATTCATGTCAATGTATGGCAAAAAAACACTACAATATTATAAAGTAGTTAGCCTCCAATTAAAATAATTTTTTTAAGAAAGAAAGAAAAAAGGAAGAAGAAAAGCCTGCCATTGAAAATGCACCGGTCATAAGTATATTAGGAAGCTATGTAGTGTAATGAAAAGGGCCCTGGGTATGGAGAAATAAACCCAGGTCCACAGGCTAATTCAGTTCTTGGGAATAAGCCACTTTTACTTGTTTTATTGCATTTTAGCAATATCACCTGTGCAAATGGACCTGCCATCTTGTGATGCTCTTGTGAGGATCGCCATGAGAAAATTAATAATTGAATTATAATTGTTCAAGGGGTGTAAAGATACTTTGCAAAAGATAATAAAGGCAGTAGTGTTACATTAATCAGATAATTAATAATTTTATAACTTTAATATGATCATCTCAGACTTTGGAACATAAAGTTGCAAAAGGAATAAAGGACTTCCCTGTTCATCCAGTGGTTAAGAATCCTCCTGGCAATGCAGGGGACACAAGTTTAATCTCTAGTCTGGGAAGATCCCACTTGCCTCAGGGCAACTAAACCTGTGCCACAACTACTGAGCCCACACTCTACAGCCCACATGCCACCACTACCAAAGCCACCACAATAAGTCTGCCCACCACAACTAGAGAGTAGCCCCCACTCCCCATAACTAAAGAAAGACTGCACATAACCACAAAGATTCAGCATAGCCAAAATAAATATTTCAAAACATATTACTTAGTTTAATCATCTCTTTTAATAAAAATTAACCAGTTGATTATGATACCTTCCCTTTGCAGTGTGGCAACTGGACCGATTTGAGAACTGCCATCCACTTAACTGAAAGAGAAAGACCTTTTTCTTGAACTCATCACAGATTTTTCTGAGTTCTTGCTTGTGACCAAGAACTGAGCTAAACTCTGATAGAAAGCTCAATACTCAGAAGTTTCCTTTAAGTCGTGGATATAGACCAGTGGTGACCGTGTAGCCAGAGACACGTCAAAGCAGATATAAACAGATTGCATTGGAAGCTTTGGGGATGATATAATTAAGGAGCCTAGAGAAAGTCAGCAGTGAACCCTACTTTACCTGGACAAATGACAGGTTACAATGTTAAACATATGTAAAAAATTTTAAAGCAAGGGAAGAAGAATAGATTCCATTTTACTATAAGGACTCTGCAGTGATGAGCTGCAGTTATATAGTTTCATAAACACAGTTTGGGTAGCTAGCTCGTCCTGGCCTTCCAGGAAATGAATCACATTCAGATCGCAAGAACTTTGATCTCAAAGCCAGTTGTAGTTTAAACACCAAAATATTCCATAACAGTAGATCATTCCTCTCTTTGTGTCTAAGCTTCCTTATCTGTAAAGTGGAGATGACAATAATAGTGATGGACAGGGAGGCCTGGTGTGCTGCGATTCATGGGGTCACAAAGAGTCGGACACGACTGAGCGACGGAACTGAACTGAACTGAATGACTTTACTGTGAAGATTAAGTATCAGAGCTTAGAACAATGCTCAGGACAAAGTTAAGGATTCAATAGATATTGGCATATCAGTGCAAGAAGACCAATTGTCACTGAAAACTCACATGAAGGTATGAATGTCAAGGCAGAAGGTGAGGGAAGGTGCATAGGCCAGGTTAACCAGAGAAACAGAACCAGTGGAAAATAGACATTAATAGATTTATTGCAAGGAACTGGCTTATACTATTGTTGGGGGCTAGCTGCACAAGTCTGAAATCCCTAGAGCAGCCCCTCAGGAAGGTCAGACTGGAACCCTCCACTGGGACTAAAGTTAAGTTATGATCCCAAGGCAAAATTTCTCCTCCCTCAGGGAAACCTCATTCTGCTCTTAAGGCTTTTAACCAATTACATCAGACCCACCCAGATTGTCGAGGGAAATCTCTACTTTGAGATTCTTTGACAGCTTTATTTAACTGACATATAAAGAATTATACATATTTAATGGATATAATTTTATGAATTTGGACCTGTGAAACCATCACCAGAATCAAGGTAACAGACAGTTTCTACACATCCCAATGTTTGTTTATGTCTTTTTGGCTTGTTTTGCAATATAAACATGTGACATGAGATCTACACTCTTAACAAGTTTTGAAGTGTACTATATTATAAGCTATAGGCACAGTGTTGTACAGCAGGTCTCTAGAGCTAATTAACTTGAGTGACTAAAACTTTGTACACACTACAACAGCACCCAATTTCCCCCACCCCTCAGCAGTCTCTATTGTATTATCTGACTCTATGAGTTTGACTGTTATAGATGCCTCATAAAAGTGGAATCAGGTACTATCATCCCTCAGTAACTGGCTTATTTCAGTTAATATAATGCCCATCCATGTTACAAATGGCAAGATTTTCTTCTTTAAGGCTGAAAAATACTCTTAAAAATTTTTTTTTAATTACAAAACTATGGTAACACATTTACAATAGTCTTGGAAAATACAGAAGAAAGTTACATATAGCTCCACTATATAACTTTTTAAGTAGATAAATTAAGATTTTTAGCTGAAGTTTCAATATCAAACTCTCAAAAATTAATAGGTTCAATAGACAGAAAAGTAGGAAGATATTGTAGATCTGAAAAGCACTATGAACCAGTTCAACATAAGATTTATACAATTTTCACACAACAGCAGGATACAAATTCTGCTCAAGTTCTTATAGACTATAAATCAGGAACACATCCAGGGACGTAAAACAAGGTGCAAAAATTTCATGGTTTAAAGGTATTGAAATTATACAGAATATGTTCTATTACTGTGGAATTATGTTAGAAATCAATATCAGAAGATATTTGAGAATAACCCACATATTTTCAAGGGTAATGTGACATTTACCAAGAAAGATCTTTGACTTAGCCATTGAAAGCCTCAATAAGTTTTAAAGACTGAGAAGACACAGAGGGTGATTGCAGAGAAGAAAGCATATAATGAGGAGCTAATATCAATGTTAGAAATTAATATCAAAGATACTTTTAAAAACACCATGCTCATTAGAATCACATCTGGAGCTTTAGAGAAAAAAGAAAATACCTGGGCACTTGCATTTTTCAAAAAATTCCAAGATAATTCTAATGTTCATCTGGATTTAAAAAAGAGATTACAGGTTTTTCTATTAAATGATGGTTTTATTGATATAGAAGTCTATTATTTTCTGTTGACCAATCATGATAGTTACAAAATCACAATATTAAAAGATGCTTATCAGTTTTCACAATCAATAATAGGACAAAAAATAAAAGATAATTACAATTCCAAGCCATAATGGAAGCATGATTAACCTAACAATATAAAATGGTGGTGGTGTTTATTTGCTAAGTCATGTCCAACTCTTGTGACCCCCTGGACTGCAGCCTGCCAGGCTACTCTGTCCATGGGATTTCCCAGGCAAGAATACTAGAATGGGTTGCCATTTCCTTCTCCAACAATATAAAATAATTACATACAATTTAGGGGGTTAAGTAGAGTGATATAAGTAGAAATGCATACATGTACATGTTTTCATCCACTTGGCCAGCCTAGGTATTTTGGTTGGTGCATTTAATCCATTTAAATTTAAGGTAATTATCAATATGTATGATCTTATTACTATTTTCTTAATTGTTCAGAAGAAAAGTTGGAAGAAAAATTATGACCAACCTAGATATCATATTCAAAAGCAGAGACATTACTTTGCTGACTAAGGTCCGTCTAGTCAAAGCTATGGTTTTTCCTGTGGTCATGTATGGATGTGAGAGTTGGACTATGAAGAAGGCTGAGTGCCGAAGAATTGATGCTTTTGAGCTGTGGTGTTGGAGAAGACTCTTGAGAGTCCCTTGGACTGCAAGGAGATCCAAACAATCCATTCTAAAGGAGATCAGCCCTGGGATTTCTTTGGAAGGAATGATGCTAAAGCTGAAGCTCCAATACTTTGGCCACCTCATGCAAAGAGGTGACTCATTGGAAAAGACTCTGATGCTGGGAGGGATTGGGGGCAGGAGGAGAAGGGGATGACAGAGGATGAGATGGCTGGATGGCATCGCCGACTCGATGGACGTGAGTCTGAGTGAACTCTGGGAGATGGTGATGGATGGGGAGGCCTGGCCTGCTGGGACTCATGGGGTCACAAAGAGTCAGACACGACTGGGCGACTGAACTGAACTGAACTGAACTGAACTAATTGTTCAGGGTTTACTTTTTGTAGGTCATTTCCTTCTCTGTGTTTCCTTCCTAGAAAAGTTCCTTTAGCATTGATGATAAAGCTGGTTTGGTGGTGCCAAATTCTCTTAACATTTGCTTGTCTGTAAAGCCTTTGATTTCTCTGTCAAATCAGAATGAGAGTCTTGCTGGGTAAAGTATTCTTGGTTGTAGGTTCTTCCCTTTCATATCTTAGCTATCATGAATAATGCTGCTGAAGTTAACATGGGAATGAAAGTATCTCTTTGAGATCTTGACTTCAGTTCTTTGAATGTATATGCAAAAATTAGATTGTTGGATCACATAGTGGTTCTATTTTTAATTTTTTAAGGAACCACCACTGTACTCTTTTCCATGGATGCTGCATTGTTTTATATTCCCACCAACCGTTACAAGGGCTTGAATTTTTCTATATCTTTGTCAACAATTGTTATCTTTTGTGTTTTTTAAATAACTGTTGTCCTAATAGATATGAGGTTGTCATTGACATTTTTATTTTAATTTCCTAATAAAGTGGAGTCGCTCAATCGTGTCTGATTCTTTGCGACTCCATGGACTGTAGCCTACCAGGCTCCTCTGTCCATGGGATTTCCAGGCAATAGTACTGCAGTGGGCTGCCATTTCCTTCTCCAGGGGATCTTCCTGACCCAGGGATTGAACCTGGGTCTCTGGCATTGTAGACAGATGCTTTACCATCTGAGCCACCAGGGAAGTCGAATTTCCTAATAGTTAATGACTATGAGCATATTTTCATCTACCTGTTGGTCATTTGCATATCTTCTTTGGAGAAATATCTGTTCAAGTTCTTTGACAATTTTTAAATCAGGTTATTGGGGAATTTTTGGTAATAAGTTGTAGGATTTCCCTATATATTTTGGAAATTAATCCCTTATTAGATATACAGTTTGAAAATATCTTCCCCCATTCTGTAGGATGGCTTTTCACTTTATTGATGGTTTCCTTTGCTATGTAGAAGATTTTTATAATTCCTGTAGGAGTTTGATGTAGTCCCACTTGTCTATTTTTGCTTTTGTTGCTTGTGCTTTTGGTATCATAGCCAAGAAATCATTGCCTAGGCAAACGTCAAGAATATTTTCCCCTGTGTTTTTTTCTAGTTTTACAGTTTCAAGTCTCATGATTAAATCTTCAACCCATTTTGAGTTGATTTTTATGTATGATGTAAAGTAGGGATTCAATTTCATTTTTTTTTTTTTTGGCATGGGGATATTCAATTTTCAAAAAATCACCTGTTGAAGGGACTACATTTTCCCCACTGTGTATTCATGACACTTTGTCAAATATCAGCTGACCATACATGCATGGCTATTTCTGGGCTATCTATTCTGTTCCATTGGCCTACAGATCTGTCTTTATGGGAGTACCATGATGTTTTAATTCCTATGGCTTTGTAATATATTTTTAAATCAGGAAGTGACATCTTCAGCCTCATTCTTTCTCTCAAGATTGCTTTAGCAATTCTGTATTGATAAAATTCAACAACTTTTCATGGTAAAAATGCTCAAAAAATTAGAGATTACTTCAACATAATAAAGGCTGCACATGACAAGCCCACAGCTAATATCTTACTCAACTGTGAAAATGTTAAAGCTTTTTCTCCAAGATTAGAAATGAGAGTCAAAGATCTCAAGAATGCCTGCTCTTGCCCCTTCTTTTCAACATAATGTTGAAAGTCCATGTCAGAGCAATTGGACAAGAAAAATAAAATCCATCTTTGTCACTTTCTATATGTCTAGTCAAGTCTTTAATCTCTCTAAGCCTGTGACCAATGTGGAGCATAAGAAGGCAGAGTAGAAGGACATGCACTCATCTTCTCCTGTGATAACTCCAAAATTAAAACTCACTGCTGAACATCCATCGACAGGAGAATGTTGGATCCCACTAAGAAAAGATAACCCACGTCCAAGGGCAAAGGGAAAGCCCCACCAAGATGGAAGGAGAGGTGAAATCAAATTGAAAATCAAGCCTCATATGCACCAGAGATGCTCGGAGGGGAGGGCTCAAACAAAACCTTGTGTGCACCAGGACCCAGACCCCACAGAGACTGAACCAGAATTGTGTTTGAGTGTCTCCTGTGGAAGTACAGGTCAGCAGTGACTTGATGCAGTGGCAAGAACTCTAGGTGCAGGAGACCTGGTCACACACCCTGTGGCATAAGCCCTCTTGGAGGAGGTCACCATTAACCCCACCATAGAGCCAACAAGCAGACAGCCCACAAACTGCAGAACAATTATACCAAAGAAATTCTCTCACTATTAAGAAAGTTATAAGACCTACAACAGATTTCTCAACTTGGGGATCTAGCAAAGGGACTAAGGACCCCTAGGGAATTTGACTTTGGAGGTCAGTGGGATTTGATTACAGAACTGGGGAATCAGACTCTTGGAGGGCACAAAGAGAACCTTGTGCACACCAGGGCCCAGGAGGAAGGAGCAGTGACCCTACAAGAGACTGAGCCAGACTTGCCTGTGAGTGTCCAGGAGTCTCTGGCATGGGTTGGTGGTGGTCTGCTGCAGGGTTGGGGCACTGAGTGTGGCAGTGCATGCACAGGACCTTTTGAAGGAGGTTGCCATTATCTTCATTACTTCCACCATAGTTTGATCTCAGGTCAAACAACAGGAAGGGAACACAGCCCCACCTATCAACAGAAAATTGGAGTAAAGATTTACTGAGCATGGCCCTGCCCATCAGAACAAGACTCTTTCCCCTACAGTCTGCCTCTCCCAAAAGGACGCTCTCCCAACAGGAACAGAATGATCTCTGTTCATTTCCAAGGCGAGCCATTCAATATCACAGTAATCCAAGTCTATGCCCATCAGTAATGATGATGGTTCTATGAAGACCTACAAGACCTTCTAGAATTAACACCCCAAAAAGATGTCCGTTTCATCATAAAGGACTGGAATGCAAAAGTAGGAAGCCAAGAGATACCTGGAGTAAAAGGCAAATTTGGCCTTGGAATAAAAAATAAAGCAGGGAAAAGCCTAACAGTTTTGCCATGAGAAAACACTGGTCATAGCAAACACCCTCTTCCAACAACACAAGAGAAGACTCTACACAGGGACCTCACCAGATGGTCAATACTGAAATCAGTTTGATTATATTCTTTGCAGCCAAACATGAAGAAGCTCTATACAGTCAGCAAAAACAAGACCAGGAGCTTGTTCATGACCAGATCATGAACTCCTTATTGTAAAATTCAGACTTAACTTGAAGGAAGTAGAGAAAACAAATTATTCAGATATGATGTAAATCAAATCCCTTATGATTATACAGTGGAAATGACAAATAGATTCAAGGAATTATATCTAATAGAGAGCCTGAAGAACCATAGATGGAGGGTTGTGACATTGTACAGGAGGCAGTGATCAAGACCATCCTCAAGAAAAAGAAATGCAAAAAGCAAAATAATTGTCTGAGAAGGCCTTAAAAATAGCTGAGAAAAGAAGAGAAGGTAAAGGCAAAGGAGAAAAGGAAAGATATATCCATTTGAATGTGGAATTCCAAAGAATAGCAAGGATATATAAGAAAACCTTTGTAAGTGATCAGTGCAAAGAAATAGAGGAAAACAATAGACTGGGAAAGACTACACATCTCTTGAAGAAAATTAGAGATACAAAGGGAATATTTCATGCAAAGATGGGCACAATAAAGGAGAGAAATGGTATATACCTAACAGAAGTAGAAGATATTAAGAAGAGGTGGCAAGAATACACAGAAAAACTATACAAAAAAGACCCAGACCCAGTTATCATGACCCAGATAACTGCGATGGTGTGATCACTCACCTAGAGCCAGACATTCTGGAATGCAAAGTCAAGTGGACCTTAGGAAGCATCACTACAGAAAAAGCTAGTGGAGGTGATGGAATTCCAGTTGAGCTATTTCAAATCCTAAAAGGTTATGCTGGTAACGTGCTGCACTTAATATGCCAGCAAATTTGGAAAACTCAGCAGTGGCCACAGGACTGGAAAAGGTCAGTTTTCATCCCAATCCCAAGAAAGGTAATGCCAAAGAATGTTCAAACTACTGCACAATTGCACTTATCTCACAGGCTAGCAAAGTAATACTAAAAATTCTCCAAGCTAGGCTTCAACAGTACGTGAAGTGTGAACTTCCAGATGTTCAAGCTGGTTTTAGAAAAGGCAGAGGAATAAGAGGTCAAATTGCCAACATTCGTTGGATCATTGAAAAAGTAAGAAAATACCAAAAAACAAAAGTTTTATTGATTACACCAAAGCCTGTGACTGTGTAGATCACCAAAAACTGTGGGAAATTCTTCAAGAGATGGGAATACCAGACCACCTTACCTGCCTCCTGAGAAATCTGTACGCAGGTCAAGAAGCAACAGTTAGAACCAGACATGGAACAACAGACTGGTTCCAAATTGGGAAAGGAGTACATCAAGGCTGTATATTGTCACCCTACTTATTTAACTTATAAACAGAGTGCATCATGTGAAATGTCAGGCTGGGTGAAGCACAAGCTGGAATCAAGATTGTGGGGAGAAATACCAATAATCTCAGATATGCAGATGACACCACCCCTATGGCAGAAAGTGAAGAGGACCTAAAGAGCCTCCTGATGAAAGCGAAAGAGAAGAGTGGGAAAGCTGGCTTAAAATTGAGCTTTCAAAAAACTAAGATCATGGCATCCAGTCCCATCACTTCTTGGCAAATAGATGGGGAAACAATGGAAACAGTGAGATATTTTATTTTTGGAGGTTCCAAAATCACTGCAGATGGTAACTTCAGCCAAGAAATTAAGAGGCACTTGCTCATTGAAAGAAAAGCTATAACCAACCTAGTCAACATATTAAAAAGTAGAAAATTTACTTTGCCGACAAAGGTCCATCTAGTTGAAGCTATGGTTTTTCCAGTAGTCAGGTATGGATGTGAGAGTTAGACTATAAAGAAGGCTGAGCAGTGAAGAACTGATGCTTTTGAACTGTGGTGTTGGAGAAAACTCTTGAGAGCCCCTTGGACTACAAGGAGATCCAACCAGTCCATCCTAAAGGAAATCAGTCCTGAATGTTCATTGGAAGGACTTATGCTAAAGCTGAAACTCCAGTACTTTGGCCACTGATATGAAGAACTGAATCCTTGGAAAGACCCTGATGCTGGGAAATATTGAAGGCAGGAGAATGGGACAACAGAGGATGAGATGGTTGGATGGCATCACCAACTTGATGCATGTGAATTTGAGCAAGCTCCAGGAGTTAGTGATTGACAGGGAAGCCTGGCATGCTGCAGTCCATGGGGTCACAAAGAGTTAGACACAACTGAGCGACTGAACTGAACTGAACTGAACCCTGTGACTAATATCTGTAAACGATAACAATAATATTGTCACTTAAAGATTATTGTACAGGATTAGAGACCATAAAAACAAATTGCTTGGGTTCATATGAAATGATCAGTTAGAACAGTTGAACTTCTTTTCATTCGTAGATTACCTATTGTTAGCTGTGTAGTCTTAGAAAACTTACTTCACCTATCTGTGCCTTGGTTTCCTCATCTGTAAAATGGACATAATGATAAATTGTTCTGGGTAATACATGAATCTGGGTAAAGTATTCAGGACAGTTTCTGGCACATAGTAAGCACTATATGTGTTGTAACTATTGTAATTTGATATTTTGTGATCAGGTGGAAATTAGATAGGTAGGATACCTGGACTTCATCTCCATCCTGTAGTGGATGAACTTGTAGGAGTCACTTCCCTTCTCTTTCATTAATTCCCTTCTCTGTAAACAAGGGCATTGATAAGACCATCTATCAAGCTTAGACATTTTAAGATGATAAACTCCACTGTGAGCTTAAGAACTTGAGAAGGCCTCCTGGCTTGTAGATAGTTTTGAGCTGCTTCTTTCTCACCAGTCTGTCCAGGCTTCCTCATTGATTTACACCAAGAACACTGCCTCTGTCTCAACTTTTCTGCAGAGCAGTTGATCTGTTTACTCTTCATCAAGATGCATTCATCTGTCCGTTGCATCAGAGCTGTCATATAAGCCAGCTTCATGGCAGGGAGAGAGAGGAAAATAGTGTTTTTATATTTATGCCTCACTGTGTCTTCCTTCCTCTGGGATCCCTTCTGAAAAAGGTCAAAACAGAATTCTGCAACTGCTGTGATGAGAAATGACACTGATTGAAGAAGCAGAGCCTATGTAAGCAGTCGTGCCCACCCAAGGAGGCGGGGCCTGGAGCCCTGTAGGGCCTGACTCATCCTCCACCTCAGGTGGGCTCTGCCCCTAAAGAGAGCAAACGTCTTGAAAGTTATGGCAGCAGGTGGAAGAAGGGCAGTAACTAATGGAAGCATGACAGAAAATCTAAAAGGGGGCAGAGAAGTGATAGTTTTGCTTCAGATTCAGTGACAAACAAAAATATTATATACATTCCCTCTTGCTTTCCCTATGTTCTTTTATTATTATTATTATTATTATTATTACTTTATTTTACTTTACAATACTGTATTGGTTTTGCCATACATTGACATGAATCCACCACGAGTGTACATGAGTTCCCAAACATAAACTCCCCTCCCACCTCCCACCCTATATCATCTCTCTGGATCATCCCCGTGCACCAGCCCCAAGCATCCTGTATCCTGCATTGAACATAGACTGGCGATTCGTTTCTTACATGATAGTATACATGTTTCAATGCCATTCTCCAAAATCATCCCACCCTCTACCTCTCCCTCAGAGTCCAAAAGTCCGCTCTACACATCTGTGTCTCTTTTGCTATCTTGCATACAGGGTCATTATTACCATCTTCCTAAATTCCATATATATGTGTTAGTATACTGTATTGGTGTTTTTCTTTTTGGCTTACTTCACTCTGTATAGTCAGCTCCAGTTTCATCCATTTCATTAGAACTAATTCAAATGTATTATTTTTAATGGCTGAGTAATACTCCATTGTGTATATGTACCACTGCTTTCTTATCCATTCATCTGCTGATGGACATCTAGGTTGTTTCCATGTCCTGGCTATTATAAACAGTGCTGTGATGAACATTGGGGTACACGTGTCTCTTTCAATTCTGGTTTCCTCGGTATGTATGCCCAGCAGTGGGATTGCTGGGTCATAAGGCACTTCTATTTGCAAATTTTTAAGGAATCTCCACACTGTTCTCCATAGTGGCTGTACTAGTTTGCATTCCCACCAACAGTGTAAGAGGGTTCCCTTTTCTCCACACCCTCTCCAGCATTCATAGCTTGCAGACTTCTGGATCGCAGCCATTTTGACTGGTATAAAAGGGTACCTCACTGTGGTCTTGATCTGCATTTCTCTTATAATGAGTGATGTTGAGTATCTTTTCATGTGTTTGTTAGCCATCCGTATGTCTTCTCTGGAGAAATGTCTATTTAGTTCTTTGGCCCATTTTTTTATTGGGTCATTTATTCTTCTAGAATTGAGCTGCAGGAGTTGCTTGTATATTTTTGAGATTAGTTGTTTGTCAGTTGCTTCATTTGCTATTATATTCTCCCATTCAGAAGGCTGTCTTTTCGCCTTGCTTATATTTTCCTTTGTTGTGCAGAAGCTTTTAATTTTATTTAGATCCCATTTGTTTATTTTTGCTTTTATTTCCAGTATTCTGGGAGGTGGATCATAGAGGGTCCTGCTGTGATTTATGTCGGAGAGTGTTTTGCCTATGTTCTCCTCTAGGAGTTTTATAGTTTCTGGTCTTACGTTTAGATCTTTAATCCATTTTGAGTTTATTTTTGTGTATGGTGTTAGAAAGTGATCTAGTTTCATTCTTTTACAACTGGTTGACCAGTTTTCCAGCACCACTTGTTAAAGACATTGTCTCTACTCCATTGTATATTCTTGCCTCCTTTGTCAAAGATAAGGTGTCCATAGGTGTGTGGATTTATCTCTGGGCTTTGTATTTTGTTCCAATGATCTATATTCCTGTCTTTGTGCCAATACCATACTGTCTTGATGACTGTGGCTTTGTAGTAGAGCCTGAAGTCAGGCAAGTTGATTCCTCCAGTTCCATTCTTCTTTGTCAAGATTGCTTTGGCTATTCGAGGTTTTTTGTATTTCCATACAAATCTTGAAATTATTTGTTCTAGCTCTGTGAAAAATACCGCTGGTAGCTTGATAGGGATTGCATTGAATCTGTAGATTGCTTTGGGTTGTATACTCATTTTCAGTATATTGATTCTTCTGATCCATGAACATGGTATATTTCTCCATCTATTAGTGTCCTCTTTGATTTCTTTCATCAGTGTTTTATAATTTTATGTATATAGGTCTTTAGTTTCTTTAGGTAGATATATTCCTAAATATTTTATTCTCTTCGTTGCAATGGTGAATGGAATTGTTTCCTTAATTTCTTTTTCTACTTTCTCATTATTAGTGTATAGGAATGCAAGGGATTTCTGTGTGTTGATTTTATATCCTGCAACTTTACTATATTCATTGATTAGCTCTAGTAATTTTCTGGTGGAGTCTTTAGGGTTTTCTATGTAGAGGATCATGTCATGTGCCAACAGTGAGAGTTTTACTTATTTTCCAATTTGGATTCCTTTTATTTCTTTTTCTGCTCTGATTGCTGTGGCCAAAACTTCCAGAACTATGTTGAATAGTAGTGGTGAAAGTGGGCACCCTTGTCTTGTTCCTGACTTTAGGGGAAATGCTTTCAATTTTTCACCATTGAGGATGTTTGCTGTGGGTTTGTCATATATAGCTTTTACTGTGTTGAGGTATGTTCCTTCTATTCTTGCTTTCTGGAGAGTTTTTATCATAAATGGATGTTGAATTTTGTCAAAGGCCTTCTCTGCATCTATTGAGATAATCATATGGCTTTTATTTTTCAATTTGTTAATGTGGTGAATTACATTGATTGATTTGCGGATATTGAAGAATCCTTGCATCCCTGGGATAAAGCCCACTTGGTCATGGTGTATGATCTTTTTAATGTGTTGTTGGATTCTGTTTGCTAGAATTTTGTTAAGGATTTTTGCATCTATGTTCATCAGTGATACTGGCCTGTAGTTTTTGTGCATCCAACAAAGAAGCACCACAATATGTAAGACAAATGCTAACAAGTGTGAAAGGGGAAATTAACAATAACACAATAATAGTGGGAGACTTTAATACCCCACTCACACCTGTGGACAGATCAACTAAACAGAAAATTAACAAAGAAACGCAAACTTTAAATGATACAATAGACCAGTTAGACCTAATTGATATCTATAGGACATTTCACCCCAAAACAATGAATTTCACCGTTTTCTCAAGTGCTCACGGAACCTTCTCTAGGATAGATCACATCCTGGGCCATAAATCTAGCCTTGATAAATTCAAAAAAATCGAAAACATTCCAAGCATCTTTTCTGACCATAATGCAGTAAGATTAGATCTCAATTACAGGAGAAAAACTATTAAAAATTCCTACATATGGAGGCTGAACAACACGCTTCTGAATAACCAACAAATCACAGAAGAAATCAAAAAAGAAATCAAAATATGCATAGAAATGAATGAAAATGAAAACACAACAACCCAAAACCTGTGGGACACTATAAAAGCAGTGCTAAGAGGAAAGTTCATAGCAATACAGGCATACCTCAAGAAACAAGAAAAAAGCCAAATAAATAACCTAACTCTACACCTAAAGCAACTAGAAAAGGAAGAAATGGAGAACCCCAGAGTTAGTAGAAGGAAAGAAATCTTAAAAATTAGGGCCGAAATAAATGCAAAAGAAACAAAAGAGACCATAGCGAAAAGCAACAAAGCCAAAAGCTGGTTCTTTGAAAGGATAAATAAAATTGACAAACCATTAGCCAGACTCATCAAGAAACAAAGAGAGAAAAATCAAATCAATAAAATTAGAAACGAAAATGGAGAGATCACAACAGACAACACAGAAATACAAAGGATCATAAGAGACTACTATCCGCAATTATATGCCAATAAAATGGACAACGTGGAAGAAATGGACAAATTCTTAGAAAAGTACAACTTTCCAAAACTGAACCACAAAGAAACAGAAAGTCTTAACAGACCCATCACAAGCACGGAAATTGAAACTATAATCAGAAATCTTCCAGCAAACAAAAGCCCAGGTCCAGATGGCTGCACAGCTGAATTCTACCAAAAATTTAGCTAACACCTATCCAACTCAATCTCTTCCAGAAAATTGCAGAGGAAGGTAAACTTCCAAACTCATTCTATGAGGCCACCATCACCCTAATACCAAAACCTGACAAAGATGTCACAAAAAAAGAAAACTATATTCTTTTTTTGATTGGAGTATAATTGCTTTACAATGATGTGTTAGTTTCTGCTGTACAACAAAGTGAAATCAGCCATCAGTTCAGTTCAGTTTAGTCGCTCAGTCTTGTCCAACTCTTTGCGACCCCATGAATTGCAACACGCCAGGCCTCCCTGTCCATCACCACTCCCAGAGTTCACTCAAACTCACATCCATCCAGTCAGTGATGCCATCCAGCCATCTCATCCTCTGTCATCCCCTTTTCCTCCTGCCCCCAATCCCTCCCAGCATCAGAATCTTTTCCAATGAGTCAACTCTTCACATGAGGTGGCCAAAGTACTGGAATTTCAGCTTTAGCATCATTCCTTCCAAAGAACACCCAGGACTGATCTCCTTTAGAATGGACTGGTTGGATCTCCTTGCAGCCCAAGGGACTCTCAAGACTCTTCTCCAACACCACAGTTCAAAAGCATCAGTTCTTTGGTGCTCAGCTTTGTTCACAGTCCAACTCTCACATCCATACATGGCTACTGGAAAAACCATAGCCTTGACTAGACAGACCTTTGTTGGCAAAGTAATGTCTCTGCTTTTGAATATGCTATCTAGGTTGGTCATAGCTTTCCTTCCAAGGAGTAAGCGTCTTTTAATTTCATGGCTGCAGTCAGCCATAAGTATACATATATCTCCACCCTCTTGGACCTCTGCTCTCCCTATCCCACCCATCTAGGTCATCACAGATCACAAAGCTGAGGTCCCTGTGCTATATATACAGCAACTTCCCACTAGCTATCTATTTTACACGTGGTAGTATATACATATGTCAGTCCTACTCTCCTGCTTTTCCTATATTCTAGGGAAGAGTTAAAAAGAAACACAGTAAGACACAAGAGAGTGTAGAAAAGTCTGCTTTCTCTTCTCTTCCTCTTATTGGTTTTGACCCCTTTGCATTTTTATCTGCTTCTCCCCAAGACAGAAGACTGGGTATCTGACCATCAGACTCAGGTATCCCAGGGCTGAGTTCACTACTGGGCAAAGTTAAGAGCCTAAAAGAAAGAGCCCCAGGAACACACTTCCTTCTCTTTCTGTGTCCAAGCTGGACCAGCTTTCCTTTGCTTCTGGCTACATGTAATGACTGTGTGAGTGCCAGGGTCAGTGGGCAGGAACTGACAAAGAGAGAGAAAAACCCCTGTGGTGAGTAGCTGAGATCAGTGGACAAGTGTTTGACAGTGTGCTGTTCACAGTGTGCTTCCTGAATGATGTTACCCACTGGATGGATGTTGATAAATCCACTGTGACAGAAAATAAATGAGTAGGAATAAGGGAGATGGGAGGGGGGTTCAGGATTGGGAACACGTGTATACCCATGGTGGATTCATGTTGATGTATGGCAAAACCAATACAGTATTGTAAAGTAAAATAAAGTAAAATTTAAAAAAAAAAAAGAGAGAGAGAGAGAAAGTGAAAGTCACTCAGTCACGTCTGACTCTTTGCAACCTCAAGGACTATACAGTCCATGGAATTCTCCAGGCCAGAATACTAGAGTGGATAGCCTTTCCCTTCTCCAGAAGATCTTCCCAACCCAGGGGTTGAATCCAGGTCTCCTGAATTGCACGCAGATTCTTTACCAGCTGAGCCACAAGGGAAGCCCAGGAATAAGTTTAGGGGGAGATTATGTTTTGTTTGGGGGCATTACTTCATTTTAGGTCTGTGCAGTATCCCACAGGGTCAGAAAATAGATTTATACACCAAGTTTGCCAGGAAGGACTGACCAGCAGATTCTTCATCAAAAAAAAAAAAAAAAAAAGCCAGGATGCCCCATGTACCCCAATATTCCAGGGAAAACCTCTGAGGTAAATGTCTCATTTACTCCCTTGATCATATCTGAGGTCTGGAGTTCCTGATTGCAAATCCCTGATTTAAGATGTAGAAGTGAAATTTGAAGTGCTTGAGACCCTAGTCCAACCTCCTCACTAGAAAATATGGGGACTTCCTCTTTATCTAAGAGCATGTGAACAAGCAGAGGGGTGGCTACTGATTTAACCTGCATTACTCTGCAAAGTGTTACTTGGGAGCCCAGAAAGGAGCATTAGCACTGTTAGATGGAGCCCCCTTGTTGGAAAGTCACGTCTTAACTGTGATGTATGCATGCTTTTTAACCAATGTAACTCACCTCTCTGTTTTTCACCCATTTTCTGCTTGGGTATAATTAATGATCTCACTTTTTGGCTCTCTTGCCTTCAGAAAAAAAGAAAAAGAAAATGTGATTCATATAATCAAATCATTGCTGCCACTGTGGAAGCTACAGGCATGAACTCAGGCACCTGGTTCCATCTACAAACCACAGAGGCTCTGCTGTGGGGAAAGCATTAGTGTTGGAGTCAGGATACTTACCTTCAAATCCCAGACTTTTCATTCACTACATGGTACCTGTGGCAAGTCACTTATCTCCTTTTGGTCTTACTGAACTTATCTGAAAAGTGGCCAAATTATTAGTCACTGTTCCAGAACAGGGCTTCTAGGAGATCATGGCAAAAAATGCTAAATAAAGCCAGTGGAAATCAAAGGCGTACCTCATCCCACAGGCTGCAATCCTAGACTTTTGACCCAGAAAGTTTTCGTTCCCTTCAGCTGCTGTGGACACATTCTTAAGTTAAAAAAAAAAAAAGAAAGAAATTACTTCTTTTCTGTTGCAGTGCATAGTATGGGACTGGGACTCCAATGGCAAACATGACTTCATTGGAGAATTCACTTCAACCTTCAAGGAGATGAGAGGAGCAATGGAAGGCAAACAGGTATGTGGTGAGCCCCCTGTGGTATTTCCCCCAGACTTGCCTGTCACAATGCCTCGTTAGCACCCAGATAGAGCAGCTAGAGGTGAAATATTAGTGTATAATTAAATGAGGCCAGGAGGGAGCATGGGGGGATCCATAACCCAGGTTCTAGTGCCAACCCAGCCTACAGCAATTAGTGTGACTTTGGACAGGACCCTGCATTCCTCCACTGGCAAAGTGGAGAAGTCAAATAAGGATGGTTCAAATTTTCTTTAGCTCTGTAGCCCTGGACAAGTGACTTAGTCTCTCTGTGCCTCAGCTTTCTCACTTAAAAAAAAAAATAATAAGGTGATAATGGTACCTACCTGTGAAGACTACATGAGATAATTCATGATTCGCACTTGGCAGGGTGTCTTCACTTACAAAATATGTACTATTGTTATTATCTAGTGGCAGTATTTTTTCCAGCTCTACATTTCCATAACCTGATAGCATTAATTACACATTTAATGCTTTGGACAAATTGGTTCCTTCAAGTTTGAATTTTGGGCACCAGATTTTCAGTTAGTCTCACCATTTCATTCTTACACTCTTGATATCAAGACATAAATCTGAACACTGTCACAAACCACAGGGGCACATAGGGATTTCACTGCATCATGCAGAAGCCTGCCCCTTCTCTGGGTATCTTTCAGGCACCTGTACTTTGATGGATACATACATGCATCTATTATTCAGTTGCTGTCTTCTGGACCCTGACCATGTAACTTCTGCTCTGACCTGTTCAGGGTTCACCGCCCAATTTCAGTTGAAGAACCTGAATCTCTTTGCTTGAGAGCTTTTTCTGGCTGCTGAATCCTGCTCTGCACCTGCCAACAGCAGGCTGAATGTGTCAGGGAAGATGTACATATTTCAGACAGCTGCCCTCAAAAAATAGCTAGTGGTAAGCAGGATATAACACCCCATCTCTATTGCCATTCAGGCAGCAGAACTCTGAGGTGTGCTCTGAGCAGCTGCCCACAGCTCACCAGCAGGGACTGGCCTGGCTGACAATGGAGTCCCTGACTTGATCACACGCCCCTGTTTGGCTGCTTCCCTCTCCCAGTTCCCCACTTTTCTACACTTGTTTCCTGGAAATACCTACTAGATGAATTGTTGTTCTTGTTGTTGTTGTGCAGTTGCTAAGTCATGTGTGACTCTTTGTGACTCCATTGACTGCAGCACATCAGGCTCCTCTGTCTTCCACTATCTCCTGGAGTTTGCTCAAATTCATGTCTATTGAGTCAGTGATGCTATCTAACCAGCTCATCTTCTGCCACCACTTTCTCCTTTTGCCTTCTTTCCCAGCATCTTTCCCAGGATCAAGTCTTTTCCAGTGAGTCAGCTCTTCATATCAAGTGGCCAAAGTACTGAAGCTTCAGCACCAGTCTTTCCTATGAATATTCAGGGTTGATTTCCTTCAGGATTGACTGGTTTGATCTCCTTGTGGTCCAAGGAACTCAAGAGTCTTCTCCAGTACCGCAAATCAAAAGCATCTATTCTTCAGGGCTCAACCCCTTCTTTATGGTCCAGCTCTCACATCCATTTATGACTACTGGATAAACCATAGTTTTGACTATATTGACCTTTGTTGGCAAAGTGATGTTTCTCCTTTTTAATACACAGTCTAGGTTTGTCATAACTGTCCTTACAAGGAGCAAGCATCTTTTAATTTCATGGGTACAGTCACCATCCACAGTGATTTTGGAGACCAAGAAAATAAAATCTGTCACTGTCTCTACTTTTCCCCCTTCTATTTGCCATGAACTGATGAGACCAAATGCCATGATCTTCATTTTTTGAATGTTGAGTTCTAAACCAGCTTTTTTACTCTCCTCTTTCACCTTCATCAAGAGGCTCTTTAGTTTCTCTTCACTTTTGGTCACTAGAGTGGTATCATCTGCATATCTTAGGTTGTTGATATTTCTCCTGGAAATCTTGATTACAGCTTGTAATTCATCTAGCCCAGCATTTCACATGATGTACTCTGCATCTAAGTGAAATAAGCAGGGTGACAATATACAGCCTTGTCATACTCCCTTCCCAGTTTTGAACCAGTCCATTGTTCCATGTCCTGTTCGAACTGTGCTTCTTGACCCACACACAGGTTTCTCAGGAGACAGATAAGGTGGTCTGGTTCTCCTATCTCTTTAAGAACTTCCATAGTTTGTTGTGATTCACACAGTCAAAGGCTTTAGCACAGTCAATGAAACAGAAGTAGCTGTTTTTCTAGAACTCCCTTGCTTTCCCCATGATCCAATGAAAGTTGGCAATTTGATCTCTGGTTCCTCTGCTTCTTCAAAACCCAGATTGTATATCTGGAAATTATCAGTTCACATACTGCTGAAGCCTAGCTTGAAGAATTTTGAGCACAACTTTGTTAGCATGTGAAATCAGCACAATTTTATGGTAGTTTGAATATTCTTTGGTATTTCCCTTCTTTGGGATTGGAATGAAAGCTGACCTTTTCTAATCCTATAGCCACTGCTGAGTTTTTCCAAATTTGCTGGCATATTGAGTACAACACCTTAACAGCATCATCGTTTAGGATTTTAAATAGCTCAGCTACTTGAATTTAAATCTTTGCTTCAACATTAGCTTCTGGAAGAACTCAAACCAAGATATCTGCCATCCTTACTCTGGGACCACTAGACTCATAGACCAGAAAAGAGTGATAGCAAAGAAAGACCTTTTCTGTAAGGGATAAGACTCTGTGCCTGGTCTTCTCAGAATTACTACTCAGGGAAAATGTCCCAACTCATTCTTCAAGTCTCTCCTTTCATATATAAGTCAAGATTTAACCAGACTGGATGGACATAATTAATATCCTTTAGGATCAAAGGCTTAATCAGAATCAGACCATTTGTTGAATACCTTTCTTTGGCCTGAGAAGTCAAGTGCAGTTCTCCACATAGCTTCCACAACCTGCTATATATACTGTTGTATACCCAGCATTGCAAGAAATTTGTCAGATAGAGGCCTTCACCCATGAGCAGGCTTTCTGAGTTTTAGGACTATAATTAAAACCAACAGTAAGCTATAAATAAAGTGACTCCCCAAATAACTAGGAACTTATCCAGAGATAATGTTGGTTCTTTGAATGCACAAGACAAGGCCCTGCTGAGTTAATATCTAGAGTTTTTACCAAGTTTTGCCTTGTTCTCCTTTACAAAGAGAAATAAACAAACCAATAAACATGGGAAACATTACATCTTTAGAATGCTGGGAACATATTAAAATTAAGATTATAGCATACATCACAATTGAAGCATACTGAAGTCTGATGCTTTAAAACAAACAAGAAAGAGTCTTTAAGTGCCTCTGAGGAAATGGATCATATGTTCTTGTTCAGACATTAAGATGTGTCCAGATCTCTGCAGCCCCATGGACTGCAGCATGCTAGGCTTCCCAGTCTTTCACTATCTCCCTGAGTTTGCTCCAGTTCATGTCCATTTAGTCAGTGATGCCATCAGATCATCTCATCTTCTGTCATTCCCTTTTCCTCCTGACCTCAATCTGTCCCAGTATCAGAGTGTTTTCCAATGAGTTGACTCTCCACATCAGGTGGCTAAAGTGCTGGAGATTTAGCTTTAGTATCAGTCCTTCCAATGAATATTCAGGGTTGATTTCCCTCAGGATTGACTGGTTTGATCTCCTTGCTGCCCAAGGGACTCTGAGAAGTCTTTTCCAACACCACAATTTGAAAGCATCAATTCTTCAGCACTCAGCCCCTTCTCTATGGTCCAACTCTCACATCTGTATGTGACTACTGGAAAAACCACAACTTTGACTATGTGGACCCTGTTGGCAAAGTGATGTCTCTCCTTTTTTAATACACTGTCTAGGTTTGAACTGTGGTGTTGGAGAAGACTCTTGAGAGTCCCTTGGACTGCAATGAGATCCAATCAGTCAATCTTAAAGGAAATCAGTTCTGAATATTCATTGGAAGGACTGATGCTGAAGCTGTCCAATACTTTGGCCACCTGATGTGAAGAACTGACTCACTGAAAAAGACCCTGATGCTGGAAAAGACTGGAGATGGGAGGAGAAGGGGACAACAGAGGATGAGATAGTTGGATGGCATCATCGACTCAATGGACAGGAATTTGAGTAGGCTCCAGGAGTTGGTGATGGACAGGGAAGCCTGGCATGCTGCAGTCCATGGGGTTGCAAAGAGCTGGATATGACTGAGCGACTGAACTGATCTGAACTAGGTTTGTCATATCTTTTCTTCCAAGGAGCAAGCATCATTTAATTTCATGGCTGTAGTCATGGTGTGCACTGATTGTGGAGCCTAGGAAAAGGAAATCTGCCAATGGTTCTACACTTTTCCCCTTCTATTAGCCATGAAGTGATGAATTAATCTTTTCAATGTTGAGTTTTAAGCCAGCTTTTCACTCTCCTCTTTCACCCTCAAGAGGCCCTTTAATTCCTCTTTGCTTTCTGCCATTGAACTGGTATCATCTGCATATCTGAGGTTGTTGATATTTCTCCTGGGAATCTTGATTCCAGCTTGTGCTTCATCTAGCCCAGCATTTTTGCATGATGTACTCTGTATATAAGTTAAATAAGCAGGCTGACAATATACAGCCTTGACATACTCCTTTCCCAATCTGGACCCTAGTACATTGTTCCATGTCCAGTTTGAATTGTTACTTCTTGAACTTCTTGACCTCCAGTTTCTTGGGAAGCAGGTAAAGGTGGTGTAGTAGTATTTCCATTTCTTGAAGAATTTTCCACAGCTTGTTGTGATTCACACAAAAGCTTTCACCTAGTCAATAAAGCAGAAGTAGATTTTTTCTGTAATTCCCTTTTTCTGTGATCCAGTGCATTTTGGCAATTTGATCTCTGGTTCCTTTGCCTTTTCTAAATCCAGCTTGTATATCTGGAAGTTCTCAGTTTATGTAGTGTTGAAGCCTAGCTTGAAGGAATTTGAGCAATACCTTGAGGATGTGAGATGAGCGCAATTATACAGTAGTTTGAACATTCTTTGGCGTTGCTTTCTTTAAGATTGGAATGAAAACTGAATTTTTCCAGACCTGTGGCCATTGCTGAGTTTTCTAAATTTGCTTCCATAATAAGTGCAGTACTTTAACAGCATTCATTTTTTAAGATTTTAAATAAAACAACTGGAATTCCATCGCCTCCACTAGCTTTGTCTGTAGTAATGCTTCCTAAGGCCTACTTGACTTCACACTACAGGATGCCTGGTCCAGGTGAGTTTCCACACTATCGTGGTTATCCAAGTCGTTAAGGCCTTTTTTTGTATAGTTCTTCTGTGTATTCTTGCCACCTCTTTTAATCTCTTCTGCTTCTGTTAGTTCCTTGCCATTTCTTTCCTTTATTGTGCACCATCCTTGCAAGAAATGTTTCCTTGGTATCTCCAATTTGCTTGAAGAGATCACTAGTCTTTCCCATTCTATAATTTTCCTCTGTTACTTTGCATTATTCACTTAAGAAGTTTTCTAATGTCTCCTTGCTATTCTCTAGAACTATGCATTCAGTTGGCTATATCTTTCCCTATCTCCTTTGCCTTTTGTTCTTCTTCTTTTCTCAGCTATTTACAAAGCCTCCTCAGACAACCATTTTGCCTTCTTGGCATTTCTTTTTCTCTGAGATGGTTTTGGTCACCACCTCCTGTACAATATTATGAAAAGCTGTCCATAGTTCTTCAGGCACTCTGTCTCCCATATCTAATCCCTTGAATCTATCTGTCTCCTCTACCAGAGTAAGACCCAGTTTTCACCACAGTCAATGTCTCCCATCAGGAAGCTTGCCTCGTATCCTCATCCATCAGAAGGCAGACAGAATAAGCAAGAACTACAATATCACTGCCTTTGGAATGAACACAAAAATCACAGAAAGCTAACCAAAATGATCACATGGACCACAGCCTTGTGTAACTCGATGAAGCTATGAGCCAGGCCATCCAGGGCCACCCAAGATGGACAGGTCATAGTGGAGAATTCTGACAAAATGTGTTTCACTAGAGAAGGGAATGGCAAATCACGTCAGTGTTCTTGCCTCAAGAAACCCATGAATAGTATGAAAAGGCAAAAATATATGACACCTGAAGATGAGCCCCTGCCCAGGTCGGTAGGTATGCTATGGGGAAGAGTGGAGAAATAGCTCCAGAAGGAATGAAGAGGCTGGGCCAAAGCAGAAACAACACTCAGTTGTGGATGTGTTACCACTAGGTCAAAGTAAAATCTAATGCAGTAAAGAATAACGCTGCATAGGCACCTGGAATGTTAGGTCCATGAACTGGATGTGGTCAAGCAGGAGATGGCAAGATTGAACACTGACATCTTAGAACTAAATGAGCTAAAATGGATGGGAATGGGTGAGTTTAATTCACATGACCATTATATTGCCTACTGTGGGCAACAATCCTTTAGAAGAAATGGAGTATCCCTCACAGTCAATGTACTGTGTGCTTAGTTGCTCAGTCATGTCTGACTTTTTGCGACCCCATGGACTGCAGCCTGCCAGGCTCCTCTGTCCATGGGGATTCTCTCCAGGCAAAAATATGGGAGTGGGTGGTCATGACCTCCTCCAGGGGATCTTCCCAACCCAGGGATTGAACCCAGATCTCCCACATTGCAGGAGGATTCTTTACAGTCTGAGCCACCAGGGAAGCCCAAGAATACTGGAGTGGGTAGCCTATCCCTTCTCCAGGGGATCTTCCCAACGCAGGAATCGAATCAGGGTCTCCTGCACCGCAGGCAGATTCTTTACCAGCTGAGCAACCAAGGAAGCCCAATAAGAGTCTAAAATGCAGTACTTGGGTGCAATCTCAAAAACAACAGAATGATCTCGGGTTTTGTTTTCAAGCAAACCCTTCATCACAGTAATCCAAATCTATACCCCAACAACTGATGCCAAGCTGAAGTTGACAAGTTCTATGAAGACATACAGCACCTTCTAGAACTAACACTAAAAAAAGGTGTCCTTTTCATCATAAGGGGTTGGAATGCAAAAGTAGGAAGTCAAGAGATACCCAGATTAACATGCAAGTTTGGCCTTGAGGTACAAAATAAAGGAGGACAAAGGCTAACAGAGTTTTTGTCAAGAGAACAGGCCGATCATAGCATATACACTTTGCCAACAACCCTAGTGATGACTCTACAAATGGACATCATCTGATGGTCAATATCAAAATCAGATTGACTATGTTCTTTGCAGCCAAAGGTGGAGAATCTCTTTGCAGGCATTGAAAACAAGATCTTGGAGCTAACTGTGGCTCAGATCATAAACTACTTATTGCAAAATTCAGGCTTAAATAGAAAAAAGTAGGGAAAACCACTAGGCCATTCAGATATGACCCAAATAAAATCCCTTATGATTTTACAATGGAGTTGACAAATAGATTCAAGGGATTAGATCTGGTAGACAGAGTGCCTGAAGAACTATGGACAGAAGTTCATAACACTGTACAGGAGTCAGTGACCAAAACCATCCCCAAGAAAAAGAAATGCACAAGGGCAAAGTGGTTGTCTGAGGAGGCTTTACAAATACCTGAGAAAAGAAGAAAAGCAAAAAGCAAGGGAGAGAGGGATAGATATACCAAACTGAATTCAGAGTTGCAGAGAAGAGCAAGGAAAGATAAGAAGGCCTTCTTAAATGAACAAGAACAGAAATAGAGGGAGACAATAGAATGGGAAAGACTAAAAATCTCTTAAAGAAAATTGGAGGTATCAAGGGAAATTTTCATGCAGGGATGGGTATAATAAAGGACAGAAATGGCAAGGACCTAAAGAAGCAGGAGATATTAAGAAGAGGTGGCAAGAATAAACAGAACTGTACAATTAAGGTCTTAATGACCCAGAAAACCATGATGTTGTGCTCCCTCTTTCTGAGCTGGACATCCTAGAGTATGAAGTCAAGAAGACATTACTACAAACAAAGCTAGTGGAGGTGATGAAATTCCATCTGAGCTATTTAAAATCCTGAAAGATGATGATGTTAAAGTGCTGCACTCAATATGTCAGCAAACCCAGCTGGTAAAGAATCTGCCTGCAGTGCAGGAGACCCCAGTTTGATTCCTGGGTCATAAAATTCCCCTGGAGAAGGGATAGGCTACCCACTCCAGTATTCTCAGGCTTCCCTTGTGGGTCAGCTGGTAAGGAATCCACCTGCAATGCAGGAGACCTGGGTTTGATCCCTGGGTTGGAAGATCCCCTGGAGGAGGGCATGGCAACCCACTCCAGTATTCTTGCCTGGAGAATCCCCATGGACAAAGGAGCCTGGCAGGCTACTGAGCATGGGGTGGTAAAGAGCAGACATGACTGAGAGACTAAGCACAGCAACACAGCACAGCAGTGGCCACAGGACTGGAAAAGGTCAGTTTTCATTCCAGTCCCAAAGGGCAGTGCCAAAGAATGTTCAGACTACTGTATAATTGCTTCATTTCACATGCTAACAAGGTTATGCTCAAAATCCTTCAAGCTAGGCTTCAGAAGTATGTGAACCAAGATCTTCCAGATGTATGATTTGGGTTTCCAAGAGGCAGAGGTACCAGAGATCAAATTGAGAACATTCATTAGATCATAGGGAAAGCAAGGGTGTTCCAGAAAAATACCTACTTCTGCTTCATTGACTACGCTAAATCTTTTGACTGTGTGAATCACAACAAAATGTGGTAAATTCTTAAAAGAGATGGAAGTGCCAGACCACCTTACCTGTCTCCTGAGACACCTATGTGTGGGTCAAGAAGCAACAGTTTTAACTGGCCATGGAAAAACTGACTGGTTCAAAAATGGGAATGGAGTACTTTAAGGATGTATACTGTTACCCTACTTCTTTCACTTATTAATATATGCAGAGTACATTATGTGAAATGCTGGACTAGATGAATCACAAGCTGTAATCAAGATTGCCGAAATATCAACAACCTCAGTATGCAGATGATACCATTCTAGTGGCAGAAAGTGAAGAGGAATTAAAGAGCCTCTTGATGAAGGTGAAAGAGGAGAATGAAAAAGCTGGCTTGAAATGCAACATTTCAAAAACTAATATCATGGCATATAGTCCCATCACTTCATGGCAAATAGAAGGGGGGGAAGTGGAAGCAGTGACAGATTTTCTTTCCTTGGGTTCCAAAATCACTGTGGAGGTTATTGCCACCATGGAATTAAAAGACCCTTGCTCCTTGTAAGGAAAGCTGTGACAAACTTAGACAGCATAGTAAAAGGCAGAGGTATCACTTTGCTGACAAAGGTCAATATAGGTAATGCTTTGGTTTTTCCAGTAGTCATGTGTGCTTGTGAGACGGACAGTAAAGAAGTGTCTGAGTCTGGAAGAATTGATAGTTTGGAATTTGGGTCCTGAGAAGACCCTTGAGAGTTTCTTGCACTGCAAGGAGATCAAACCAGTCAATCCTGAAAAAGGAAATCAACCCTGAATATTCATTGGAAAGACTGATGCTGAAGCTGAAGCTCCAATACTTTGGCCACCTGATGCAAAGAGCAGACATATTGGAAAATACCTTGATGCTGGGAAAGATTGAAGGCAAAAGAGAAGGGGTGACAGAGGATGAGGTGATTAGATAGCATCACCAACTCAATGGATGTGAGTCTATGCAAACTCCAGGACATAGTGGAGGACAGAGGAGCCCAGGGTGCTACAGTCCATGGAGTTGTAAAGTGTCAAACATGACTTAATGACTGAACAACAACAAAACAAAAACTGTAATTATATATTGTGACAAATGCTATTAAAAAACTGAGCCATTTTAGTTATAAAGGTGTGACATAAAAGAGATCACCTGAAAAAAAAAAAAGAAATTTAACATGAGGGCCCTTAAAAATGAAATGTCAACCATGTAAAAAGCAAAGAAACAGCATTTCAGGTAGAGGGAACTTTGCAAATTACTGAGTCAGAAAAGAGTTTGGTGTGTTTAAGGATCTGTAAAGAGACTAGTTTATCTGTAGCAGAGAGGGTGAGGGAGCCATGCATGGACATGCCTGATCAAGGACAGAGGCAGAGGCCAGGAAAAGAAGGTTCTGAGAGCTTGGAGAGAAGAGTTTGTATTTTCCTATAAATGTGTTGAGAGCACACTGAAGACTCTCCAATTTCGTAGCCACTACCCATATACACCTATTTCAGTTTTAATAAGTTTTAAGTTAAATTCAGTTAAATTTCAATTCTCTCTCTCTCTCTCACTTACATACACACATACACACACATATCAAGTGCTCATGTAGTTAGTGTTTTTCACATTGGTTGGTACAGATGTGGAATCTTCTCATTATTGCAGAAAGTTTTATTGGGCAATGCTATGAGAAGTCTAGGCTGGAGAATGATAAGATTGGATAATGACATTAATTTTTTTCAAGATTACTCTGGCTACTGTATAGAGAATCAGTTGTAGAGAGACAAAAGAGTGAGGCAGGGAGATTTTTCAGGAAGCCACAGCTACAGACAGGACAAGAGGTCAGCAATCTGGGATGAGTTCCTCTGCGAAACTCCTCTCTGCTCCAAACAATGCCAAGGGGACTCACTCCTTCATTTGTGCCTCTGCAGCTGGAGTAGCTGAGATGTTTCTCAATGTGCTCTTTTATCCTCTAGGACACCAGCCTAGGCTAATTTCACATGGTGGTGAAAACATCCAATCACAAGAGCAGGGCAAGTCCCAGTGCACAGGCACTTGTGAAACTTCTGCTCATATCACTTTTGTTAATGTCCCATCAGTCAAAGCAAGTCACCTGATGAAGTTCAGAGTCATTGTGCACTGGGAAGAATGGGTCGTTGCGGACAGTGCTGTATCAGCCTATCCACTAACATCTGCCTCAGAAATTTCTTTGTTTTCAGACACTTTCAGTTGTCAGGGGGTGAAATTTTGTCTTCTGAGTGGAAATCCAAGGATGACTCCTCTAGGACAGTGGGCAGGAGCAATTTGGTGACTCTTGGATCTTTTACTTTGTCAGTGGTCAAAATGCAGTTAGCTTTGTCCCATGAAGTCTGTTTTTTTTTTTTTTAATTTATAGAAAGGTTGAGCTCTGTTCATGCATCTACTCCCATCTGCCTCCTCATTTCTGACTCTATCCCTCACAGAAGCCTCTCTGAAGAAAGTGCCACCATTGTGATGTGTATCGATCCATCATTTTAGTCCTCTGTGAAGTTAAGCAAACTCATTATCCCCATCATCTTCCTATAACCAGTATTCAATGTTCCTCAGTTTTCCTGCCTCTTAAGTCAATTCCCAGACACTAACACTCAGCATTTGGATTACTCAGCTATGTGCCCAAGATCTCTCCTTCTCTCTGCTTTTTGATTTGACCCCATTCATAGCAAGCATTTATAAGTGTCAGGTACTGTTCTAAATGTACTATAGGGGTTACTCATTCAATCCTCATGGTAACCCTATGAGACAGCTATAATTATGGGCTCCATTTTATAGAGGCAATATGCAAGGCATGAGGGAATTGAGTCATTTGTCAAAGGTCACACAGCTGGAAAGTGAGGAGCTGGGATTCAAACCAGGCAGGTGATGTCACAGTCTTCCTCTCACCACTTCTCCTTGCTTTTCCTCCAGATGCAAGGGGATCAGCTAGAGACCAGGTGTCAGCCCTCAGGACCACCTGCAATGGTGCCCAGGGGCCTCCCCATGAATGACTCCACTTCTTTCTGAGCTGGCAATCATAGTGTAATCTTTCTTATTGCAGGTGCAGTGGGAGTGTATCAACCCCAAGTATAAAGCCAAGAAGAAGAATTATAAGAACTCGGGCATTGTGATTTTGAATCAGTGCAAGGTATAAACATAGCCCCTGTCTTCCAGGAGTATGAAACTGAGACTGTCTGGAAGGAAGGCCCAGGTGGTCTGCACAGAAAGAATGTCAAGAAGATATGATCTTTTTTAAAATAAGAAGGACAGCACCAGAGGGAGGTCCCCAGATGGGGGCACCCTACATTTCTAAAGCTCCTGAGTGAGTGAGTGAATGTCGTTCAGTTGAGTCCAGTTCTTTGCGACCCCGTGGACTCTATAGTCCATGGAATTCTCCAGGCCAGAATACTGGAGTGGGTAGCCGTTCCCTTCTTCAGAGGATCTTCCCAACCCAGGAATCGATCCCAGGTCTCCTGCATTGCAGGTGAATTCTTCACCAGCTGAGCCACCAGGAAAGCCCAAGAATACTGGAGTGGGTAGTCTATCCCTTCTTCAGGGAATCTTCCTGACCCAGGAATCAAATCAGGGTGTCCTGCATTACAGGCAGATTCTTTACCAGCTCAGCTAAATGGAAGCCGCAACTTACATGTAATAAGCACTAACTTTTTAATAGAAAAGATTTTAAATAGAATAGTTTATATTATCAGAACTACACCAAGACAATGTAATACCACAAAAAGTTATGGAAAATAGCAATAATCTGCCAATAACAGGATTATTTCTATTACATTCTAAATTCAATTTTTAATCTTCATTTATGCATATTTCATGAAAGAAAACACTAATATTAAGTTTTAGAGGAAATTTTTACTCTTACGTTTTTGTACTTTTATTCCATAACTACATTAAAGTATTGCCATTTCAAAGAAACATCTACAGCTTCCCAGAACTAGTTTTAATACTGGCAGTCTTCCTGTTCAATACACACCAATATAAATCTTTTCTTGTCAGAGATCTCAATATTAAGTACTCTACACCAGGCTTTTTTGTTCTGTGAACTTTGTTTCACTAAAACTTTCATTCTCCATTTCCTCTTCTGTAACCACAGGCACACTCAAACTTAAAGATTTATCTTTCTTGTGTATATTCTGCGTGCCACCTCTGTCTCTGGAAGACACTTTCCTTCCTGCTGACACTTTCTAAAGCACCTACTCTGTGCTTATGACACCAAGTGATAATCCCTAGTACTTGCCAGTCAGTGTTCTGTCTGTGGCACCTCTCCATGCTGAAGAGACGCCATGAAAACAAGACACGGAGGATGAGTAAAGCACCTAAAACTTTCTCCCAGAGGGGCTCTAACTCTGCAGAAAATCTCCTCTGGGAATAATTTTGCCACTGGCTGAGTACTTACTATGGTAAAAATAACTGTAATACGTTCTGTTATTCTTACCGCAACTCTGCGATTTCTACTTTCAGATGTGATGATAACTAGTTCATTGTCTCACACACATGGTAAGAGCTGAGATTTGAATCTCTGTCTGTCTGACTCCATGATGTGAGACTTCCATGCCATCCAGTTTCTCTCTAAATATCTCAGGTTCCTTTTCTCAGAGTTGGCATTCCCGGCTTCCACGGGCTGTAGGAGCCCATTCTCACCTAACGGAAGAGTCAGGCTGAAGACTGATGGGTCTGGCTTAGGTCACAGGCCTATCTCGTGAACTAATTACTGGAACTAGATGATAACAATGCTTACGATTGGCCATCTGGGGTCACCGTTTTGATAATGTTTGCTGTATTTTATGATGCTTCGATATCTTGGGGCCTTGCATACTGGGAGGAACTGCCTCTCTTAGGTTTAGCTAATTCCTCAAGATAGCAATCAGCGTGCCTATGAGCCGATCTTTGACATGCAGACAGAGCAATTCAGAGCCTGTATCCCTAGCCACCCCCTTTCCTGAGCTCTCACCAAGCTCGCACCAAGCCAATATTCCCCCTGCCCTGTATCGAGCCAGCTTCAGACAATTAGAGACCATCCCTATTGCCCAGAGCCTCCAGAATCACTCATTATTCAGTCCTAAACCTGCTTAACTGCTTACCTTGCCTCACTTATTCCTCCCCACAAAAACCACCATAGTGACTTTTGTCTGTGCTTTCCCTGCATGCCTCCTGCCTCCTGCCTAATCCAATGCTACCCCCATGTGGCCCCCTTGTGTGGCAGGACACGCGTTCAGTCCTTTGGGGAGCTGTGAATAATAAACTCTTTGTTCAAAGGCAGTTGTCTCTGGTCGTCTTACCTACCTCCCTATACAGACCAAATCCTGGTGCATTCAGAACAGTCCTGTGCCCATAGAAGCAGGAGAAAAGATGATCCAGATGAGTCGGTTCAACCATCCATCTCTGTAAGGTGACTGTGCATATAACTGTTTCGATCTAAGAGTCTGGCACTCAGAGGACGTGGTACTGATAGGGATACAGTAGTAGGTCCACCCACTCCAGTATTCTTGGGCTTCCATGGTGGCTCAGACAGTAAAGGACCTGCCTGTCTGCACTGGGGGAGATCTCCCCTGGAGGAGGGCATGGCAACCCACTCCAGTGTTCTTCCCTGGAGAATCCCCGTGGACAGAGGAGCCTGGCGGGCTACAGTCCATGGGGTTGCAAAGAGTCAGACACGACTGAGTGACTAAGTACAACACAGCATCTCAACTATCAGGCAAAGCATCCCCATAAGGAAGCCGGGAGCAGGCACTATTCTGAGGGCCCAGTAAACATCAGCCCTGAGACAAGTCTGCTGATAGATGTGTGCCACCTGGAGGTGGTGCCTGGAAATGCTGCCACAGGGTTTTGTGGGTCAGTCTTTGGGAAGCTGCCCTGAGCCTCAGATGGAATATGAGAAGCGAGGGTCAAAAATCAGCTGGTGGTTGTACCAGTAAAATGATCCAGATTGTGAGCTCTATAACTGCAGGTACCATGCCTGTTTCTTTTTTCCCTGTATCCTTAGCATCCAGGGCATGGTGGAGGCTCAATAAATCCTTGTCAAATAACTGCATAGATGAATGTCACCAAGACTCAAGCAGCAGAATCATAATGAAGCAGAAATGAAGACTAGAAATCAGTAAAGAGTGTGAGAACACAGAAACTAGGGGTGGGGCAGGAAGCAGGAAGCCTGTTGATTTCCAGCCTAGAGGTCAAAAGGATGCATTTGGGTCCCACCTCCACCATCTAGGTAGATGATCTTAGCCTCAGTTTCCTCGTGGGTAAAATGGACACAATAATAATCATAGCATCACCTTCACAGGCTCATTCTAAGAATTAAATGAGATCATGTATGTTAAGAGCTTGGCATACAGTTCAGTTCAGTTCAGTCGCTCAGTCGTGTCCAACTCTTTGCGACCCCATGAATTGCAGCAGCACTCAGTAAATATTAATCCTTGTTCTTCATGGCAAGGGAGGAATCTCACTAGCTGGCAGCTTACAATGGAGAGCTTCTTGGATAATTGTGACCTTGAAGCTGCTCGTCTTTTTCACTGTGGTGTTAGGAACTTTACCAGAACTGGGACTTAGACACGCGCAGCGAGACTGAAGCTAAGTGTGAGACTTCATGTATTTCAAACCAGTGGTGACCCATGAAAACACAGTACCAATCTCACCCCAGAGGCAGAGGCTGATTAAAATCATATGTAAACCCAAAAAGAGTGAGAAAGAGGAGGGATGGTTGCAGCCCTCACAGGACCATCTGTTTTCTTTCTCTCTTCTCTTGAAAGATAATCAGCTGACTCATCTTTTTCCCGCAGGCCTTTCTCTGCTCTCCCCTCTAGGTCGGCAAACCCTATGTTTAGGCCTTTAATGTGTAAGTACTCGGATCACACTGTTTTAATACAGCTTCCTCTCCTCCCGTGCAGATCCACAAGATGCATTCTTTCTTGGACTACATCATGGGTGGCTGCCAAATCCAGTTTACAGTGAGTTGTTTGTTTGTTTCTACTCAGGGAGCAAGGTTGGAGGGCAGTGCTGGGTGTGGGGCACGAGGACCCACAGTCTGTTAAGACCCTGGGTTGGCTTTGCTCGGGTTTCACTGCTGAAATATCATACAGTAACATCTCTGACCAACCTAGATAGCATATTAAAAAGCAGACACATTTCTTTGCCAACAAAGTTCCGTCTGGTCAAGGCTATGGTTTTTCCAGTGGTCATGTATGGATGTGAAAGTTGGACTGTGAACAAAGCTGAGTGCCAAAGAATTGATGCTTTTGAACTGTGATGTTGGAGAAGACTCTTGAGAGTCCCTTGGACTACAAGAAGATCCAACCAGTCCATTCTAAAGGAGATCAGCCCTGGGTTTTCTTTGGAAGGAATGATGCTAAAGGTGAAACTCCAATACTTTGGCCACCTCATGTGAAGAGCTGACTCACTGGAAAAGACCCTGATGCTGGGAGGGATTGGGGGAAGGAGGAGAAGGGGACGACAGAGGATGAGATGGCTGGACGGCATCACTGACTCGATGGACACAAGTTTGAGTGAACTCCGGGAGTTGGTGATGGACAGGGAGGCCTGGTGTGCTGTGATTCATGGGGTCGCAAGGAGTAGGACACGACTGAGTGACTGAACTGAACTGAACTGAACTGAACATCTCTTTACAATGAGGTCACACTTCTGTTTTCCCCATGACTATTTTTTCAGCATCCTATCAGGAAATGCATGCCATTCAACCTCAGAGGGTTTGGGGAACCAGTCTATTATGCTTTCCATTCTTTCAGTAACTGCAGGAGGCAGGAGGCAGTGGGTGGGTTGCCAGATTCCACCACTGGGTGAAAAGGGTTGGGGAAGAAGTGAACCGTGCTAAAACGGCCCACTGAACCATGGCTGACATCTTGGCTGTGTTCATTTGGACAGAACACAAGCTTATGTGTCGAGCCCAATGGTCAGTGCTAAGAGTAAGCCATCTAGATGACTCATCGGGCAATGAAAAAGTGAGTTCCAAAAGACTGGAGAACCAGCCTGTCAATGTCGAGAAACAGAATTAATGAGTGGACTAAGGATCTTCTCCTACATGGAATCTGTGAGCCCATGGGATTTGTACACTCCTAATAATGTATTTGGTGGTGGACTGGGTCTTTTTTAAGTGTCTGGGTGGACCAAAATTGTAAGTCCACCTGCCCTGGAAAAACTTGCTCTCAGTGGCTTCATACTCAAAATCCTCCTAGTTTCCAGCAGACATGAGCTGCAAAAAGAGAATACCCAGGTGATAAGAAATAGATCTATTAAAACTGTGGGAAAGTCATATGGATGTAAACAAGTTGTGAAGCATCTGTGCCCCATCTTACAGAAGTGTACTTGTGAAACTCAGCCCTATTTAGCTTCCTAGATGGGCTCAATCATGTGAGGAAGGCAAAGAAAATGGTTTGAGCCCAAGAGAGTCGACTGGACCAATGTGTTCCTAAGACATAAGGTAGTGGAACCCAAAGGATTAGAGGGGGGTTCCCCAAGGGGATGAGATAAGGCCTCTCCCTAGATAGAGGCTGGGCTTTTGCTATAACCTACCCATGTCCTGCCTAAACGCAGGCCATTGTTCATTTGCCACTGAATACTTATGGGAGTTAATTATAGATTACGGTCATTTCTTTAAAGTCTAAGGTTCTCTAAAGGCACACCCATAGAGCTCCCCACCCCCATATACACACTGGCATGTTTAGAAAGTAGTAAGCACGTGCATTGTGGGCAAACACCCCGACCTCTGTCTGTCCTGGGCACTTGGAGGTGGAGGAGCCAGCAATGTCACAGAGGAGACAATGTCCCTTGATCTTAGGCAAAGGGCTGGTTTCAGGAAACTATTCATAGATTTTCAAGTGAAAGCTCTATCGATTTGGGTCTGTTTTAGGTTCTATAGATCCCATGCTTTTGGACAACTCTTTACTCAACCTTCAGGGGCTTGCTTTGCCCTTGGGCTGCAAAGAATCCACCTCAGTGAAAACTGGAAGTTTGAGCCCAGAGGGTTTCCAGCTCTACACCCTGGCTCACAGAGGAGAGGGGAGGTCATGTGGCCCCCCTGGCCCAAGGAGATTATTCTTCTGGCGTTGCTCTCCCCTCCTCCTCACTTTTTTAAAAACTGCTTAAGTAATAAGAAATTACTTGAGTAACAAGAAACCCATTTTTTAAAACTAGTCACTTGCCAATTAACTTTTTATGTTTTAACTTTATTTATTTTGGCTGCACGGGGTCTTTGTTGCTACGTGTGGGCTTTCTCTAGTTGCAGCAAGTGGAGGCTACTCTTCATTGCAGTGCACAGGTTTCTCATTGCGGTGGCTTCAGTAGTTGTGGCTAGCAGGCTCTAGAGCATGGGCTTAGCTGCATGTGGAATCTTCCTGGAGCAGGGATCAAACCTGTGTCCCCTGATTTGGCAGGCAGAATCCTAACCACTGGATCACCAGATGTCCCATCCTTCTCACTTTTGCTGACCCTCCCCAACTTGGAGGGACCACGTCAGTGGTTATCACCACCACTTCCTCAGCCCCCACTTCTCAGCCCTCCAACATCCACAGAGGGACCTGCAGGAAGTCTGCAGTGAGTGAGGAGCAAGACCTCTGAAGAGGGAGAGCAGGTGCAGATAAATCCCAAGGAGAAGGGGCCAGACCATAGTTCAGTTCAGTTCAGTAGCTCAGTCATGTCCGACTCTTTGTGACCCCATGAATCGCAGCATGCCAGGCCTCCCTGTCCATCACCAACTCCTGGAGTTCACTCAGATTCATGTCCATCGAATCAGTGATGCCATCCAGCCATCTCATCCTCTGTCATCCCCTTCTCCTCCTGCCCCCAATCCCTCCCAGCATCAGAGTCTTTTCCAATGAGTCAACTCTTCGCATGAGGTGGCCAAAGTACTGGAGCTTCAGCTTTAGCATCATTCCTTCCAAAGAAATCCCAGGGCTGATCTCCTTTAGAATGGACTGGTTGGATGTCCTTGCAGTCCAAGGGACTCTCAAGAGTCTTCTCCAACACCACAGTTCAAAAGCATCAATTCTTCGGCGCTCAGGCTTCATCACAGTCCAACTCTCACATTCATACATGACTACTGGAAAAACCATAGCCTTGGCTAGACGGACCTTAGTCGGCAAAGTAATGTCTCTGCTCTTGAATATGCTATCCAGGTTGGTCATAACTTTTCTTCCAAGGAGCAAGTGTCTTTTAATTTCATGGCTGCAGTCACCATCTGCAGTGATTTTGGAGCCCCCGAAAAAAGCAGTGCCTAAAACAAAATCCTTCCTCGTGGAGGGCTCCAGGCCAGGGATGCAGGAGAAGGTGATAGGTGTTCTATTTTGAGGTTTCTGTTAAAGAAAGCATAACAACCACCTCATTGTAAAATTAAGTCAATAATTTCTTGTTACTCAAGCATTGCCAGCTAATGTAAATGATAAGCTGTAATGCAAACTATTATTAACAATTGACCTGCCTTACTTAATTTGGCCTATAAGTATTTGTTATCTGTCCAGTCATTTCATTGAAGCCATCTGGAAAAATGAAGGGAACTTTGCAGAGGGATGAGAAATGAGAACAGGGCTTCCTGGTATGGAGATGAACAGAACAGAGGAAGTGAGTCCAGGATGACTCAAATGTTTTGTGCCTGAAGACAAAGCATGTTGACCCCATTCATAGAAATATGGAAATCAAGATTAGCCACCAGACAGCAGAATGAACTTCCCCAAAGATGTGGTGGGGGTGTTTTCAGGTATCCCAGTGAGATGGCATTTATAAATATGGCCCTTGGTTTCAGGAGAGAGGTGGAAGCTGCACATATATAGGTCTGGAGGAGATAGCTAAAGAGAAGAAGACAGAAAGATAGGGAGCCTGGTAATAGAATGCTATGGAAAATCTGCATTCAGCAACAGGGGAAAGAGGAGCCAACAGTAAGATAAGATGCATCAGAGAAAAAGGTCCCAGAGGAGGCAGTAACTCAGATGATCAGGAGAAAGTCTTACAGGATCAAGGACAATAATCTCATATGCTAAAGAAAAGATAAGGTGAAGAATGAAAACCAGTGACTGAGCCATGTGATGAGTAAGCACAAGTCATCTTCAGAAGAGCAGCTTCAGCAGAATGAGACCGTAGGCCCAGGTTTTGGGATGTAACAGTGAGGACGTGAACGCAGTGGGTATATATCTACTCGATCAAGACAGCCGACAGTGAAGGAAAGACAAGACGTGGAAAGTAGGTGCCAACCTGAGGATGAGAAGAGGGGAATTTTAAGTAATAAAATAAGCAGAAAAGATCCCAAGGAGGGAAGCAGATAAAGGATGCTAAAAAGAGCCCCCATCAGTGATTCTTCCTCTTTTTCGGTCCCATGGACCGCTTGAAATCTGACACAAGATCTATATCCACTCACTGGAAAGTGCACACACTCCATCCCACACACAACTACAGGATGCCCTTGGGCACCCGTGAGGCCAGCCTTTGTTCCTCGTGTGAATTCTTGAGTCATAAGGGCTCTGGAGCAACAGTCATGTCACGGTCTTGGGAGAGCTGGGCAGAGGTTAGCAGACATTGAGGGAGAGAGATTGGGTTCCATACATTTGGCACATGGTGCAGCAGCCAAAAGAAAACCAGGTACTAGAATTTCACCTACAAAATCAATAGCTATAGACAGCATAGATGAGGCCAGACTCCATAAGATATCTGGAAAAACAATGGTAAAAGAATTAAATGTTTCTGTCGAAAGTTATTGCCTTTCCAGATGCAAAAAATGTTCATTGTAAAATGGATTTTCACGGAATCAGGTTGTAAGCAACACAAACGTCCAACAATAAGGTAATGGCTATATAAATCATTGTAGCTCATTTAAGTGGACTATGATAAAGCCATTTTAAGTGATAATTATAATGACTTGTAATCACATGAGGATATGTTAATGTCATTAAGTGGACAAAAAAAGAATATAAAACAAAGCTTCCCTGTGATTACAACTATGTTAAATGTCTTTATGTATTATATATATATTTTACATATAAAATTTTAAAATATTTTGTATTTATATATATGTAAAACTAAAAAGGAAAAATATGACTTACTGAACTAGTAGAATCCTGAGTGGTCATTTTCCTTTTATTATATTCAGATGACCCTTTTTATTATTTGTAATTTTTTTTTTATTAAAAGGGGTATTGCTGGGACTTCCCTGGTGGTCCAGTGGTTGGGACTTTGCCTTCCAATGCGCAGGGTGGGGGTTCAATCCCTGGTCAGGGAGCTTAGATGCCACATGCTTTGTGGCCAGGGAACCAAAGCATAAAACAGAAACAATATTGTTAAAAATTCAATAAAGGCTTTAAAAATGGCCCACATCAAAAAAAAAATCTTTAAAAGGGCAAGTATCACTTTTCATTATCTCTGATTTTATTATCTATTTTTAATAATATGATATAACAAGCTAAATGTGGCTAAGCTTGAAGATTAGCCTTCAAGCCTAAGAAGAGATCACCTATTAAAGGTCCTCTCATGTCATCTTTTCTGACCTTAATACACTTAGGACATCCTGTGCCCACACTATGCCTCGGTTTAGTTTTAAATCCTGATTTTAAATGTCAGACTAAATAGTGATGGACTCTTGTGTAGACCTCTGAGACATGAGACTGAGTCCTGGGTTGAAGAGGAGAATGTTTTGCATGTTCCAGGAAGTGAACCAGACAGGTTCTTTCTCATCTTGTCTTGGTTCCTATTTCTTTCCTGCTATGCAGTTTTGAGGAGGCAGAAAAGCACAAGAATTATATGTGTTATTTAAGAAATGGTCCAGCCTGAACAGTATCACCACCTATAAGGCTCGTTGTATAGGCCCAAACTGTATACAGACTTAAAAAGAAAAATGAACAGCTGCCCTATAGCAGATGATATCACAAAGATTTCAGAGAGATCAGACAACTAACCAGAGATGGATTCACAGCAGCTTTCCCCAAAAAACATCCAGGTGGGTCTTAAATGGCCCAATTGTCAGAGGCAGGGAAGGGATCTGAGGCATGGGCTCAGTTCAGGTAAGAAGTTAAAAATATCCAAGGAAGGATAACATCGTTAGCGTCGAGCCTTTTTTGGAAGCAGTTCCTCACACTGGGGACTTGGCAGCGTAGAGAAAGTAAGCACTTTGCTCTCATACTTTACAAGATTTTGCAAAACTGCTCCATGGCTCTGCTTAATGAACAGCGAGGCCTCCTGGGCAGAAGGGGAAACAAAGGAGGCCTGCTCCGGGGCTGACCACTGGGAAGATGAGAGTGCACACCAGAACCGCAGGCTTTCCTAAATGCTTCATAGCAGAAGAGGAAAACAGTAGCTCTGCAAGCCTGCCACATTCAGGAAGCCAGGAATCAAGAGCCTCCTCCACAAACTAGCATTTTTCAGTCATTTTCATGCTTTTATTTCTCAACTTAGTCCCATCTTTCACAGCCTCCCTGTTGCTTTTTAAAATAAACCTAGCCTTTCTCTCTGTTCTCTTGCACTCATGCTAACTTAAAGAGCACAGAGAATTCGTGATAGAAGACCACCTCCTGAAGACAAAATTCTTATCTCCAGCCCCATCAGGGAGACTTTAGGAACCATCAGTTGCTGGGGGGAGGAGGAGGGGTGGGGGGGGGGATCTTTGAGCTGCCTTGTACCTGAGACTCTCTGTTTACTGTCAAGTCAAATGATAAAGTGAGACGAGGTAGCTGAGAACTATACAAAAAGATCTTAATGACCCAGATAACCACGATGGTGTGATCACTCATCTAGAGCTAGACATCTTGGAGGAAGTGTGAAGTCAAGTGGGCCTTAGGAAGCATCACTACAAACAAAGCTAGTGGAGGTGATGGAATTCCAGCTGAGCTATTTCAAACCCTAAAAGATCATGCTGTGAAAGTGCTGCACTCATTATGCCAGCAAATTTGGAAAACTCAGCAGTGGCCACAGGACTGGAAAAGGTCAGTTTTCATTCCAATCCCAAAGAAGCCAATGCCAAAGAATCCTACTACTGTACAATTGTACTCATCCCACACGCTAGTAAAGTAATGCTCAAAATTCTCCAAGCTAGGCTTCAAGAGTATGTGAACCGAGAACTTCCAGATGTTCAAACTGGGTTTAGAAAAGGCAGAGGAACCAGAGATCAAATTGCCAACATCCACTGGATCATTGAAAAATCAGGAGAATTCCGGGAAAATATCTACTTCCGCTTCATTGACTACACTAAAACCTCTGATTGTGTGGATCACAACAAACTGTGGAAAATTCTTTGGGAGACAGGAATACCAGGCCACCTTACCTGCCTCCTGAGGAACCTGTATGCAGGTCAAGAAGCAACTGTTAGAACCAGATATGGAACAACAGACTGGTTCCAAATTGGGAAAGGAGTACATCAGGGCTGTATATTGTCACCCTGCTTATTTAACTTATATGCAGAGTACATCATGCGAAATGCTGGGCTGGATGAAGCACAAGCTGGAATCAAGATTGCTGGGAGAAATATGAATAGCCTCAGATATGCAGATAACATCACCATTATGGCAGAAAGTGAAGAGGAACTAAAGAGCCTCTTGATGAAAGTGAAAGAGGAGAGTGAAAAAACTGGCTTAAAACTCAACATTCAAAAAACTAAGATCATGGCATCCGGCCCCATCACTTCATGGCAAATAGATGGGGGAAAAAATGGAAACAGTGACAGACTTTATTTTCTTGGACTTCAAAATCACTGCAGGTGTTGACTACAGCCATGAAATTAAAAGATGCTTGCCCCTTGGAAGAAAAGCTATGACCAACCTAGACAGCATGTTAAAAAGCAGAGACATTACTTTGCCAACAAAGGTCTGTCTAGTCAAATCTATGGTTTATCCAGTAGTCATGTATGGATGTGAGAGTTGGACTATAAAGAAAGCTGAGTGCCGAAGGATTGATGCTTTTGAACTGTGATGCTGGAGAAAACTCTTGAGAGTCCCTTGGACTGCAAGGAGATCAAACCAGTCAATCCTAAAGGAAATCAACCCTAAATATTCATTGGGAGGACTGATGCTGAAGCTGAAACTCCAATATTTTGGCCACCTGATGTGAAGAGCTGACTCATTAGAAAAGACCCTGATGCTGGGAAAGATTGAAGGCAGGAAGAGAAGGGGACAACAGAGGATAAGATGGTTGGATGGCGTCACTGACTCAAGGGACATGAGTCTGAGCAAGCTCCAGGAGTTGGTAAAGGACAGGGAAGCCTGCCATACTGGAGTCCATGAATTGGACACAACTGAGTGACTGAACAACTACAACAACAAATGATAAAATATTTTTATGAGCAGAGGGAACTATAGAAAGCAGTACGTGATAGGGATCATTATTTTACTTCCTTTTTTCATCACATAATTTTACGTTTAATACCCTTCCCTAAAGTTTCATCAGCATCTCCTGAGCTTGAATAGCCTTTGTGGTTGTCGTAAATAAGGGGGCCACCCCCACAAAAGAGTGCAAACCCCAGAGGCCTGCAGAAAAATAAAAAGCAATTTCCATTGGGCATGTTTTTCTCTACAGCACCACCAGGAACAGGCAACTCAATACTGCCTACTAACCTTGAACTTCAAGTTACCCCACTTCATCATCTCCTCCATCCCCAAGGAGATCTGGCCACTCCCTTCCCTAACTGGCATCTAACCTCACAGTCAGTCAACGAATATCCTATTTCTGTTCCATGCTTAATATATTCCATCACAATCCTCTTCTCACCACCGTCTCTGCCTCTCCCTAGTTTGTTAAGCATGAGGGAATTATTCCAAGCCTAAGGATGAAGAGTTGATAGAAATGAAAAGATGTAGAGCACTGGGACCAGAGTGAAGAAAGAGAGGAAGGCACCTAGGGTGCAAAATTTAAGGATACATCACTCGGATTGGGCAAGTGTAGGATCAGCTCAGATGAGTGCCTTCCTGAGTTTATGCCTAGTCACCTCTCTTGTCTTACCCTAATCTCAGCCCTACGATTTTTTTCAAAATTTAATATAGTTGTTGCCAAAATTTTTAATGCTTATCTAGATGTTACATACACTTCTTCCCACACCACAGGGACTCATCCAGGTAATACATCTGGGCTCAGATGCTGCCTTTTGGTGCCTACATGCTTGGAGGATCTCACCTGTGCTTAAGAGATGTTCAGTAATGTTTCTTGAGTTGCCATTTTTCTTTATGGAGGCTTTCCCCTCTATTCTTTATATTATCTGATTTATCTGATTTCATTCTTTGGTTTTACATCAAGATACCAGAATGTTTTTGTCATCACAAGACACCCTTGACAATCAGGTAATCAACACACATGGGACAACTGCAGTATTAAAAAACACAGATAGATTGGAATGTCAGTGATTTGCAATATTTGCAATGTCACTGATAAATCAGAGCAGAATCAAGTTTGTGTGTGTGTGTTAAGTCGCTTCAGTCATGTCTGGCTCTGTGACCCAATGGACTATAGCCCATCAGGCTCCTCTGTCCTTGGGATATTCCAGGCAAGAATACTGGAGTGAGCTGCCATTTCCTTCTCCAGGTGATCTTCCTGACCCAGGGATTGAACCCACATCTCTTATGTCTCCTACACTGGCAGGTGGCTTCTTTACCACTAGTGCTACCTGAGAATCAAGTTTATCTCTGCAACATCCTTGCAGTCTCTAGAATTTTCTACAGTTCTAAAGTGCTTTCCACAGAAGGAGAGAAAAAGATGCTTTTCTTCTAGCCTTCCCAGCATTATGTTTACTTTTTAAACACTATGTACACCTGTGAGGTGCCATGATCTCTTAAGTGTGTCTTGTCAGGACAGAAGTCAAGAGTGGTGGGTGTGTGTTGAAACTTAGCAAATCCAGGGGGCCTGAGATGCTTGATTTCTCCAAACACTGTCTCTTGGGTACCTTTCGAGTATCTTCCTTGGAGAAGTTTTCCAGGGATTGTCTGAATGTATCTGGACCTTTGTCTGGTTGGTGCCCCATAGGTGTGACCTAAAATGCTTTTTAATTGCAAAATGCATGTAGACTCGCCACCCTCAACTAACTTTTCACCACAGTTCATGTTATCTTCCTCTCTTTTTTCACTGGCTTGGCTTTCACCTTCAGGATGAAATCTTTCTCAGAAGATATTGGATTTCACTGGTCCTTTTAGGTCACCCCCAATCATCCTCAGTCACCCATTATCCCACTATTTTTCTTTTTAAAAATTATTTTATTTTAATGTTTTTATTGAAGTATATTTTATTTACAATGTTGTTTTAATTTCTGCTCTACAGTAAAGTAATTCAGTTATACATATAGATACATTCTTTTTAAAATATTATTTTCCATTACAGTTTATCATAGGATACTGAATACAGTCATCTGCAATATACAGTAGGACCTTGCTGCTTATCCAGTCTATATATAATAGTTTACAGCTTGTTGTTATTGAGTCATCAAGTTGTGTCCGACTCTTTACGACCCCACGGACTCTAGCCCACCAGACTTCCCTGTCCTTCACTGCCGGGGTCCAGCCCTGGTGGATCCAGGGTGATTTGAAGGGGGGGGGGGACGGCGTTGGCATCTTTGGAAAAATACATATTTAATTACAAATATAGAGAGAGATTAGAAACGGATAGTGTAGTAGGAGAATTAGTGGAGAAAAGAGGCTGAATTCAGCCAGAGAAACGGGAGAAAGAAGCGACATGGTGGAATCAGTCTTTCCGGAAACTGATCCGATTTCTTTATTTTGGGGTTTGCTTATATACCTTTTGTTACACATAGGGATGAATACAGAGACACGCGGGGGTCTTAGGGATATTACATCATCTTCTGGCCATGAGTAAGACCTGCTGACATTCTATGGTCCTTTCTTTCTGATAACCAAAAACCTTATTTCTTCCAAGGGTGTTTTTTCTTAAACCAGGCACCACCCTCCAGATAAAGTTGCATTCCTATAGGGTAAGGGTGTAGTGAGTTACAATCAAGAAAGGAATTTATTTAACCCAAGGTTAACAGGATTAATCTTAAAGGTTAATACTTATTTCTCCTATATGCTTAAAGGTTAATACTTATTTCTCCTATATTGTTAGTTATATTCATTATAAGGACAGGGAATATGGAGATTTAGCAGCAAACATCAGCCTGACAAATGAAAATCCTTTCACCAATGCTCCACTTAAGATTTATTTAGTCTTAAGATAGCGATAAAGTTACATTTTTACATAACAAAGACACAGTGATTCATAACAAAGCACAGTGATCTATTACAAAAGAGAAAATTCATTAACTCAAAAAGTCTAGTATTGCTAACATCAAAAACTACTGTATTTCCTTTTCTATATTCCAAATACATTGATTAATATGTTCCCAGATGCCTAAGGATATGGAGGCCTGGCGGCAATCATTGACTCAACAATGAGAAAAGCCCTATGCTAATTAAGATTCTCAAAATACTCCAAAACTCTCTGTGCTGTTTAAGGTTAACACGTAGTAAACAATCATGTGGGTAGTGGCAGGAGTATGGATAATCCTGTCACACAAGCTAGTCTGTCAGCAGAGAGGTTTGACCTGAGACATCCTTGTCCCACCCAGAGCAGGGAATTAGCAGCAATCATTGACACAACAAATGAAAAACCCTTCACCAATATAATTCCTAACCAACTCACTATACTGGTAATTTCTAACTCCCCAAAAGAATTTGCCTTTAGTAAGTCTAAAACATCTCGTGCCTCTCAGATTTGGAGGCTGTAAACAATCACATGTGGCCGGAAGAACCTATACAGGCGGGCTAGATGACCTTCAGAGGAGTTTGTAAGCTGAAACACTCTTGTCACACCCAGGAATTTTTATTGCCTTGGAGCTGCACGTTTACTCCTTCTCCAAGAAAAATGCTTATGGGGGAGAGCCCCCCGTAAAGTCAGAGGTGTAGGCGAGAGCATAAAACAGACTCTGGTTTTGGGGTAGATGCTCGGGAACAGGGGGTTTCCTGAGGCTTGATCACCCCTTTGCGTATGCCAAGCCTCTTTCCTCATGACCTTTGCCATGGGCGGAGTTCCTCACGCTGGCCCCCAACACTTCACTATCTCCTGGAGGTTCCTCAAACTCATGTCTTTTGAGTCAGTGATGCCATCCAACCGTCTCATTCTCTGTAGCCCCCTTCTCCTGCCCTCAATCTTTCCCATCATCAGTGTCTTTTCCAATGAGTCAGCTCTTCACATCAGTATTGGAGCTTCAGCATCAGTCCTTCCAGGGAACATTCAGGGTTGACTACCTTTAGTTTACAGCTGCTCGCCCCAAACTCCCACTCCGTCCTTCCCCCACACCCCCTCCCCCTTGGTAACCACAAGTCTGCTCTCCGTGTCTCTGAGTATGTTTCTGTTTGCACATAAGCTCATCTGTGTCATAGTTTAGATTCCACCTGTAAGTGATATATTTGTCTTTCTCTTTCTGACTTACTTTTTGCTTAGTGTGATCATCTCTAGTTGCATCCATGTTGCTGCCGATGCATTATTTCATTCTTTTTATGGCCCTTAGTATTCCACTGTATATGTGCACCACATCTTCTTTATCCTTTTATCTGTGGATGGAGTTAGGTTGTTTCCCTGTCTTGGCTATTGTGAATACAACTGTTATGAACATGGAGGGTACATGTATCGTTTTGAAATAGTTTTGTCTGGATATAGCTCAGGAGTGGGATTGCTAGATCATATGGTAACTCTATTTTTAGTGTTCTGAGGAACCTCCATAAGAACCTCCATACTGTTTTCCATAGTGGCCTCACCAATTTACATTCCCACCAAGAGTATATGAGGGTGCCCTTTTCGCCACATCTTCTCCAACATTTGAACAACTAGTTTTTAAAGCTAATGAATTTCTTCTCTAACTCTGCTTGTCAGCAGGATGTGTAACATACCACTTTCCCCCTCCCTCAGGCTGCATCACTGTCAAGGTTAAATGAAATATGTTCACTTTAAATCCACCCACTCTGCTATCTTCTCTTCCAGGTAGCTATAGATTTCACGGCCTCAAACGGGGACCCCAGGAACAGCTGTTCCCTGCACTACATCCACCCCTACCAGCCCAATGAGTACCTGAAGGCCTTGGTGGCAGTGGGAGAGATTTGCCAAGACTATGACAGGTATGAGACTTCCCATCTCTGGGGGTTCTTGTGGCCCCTGGCTGATCCTGGGCAGAATAATGGAAATGAAGTTATGCTGAGCCTCATGAAGGGACAAAATAAAGCCTAGCTCTAAATGTGTTATCCTCTTCACCTCGAGAGGAACTGAATTCATGCCAAGCTCACATTGGCCACCAAAAAATCCTTTCTTCTCTTACTTGGCTGGCAGGACCACTGGACAGAGATTTTGGTTCTCTTTTGTGAAGTTTCATTATGTGCCTTACTACATACAGAAACTTGCACAGTCGGGTGCATTGACTAGCAGCATAATGTCGCAGAACATCAAGCTCCACTTGAACATCTAAATCAGCATCTGCACTGTAACATGATTCCCAGATGATCTGTATGCAATTTGAGATTTGAGAAGCACCGGTTTATTGGGCGCTATTCTTTCTGATCCTCATACTAACCCTTCTGTCATGGGTGTTGTTTAACAGAAGAGGAAAACTGTGCAGGGAGGTGAAGTGGTGTGTGCCCTGACTTACAGACAAGGGCAGGATTTAAACCCAGAGCCAGCTCCTTCCACAGCATAAGCTCATAATCATGGGATTTCACTGATCTCAAGAGCTATTGGTAACTTAAGCAGAGGGTGTGTGTGTGTGCCCCTGACAGTGTTTACATGTGTTTGTAAGTCTGTGTAGAAAACACAATTTTGAGATCAGATCAGTATTATATCTATTTTTACTTCTCGGCAAACACTGACCTTGCCCACCAAGAGAATTCCTTGTAAGAAGTGATTTACATAAACTACATTGAACAGAATTTATGTTGCCTTTCCAGTATTTCTAGATTGAGGTGAAATTGTTCACATGTTTGATTAAGAAGGTTCTTTGAAATAGAACCAGTGTAAATATATTGTGGGCAAATCTCATTTGACAGCCTGATGTGACTGTAAAACAGGACTAGTTAGTAATAAGCAGTAACTAAGTGACGTGAAAGTTGCTCAGTCATGTCTGACTATTTGCAACCCTATGGACTATACAGTCCGTGGAATTCTCCAGGCCAGAATACTGCAGTGGGTAGCCTTTCCCTTTTCCAGGGGATCTTCCCAACCCAGGAACTGAACCCAGGTCTCCCGCATTACAGGCAGATTCTTTACCAGCTGAGCCACCAGGGAAGCCCAAGCAGTAAGTAATTGACCAGGAAAATAAAGTGACTCTGTCCTCCAATTTCAGAGAGATTTCATGAAATAGCCTGATTTCTGTTCTTTCTAGTCTCATAATTGGTGATAACTATATTAAAAACTCAGGCACTTAGGGAGTGACACAACCTAGTGCCCAGAAGGTGCATGAGTGTCCTTCCCACTGGCGAGTCTCTGGATTTGGATGGTCATCACCAATAACTCAGATGTATATGATGCTAGTTGGGGATGAACGAACAGACGCAGTCAAATCAGATAGTGCTAAACACTTCCCCTTGCCCTTGCCAACACTTCCCCTCCATGTTTGGAACAGAGAGCAGTAATAGCATTTTAAATTACCTTGTTGAACTGATACTTGTACCTAACCTTGAAATATTGTCTGTGAAGGCAACTTTAATCTCAGCTCTTGATTTCTTCAGGCCCCAATTCAGGAAGGATTCGTAGAGAGGCTCAAGTCATAATGGAGATTTCTACCGAGAGGAAAAAACCAGACAGATTGCAATTCCCACTGTTAGAAACTCCTCCAAATATCCCCCAAGATACCACCACAGTAATTCCCTCCTTTCTTTCTCTCTCTCTGCTACCCCTCAACACACACACAATGTTACCTTGTGTCATAATGTGTCCATTTAAGAGAAGAAGAATGAGAACTTCTTCAGGATTCTTAACAACTTTTAAATATTGAAATGCTCATAAAATAAAGTAGGTAAAGGCACTTAATACAACACAATAGACACTTAGTTGAGTCAGTAAAGTTGGCCTTGACTGACTCTGCAGGCACAAGGCAGCCTAGTAATGAATTCCGGAGAGCAAATTGATGGCTTGGCCAGAAATTAAGATGCCAACACCCAGAGCCCTTGCTGTGTTTCTGCAGCAGATTTATTGGACAGGCTACAGAACTTCTGTTTCCTGATTACCTCAAACTCAAAATGCAGATAAGACAGTCAGAGGGACCCACACATCTTTTGGAGATATTATCCCTTTATAATATGAGCCAGACAAAGCCTAGGGAGGATTTTTGTATTTCCTCAAAAGTACAGATAAAAGTAAGAGAGATCACCTTCAGGTTACATAAAGAATCATCTCAGATGATTCTTTTAAAAAACTGATTCATGTTATATGTGGCAAAAAACATCAAAATGTTGTAATTATCCTCCAATTCAAATAAATTAATTTTTTAAAAAATTTTTAAAGGAAAATACCAAAGTTGTTGGTCCCAACTGGCCAAGAAAATCAGATTTCTTCAACTCAGTGGAGCATTTTTATTTTTCATGTGAAGAAAGCACCTCAGCATTGAAATCGGCACACTAATCACTTCATGAAAACTGACAAGTTTCCCTCACTTCTCTGTGTGGGTGGAAAGACAATAGACAGACAGGCAGGACATTGCAAGTAGGGGCTTTGGAATTAATTTATTCTTGCATCAAAGTCAGTGAAGTTGCTGCTCAAAAAGAAACAGTTGAGTAAAAACTGACAGAAGGCTCCATTTGCCCACCTGCAACAACGCAGAGGCATTTAATCCCCAGGAACCTTGAAATTCCTCTCAGCCTCTGACAGCCAAGAGTTTTCTTCCTGCCTTGTACATTCACTGCTCACGGGTCTTGATGAGCTGATCCATGAAGCTGAACAGCTTGAGAGATGCGTGAGTTCTCTGGGTGGCCTTGAGGGGAGGCTCAGGTCCTAAGCCTGGCAGGCAGTCTGCTAGCCTGTTTTCTCTGTGTTTCTGAGAGAGAGACCCCTGCCTTCTGTCTCCTCCAGCTCCCCAAGTGTGTGCCTCCCAAACGAGCTCATCTGTTCCCAGTCGGTTGTAGCCCTGCCCCAGCTCCTACAAACAACGTGGTCTCTTTAGGCTGCTCAAGGCCAGGGTGGCATCCACTCCTAGGGCTCAGCAGAGATGTGAGTCTCTGACGAGCGTCTCTTTCGAAGAGTGCTGGGTAGGGCGCTGCGAGGTACAGTTAGAACTGAAACAGGCTGGAATGCAGAAGATTGGGTTAGAAGTCAGAAGTCACATTACAGTGCTGTCTTTTTCACTCTGCAGACACCAATCCATTGTTCTCTTGGCTCCACTTTGGAACCACTAGGGAAGCCTTAAAAACAGACTGGTGCCTGGGCCCAGTCCCCAGATTTAATTAGTCTGGTGCACATCCTGAGGTTAAACTCCTTGGGCCTTGTTTCCTTGACAGCAAATGAAAGATTCAGCTAACTTCCCCTGCAGAGTAGTTGTAAGAATTAGATATAGAAGTTCTGCCTTTTGTACATTCTTAATAAATAATAGAGGCTTTCTAAGGAGATCAGCATTGGGATTTCTTTGGAGAGAATGATGCTAAAGCTGAAACTCCAGTACTTTGGCCACCTCATGTGAAGAGTTGACTCATTAGAAAAGACCCTGATGCTGGGAGGGATTGGAGGCAGGAGGCAGGAGGAGAAGTGGACAACAGAGGATGAGATGGCTGGATGGCATCACGGACTCGATGGACGTGAGTCTGAGTGAACTCCGGGAGTTGGTGATGGACTGGGAGGCCTGGTGTGCTGCGATTCATGGGGTCGCAAAGAGTCAGACACGACTGAGTGACTGAACTGAACTGAAGTGATAGAGGCTTATACTCTTTACTTATATTTAAAACATCAACTGACACAAAAGGGAAAAGAACTATAGTGTCAGAACTAAAAATCATTTTGGACCAATGACATGTAAAATTTTTGGCTCACATACCCCTAAAAAGAATGTTTAAACATATAACCTTGATACCCTATTATACTGGAATCTAACATTTCCCATCATAAGTTTAAATAGTGACAAAGAATGAAAATTCTAATGTCATGTAAATATGGACATTTAAAAATAAAACTGCTACATAACTCTACTGAATGCATCCAGCAGAACTAAACGCCACTTGATACCCACCATCATCCATTTAAAAACTGTGTGAACAAGTTCATCAGTTTGAGTTGAGAATTCTGTTTCTTATTTTTCATGAAGTCATATTTTCATTCCCTTCTCTCATAGAATTTCATCCCAATGTATCTTTAAAATTTGCTTTGAAATTCCTTAATTGATCACTATATTATAACTTTAATTAAAATATGAATATAAATTTTTAAATTTCCAATTTCTAAAATTTACTATAATGAAAAGATTTGAAGCATTTAAAAATATCTTCTGGTTTAGTTTTTATTATAATCATTATTGTTGCCTAACTGATCATAAATATTTGGGAAATTTCAATAATGATTATTGCCTATAAATTTTTTTTAATCTTAATGAAACAGATACTCCCCAGTTAGTTTACATATCTGTGGGTAACTGCCCCCTCTGACCAGAATGGAAAAGTCCAGCATCAGTTCTAACTCAATTTTTTGTTTTATCAATGTAAATACTAAGAAAGCTTGTTTTTATAAGTCCATGGTAATGGAAAGAGTTTGCCTAGCAGTGTTATGCAGTTCTTTCAATTCAAAGTTTTATCTAAAAAACTACATATCTATCATCAAAAGATGGTTTTTAATGGTCTACCATCTGACATCAGCCCTTCCAACAGTTTTTTTAAGCAAAAACTGGCAACTACCTGACTCATGAAAGGATTTGTTTGCTAGCAGTCATTCTCATCAGGAAATGTCCCTTTGTATTCTGCTTGGAGCTTCTACAAAGGGGAGCAGTGCACACGGTGGCTGAGATTCTGCGTGGGTGAGCAGAGGGTAACTGGGAGACGGGAGGTGTGAATGAGAAGCAGGTACTTCAATCACAGACGTTCCCAAATCAGTTTCAGCAAAGAATACATGGGGAGGTAAAGGAGCTGAATATTGATTTCCTTTAAAAGCAAAGAAGCCATGCTCTTACATCTATAGAAGGGCTTCGTACCTCCACATACCCCAACTTTAAGACCACCGCTTTAGAGAACAGTCTTTATTTAATGTGTAGCTGTTCTAAAATGCGATTTTACTGAGTTCATCTCCATTTCCTTATGCACACAGTCTTTCCTTTAATTGTTCTCTTGCTGTAGCCCCTTCTTCCTTACCTGGGAAGACAAAAATGCATCTCCCATTGGAAGATCATCTGACCAAGGTCTTTCCCTAAGTTCAAGACAGCAAGCTCATTGCCACTGAAAACCCTGGGCTCTTTGATCATATTTTATACTATTTTATTCCAATAGTAAGAAATACTGCCTTCAGAAAATTCAATCTGCCTTGAATTTTCCAGGTTGGGAGATTCCATCAGTCATCTCAGTAGTTTCTAAATGGCCCCTTTATAAGTGCTGGTAGGTCTCATTTTAAGTTCTCTGATGTGTTGGTAAGCTTTCACTTGCTTGTGCACTCAACTTGCCTTCCCTTTCTCTGTTTAGTTTTATTTTTAATCAAGGAAAGTGAATACTTAAATCTATTGTTCTTAGGCTTGATTTTTTTTTCTTTAGTATGCTTATTAGAGCCTGTGTGGTGGTTAACTTCAGAGAATTGACACCCTCATGACTCATTAATTATTCCCCCTGTAGGTGAGACATTTTCCCTACCTTCCTGCTGTTGAAACTCAATTGTGTAACAGTGCCTCATGGTCAGTAAACTTCAAATCCCCAAGGGTGGCTTGAAGGTATAAAATCTGAAACACTGGTTTGCTGATTAGAAACAGAACACTAGATCTCACCTCTCTTAAACTCATCAAAGAAAATAAAAGGTGTGGAGCTTCCTAATTTTCTCTGCTTTGACTTCTGAGCAATCTGAGTTGGAAGAAGGTGGACCCATCCTCCACCCAGAACAGCTTTCTTCCAGACTTAACTAGAAAGTACCTCTAAAAACTCCCTCACATTCCTCACCCTTATCCTAGCTAAGAAGGAATCTCTGAGACAAAGCATTTCAATATTTCCAAGGCCCAGAAGTATTTCAGACCTGTGTCTAATCCTTTATAAGCTTTTATGATTTTCTGTTTATCATCATTAATATGCTAATACATGCTAGATATATGCAAAGTCCATATCTACATAACAGAGAGGGAAAGGGGGAATAAGTCATTTTTCTGACAAATTTAGCCTCTGATTTCAAAGAATTCTGATTTCCCTGAATCTCCCAACCCCTGCCCCAAATTTGGTCAAATTGGATGTATTTTGGTGAAGGTCTATCAAAGCCGTCTTTGGCTACCAGTGACCTCTATCTAAATCAGTAGATGGTGATGGGTGACAGTCTGGCTTTGATCCTTTGACTTCTCAGCCTGAGGCTCCCCTTTTGCTTTCAGAGACATTCCAGGGACAGTGAGCCCTTATCTGAATTTCCTCTTCTCCTTGACTGACTCTGTAAGAATTGAGAAATGGAGGAATTGTTCCAAGAACAAATCTCAATTGAGTCTTTAATGGGAAAGCAAATACAAAGTAGGTGTCCTGAGAAGGACGTGCCCTCTTCAAAGAGCAATATTCCTGAGCTCCACTGTAACAATCCCCTGACAGCACAAAATTCACTTAAGAAGTATCTTGTTTGTGGTCTGATCAGGTTCCCAGTTACAGAAAGCACAAGAGGAAACCACATTTAATACTGTACGTAATCACTAAGATTTGATGGTATAATAGAAAATTCATAGGCTTTGGAATTAAACAGTGCTTGCTGGTAAACACCTTAGTTCACTTTCTTAGACTTTTTGAGGCTCAGTTTATTCATCAGTAAAACAGGAATAAAAAATAGGTGGACCTTCAAATGTTGTATGAAAATTAACCAAGTATAGACATGGCCTAGCATCATATCTGGTGTTGTAGTGCCAATCAATGTTCACTCTTCTCCTACTCACTTCTCACCTATAGTATAGGAAAGCAGTAAAGTGATGAGCTTTGGGGATTATTTCTTTATTTCAGTTTTCCACTCTATTTCTGTCCCCTGTTACCACAGGTAATCAAAAAGCATGAGTTAGCATTTGGCATAATGACCTGTTCTAGGGAGGCAATGCAGGTTTATGTTTTTCTTTCTCATTAGATGAAAAAATACAGCAACTTCTTTTTTAATTTCAGTGACAAAATGTTCCCAGCCTTTGGGTTCGGTGCCAGGATACCCCCAGAGTACACGGTGAGTGGGTGTTTTACTATAAACAAAGGATGGCGTGGGTTTCCCTCACAGAAGTCCCACACTTTCAACCTTTAATATAATCATGTAAAGGCCCATAGTCAGAAGTGATCTTCACAACCAGTGAGGTTAGCTCCTCCAGCTGGTGTATAGATGTCACCCATTCTCCTGGGATTCTCGATGGGCTGTCTCAGAGTTAATTCCAAATGAAAACTTCCATTGTTTAGCTTCATTTAGACAAGTCAGAGACTGTGGAAACACCTTGAAATTGATCTTCAGTGGCTCAGAGCCCATCTATTCAGATCTTTCCTGGAGAAAGACCCTATTGACCATTCTGACAGTGAAAATCCATGACAGTGAAGTCTACAGACTCCCTCATCCCAAGTTGCTAAGCGCCAGTCTTGTGTGGGAGATGCAGAGAAATCCTGAGGAAATAGCTACTTGGGTTCAGAGAATTTGGACCTGAAAGGCTGCTGTAAAAACACTGGAATCCTATTTGACCTTGATGCCGATTTCCCATGACACAAAGAAGGGCAAGACTGTATATGGAGAGATTTGTGCTGCAGTGGGGCTGAGGCACTCTCCCATGGTATACCAGATGGTCCGGGTGGGAGAATCTTGGGGAGGAGCAGGGACCCCTGTTCCTCAGGAGGCCTCTGTGGTCCCAAATAAATGCAAGCAATGCTGCCCAGTCATCAGTGTCTCTTTTACTGACCTAATCTGAGCTGCACATCAGGAGGCAGACGCCAACTTTTGCTCCCACCCCACAGCAGTCAGACTGAAGGCCTTTCATGAAAAAAGGAGTCCACCTTCTTTTTCCTGCTGGAGTGAGCAGTGATGGAGTAGCCTGTCTCCATGACCTGTCCTCCTTCTTGTTTGCCTATGGCCCACACTGTTCTCCCTGCTGGCCATGCTATAGAATTCTGGAAGCATTTGTTGGAAATGGAGCACATGGTAGGGGAAGAATATAGATCAAGTGTTGTCAACTGTTGGCTTATAGGTGTTACTCAGTCCACAAATATATTCTGAGACTTTTTTTTTAAGAATTAGACAATTTCATGAAAATGTCAGATTTCTGGCTTCTCTGGAAAAACTGAAAGACCTGGCAATACTAAAATTAAAAGATCATACATAAAAGAATTAACCAGAGCTCAGGAGATGCAGTCCCCTTCAGATGGGGTATCAGTTCCAGGATGTGGGCAGGTGGGTGTCCACCTTCCTCACCGAACTGCTAAGCCTCTAGCCTGGAATTGAACCTGGATAACCACCAGTTCAGCTGCCCTGAGATGTGTAAGCATACTCCCCAATCCCTCTAGGTAGCCTTGGCCCAGTGGGGCTGAGGATAGAGGTGTGCAGCTTACCTGGCTCCAGGCCTTCCTGTCCTCATCCCAGACATCTGCCTGGTCCCCCTCCTAAAGCAACTTCTTCTAGCTGTTAGCTAAAGTTCTTATCCCCATCCTGATCCACTCTGCCTGACAGCTAACTTCTTCCTGCTACCCTACCAGGCATCCCTTATGCATACTCACTCCATTCCCCCAAAGCCATTCAGATACCCCTTTTCCATGCCTCATCTCCATGCCTCATCTCCCCTCTGCTCCAGACAGGCCCTGATGGTCTCAGCAACTCAGTGCCCCCGGAGAATTTATAAGGTTACCATGACTTATTTCTTCAGGATAAAATCTCAGTTTGCATTGAAACTGAGTCACAATCACCTCTGTCTTAGTTTGTACTCTCCAGGGACCTTGCAGCAAGGATTAGGAACCAAGCAGTTTATTTGAGAAGTAGAGAAAGCCTCAGTAGACAGAGGGGAAATGGGAAGAAGTCATCATAGGGTTTTCTAACAAGTCATTACCAGCATGGACAGCCAAAGCCAGATCCTGGGAGACAGGGCAGAGTACACACAGACCCCAAGGGATTAGAGGGCTCGGATACTGATTCACAGCCTCCTGTAGCCCATGATGAAGAGCTACTCTCCAGGGACATTACTCTCAGGGGACATTAATTCCCCAACACTTTTTGCCTGTCACTTGGGTAAGCCACGCCAGCTCTGGAAGCCCAAGGAAAATTTAAGGTAAATAAACCAGGTAAGATAACTGACAGTTGATTGAGTTGCCTTGAAGAGCCAAGGGCAAGGAAATGTGGGTAAGGCACCAACAGTATCAGCTCTGACCCCCACTGGGAAAAAAAGGGATTTTTACCACAATGACTTATTTTCTAGGCCCCAGAGAGTCAGTGCTTTGGGAAATAGCCTTTGAAATGGAAACCTCAGCCTTTGAAATTCTATGTGACCCAATAAAAATATCTGGATGCCAGGAAAAATAAGCCACATATTATTTAACCTCATATTGTACATAGGTCCCACCAGGTAGAGGAATCTGTATTGGAAGTTTCCAAATTACGTTACTTTATTACTTTTCCAAAAGCTAGAGTCTATTTTTACCTTTATGTATGTGAAAATCCTCCTGCCCAGCAGTTCTATATATTATGTTAGAATGAGTCGTAAATGTCAACAGCTTAGCTGGAGCCTTTGTAAGCATAGCCATCTCGAGCAGACAGCTTGGGTTATTGAGTTATCATTTTTTAATCACTTGGTCCAAATAGAGCTCAGCCAAATCTAGCCTCTGTTCTGAGGCCACTTCTCTCTTGAAGCTATTTGGAGTTAACATTTTTCTGAAATCTTTCCTTGTATTTTTTTTCATATACCTTATTCTCCCTCCCCTGCCAGCATTTATCTGATTCTAGAAAATCTCCCTGTGACCTCAACTCCACAGGGAGCTTAGAATCCACCCTCCATCTCAGAGAGATTCTGTAGAGGCTTAAAATGGTTCCTGCTGCTTGACACAAAATGAATGTAATGAGCGTCTGTTTGCAGACTCTAACCCCAGTGCCTCCTGACTGGATTAATGTTGTCATTCTCCTGTCTTCCTTTTGTAAATTTTAATTGGTGTCCAGGTCTCTCATGACTTCGCCATCAACTTTAATGAAGACAACCCGGAATGTGCAGGTAAATCACGATGTGAAAGGGAGCCAGTGTCCCACAGCCCTTCCCTTCCCCTTTTTCCCATCTTAGTTTCTCTCTCCTGATGCAGTATGTCAGTGATGATTGTCCACAGCAGAGAATTAGGCTCCCTGAACCCAAATAACAAGAGAGCAGAGGTAGAAGAGCTGGAAAAGACAGAATGCAGAAGAGGTCTTGAGCTTAGAGCAAGAATATAAATCCCAATTCTGGATTCCTCTGGCCAAAAAAAAAAAAAATACCTTGAGGGAAGGGTCATCTGATGGGGAGTGATGAGGTAACCCCCTTTCTGCTTTCCAAGTTGTCAAGTATTTATTTTTCACAACTTCCTGTGTAGTAATAAGAAGAGGGGGGGAGTACGGACATCAAATGACAATCTTACCATATTGATAATGGAGTCGTTTCCATGGTTTTGTGCCAGAAAGAGCTCCTCAAAGACTTTGATCCTTATTCTGTTATTTCCAACTGGAGATTCTCCAACACATTCCACAAAATAATGATGATGACTATGATGATAAATTGTATCCTAGAGTCATTTTTCCTAGTTTCTAAATGATAAATAGAGCCAAGCACATCTGTTGCTATGAAAATGGTAAGACATTTTTACAGTGGGCTGGTGGAAATGTTCGTGTCTCTCCTCCTTCCTGTCAAGGAGGAACCCAGAACAGAGTTAATTCAGATCCTGTGGGGGATGTCGAGCTTTCTACAGTTTCTTTCACAAATCTGGCACTAACTGTCCAAGAACATGACATCAGTATCCCCAGGTCTGCACAGAATAACCTCTAAGACCAGATCTCCACTCAGCTCTTATTCCCTTTCACCATCCTTCAGGCCAAGTTTATTAAAATTTAGGCTTCCTTCATCTGGAACCATCCCTACTCTTCAACTGTAAGAGTGATTTTTCATCAAAGCAGAGTGAAGGACATATCCCATGTTAACCTGTTTCACATCTTAGAATGTATCTGCCTGGTACCTTTGAAAGAGAATTCAAACTTGCTTATCTTAAGCAAAAACTCAAGGGCCAAAAAAGATAAAGAACTTCTATTCAGTATCACTTAACTTCAAAACCAGGCTGTGTATATTGATTTGGTATCTGTCTTTAGAATGGCAGACTAAAGAGAATGGAACACTTTCAGTCATTTTCATACACATTTTGTTACATGCATCTGTATGAAGGTAAAACAGAATACAGCTACATCCAAGAGGCCCGAAAGCTGGTTAGAAAGATATGGACAGAAAACAATCACAGGAGGGACTTTGTGAGTCTCTCTGGCCTGAAGGACCAGTGTGCTGTTTTAGGGTAGAGAGGGCTTTAGGAGGATGAGATGAAACAGGGACGAGAGCGGGAACACAAGCACAGGCATGGAGAGGACCCTTTGAACAAAAATCACTGGTAATGGGACTGTATCACTGTGGGATCATGATTAGAACCTTCAGTGTGCAGTCAAGACTCAGGCTGGGAGAAGCTCCACAAAGCCCACCTGTCACGATGTCTGGATGGAAGCCCCCTTAAATGAGGGGTGCCCATGGTGATGAGCATCATTTGTCTGTATTATAGTCCCCAACAGACAACAGTAGCAGTCATTTTCCTCATCCATCACACGTTTGGGGAGCAGCTACTATGTGCCTGACATGCCTTGAGCTTATGAGAGAGGAAGGTACAATTCCTGCCCACAAAGACTTTAGCCTCTGGAGACACTGTATGTACACATTATTCACATAGGTTGGCCTGGGATTGGTGTACTAGTCAACACGGTGGGGCGAAAACTAGAGAAGTGTTAAAGCCTTGAGCATGGCCCTTAGAGCAAGACACACCTGTGTGAATCCTGAGTCTGCAACAAGCCTCTCTGAGCCTCAGTTTCTTCACCTGTAAAAATGATCGCTTTTAACGTGAACCTTTTAAGAGGATGAGTTCTGGCAAAAAGATTTCTCTCTGAGTTTTAAGCTGTAGGGTTGCAAAATATCCCCAACATGAATCCCTTATATTTGAAAGTGTACAAAAGTTTTGGGAATACATAGGTTTGTAACTGCCATTTTTTTAACTGGGTCTAGAGTATTCTCTTTGTCATAAAAGGGCTTGTTTGTATTCTGTAGGAAACATAATCATTCATTAATAAATTCTTCCCAAGCCAATTTCAAAAAATAACTAAAATGCATACAGAGAATGATTTTAGTGGAATGGAGGCAGAAACACCAGCCCAGATGTGATGTTTTCTTTTTTATCTTAAGAACATAAATGTGCTATTGATAAGGACTCTTTGAGGGAAGTTAATGCTTTGTGTGTATATATGTGTATTCTTAAATATATTTAGAAGACTATTTAGCTATTGATCTTTGCCAATTTTACCTCAGGGATTCAAGGAGTTGTGGAAGCCTATCAGAGCTGCCTTCCCAAACTCCAGCTCTACGGCCCCACCAACATCGCTCCCATCATCCAGAAGGTGGCCAAGTCAGCATCAGAGGAGACCAACACCAAGGAGGCGTCGGTAAGGAGAGGGGTGGTCTGCCTGCTAGTGCGTACCTACCCTTCCTCCTCTGGATACTGGCCATAGCACCCGCCCCATTCTGACAATGAATTTGCATTTTACCTGCATAAGTTTGAATAAATGATTTAACATTCCCTCCCCAGTCCTCAGTCTCCTCATCTGAAAAATGGGGATAATCATGCCCATCTCTGCTGGATTAACATGAGGTTTAGGGATGACACAACTCAAATGTCTTCAACATTACCTGAACACAGGAGGCACTGAACAAGGGAAGCCTCTATACTCTCTGGAGTGTAAGTCCATGTCACAATGCTCAACTTACCTTCAGTTCCTGGGAAGGAAAAAAAAAAGAAAAAACTAAGCTTAACTTCCAGGGTATCCAGACTACAGATGGAAGTGAAATAAAATGATGGGTTATTCTTCTACCTAGTAGTCAAGTGAAGTAATACACAACATCTTGGGGAAGATTTGTTTGAGGTCCTATTGGTGGTTTTCTTAAGAAAAATGCAAACCAAAGCTGAAAGGCCAGAGTTTGGTTTTTTTCCTACTATGTGGTATGCATGGTAAGTCACTTCAGTTGTGTCTGACTCTTTGTGACCTCATGAACTATACCCTGCCAGACTCTGTGTGTCCATGGGATTCTCCAGGCAAGAATATTGGAATGGGTTGCCATGCCCTTCTCCAAGGGATCTTCCCAACCCAGGGATCAAATTTGTGTCTCTTACATCTCCTGCACAGGCAGGTGGGTTCTTTAACACTAGCACCACCTGGGAAGTGCCACCCAATTACATTAGAGTTACATATATTACCATAATATGATAATTTTTCTATGTATCATTTTTCAATACCATCATTATGTGCCTCTTGAGAAACCTGTATGCAGATCAGGAAGCAACAGTTAGAACTGGACATGGAACAACAGACTGGTTCCAAATAGGAAAAGGAGTACATCAAGGCTGTATATTGTCACCCTGCTTATTTAACTTATATGCAGAGTATATCATGAGAAACGCTGGGCTGGAAGAAGCACAAGCTGGAATCAAGATTGCTGGGAGAAATATCAGATATGCAGATGACACCACCCTTATGGCAGAAAGTGAAGAAGAACTAAAGAGCTTCTTGATGAAAGTGAAAGAGGAGAGTGAAAAAGTTGGCTTAAAGCTCAGCATTCAGAAAACTAAGATCATGGCATCCGGTCCCATCACTTCATGGCAAATAGTTGGGGAAACAATGGAAAGAGTGTCAGACTTTATTTTTCTGAACTCCAAAGTCACTGCAGATGGTGACTGAAGCCATGAAATTAAAAGACGCTTACTCCTTGAAAGGAAAGTTATGACCAACCTAGATAGCATATTAAAAAAAAGAGACATTACTTTGCCAACAAAGTTCTGTCTAGTCAAGGCTATGGTTTTTTCTGTCGTCATGTATGGATGTGAGAGTTGGACTAGAAAGAATGCTGAGTGCCGAAGAATTGATGCTTTTGAACTGTGGTGTTGGAGAAGACTCTTGAGAGTCCCTTGCACTGCAAAGAGATACAACCAGTCCATCCTAAAGGAGATCAGTCCTGGGTGTTCATTTGTGGGACTGATGTTGAAGCTGAAACTCCAGTACTTTGGCCACCTGATGCAGAGAGCTGACTCATTTGAAATGACCCTGATGCTGGGAAAGATTGAGGACAGGAGGAAAAGGGGACAGCAGAGGATAGCATCACCAACTCGATGGACATGGGTTTGGGTGGACCCTGGGATTTGGTGATGGACAGGGAGGCCTGGCGTGCTGCGGTTCATGGGGTCGCAAAGAGTCGGACACAACTGAGCAACTGAACTGAAATGTTTTTCAGATTCAGCAGAATATTAATGATGTCTGAAATTTTCTTTATGATTTTATCCTGGATTCCACAACACTAGATTTGCATAAAGAGCATGATATACTGCTGCCTCACCTTCTTATGTGAGCCCATCTTTCCCCCATGCTCTCTGCCTGTGTTCTCAGCATCCCTCATGTTATGATGGGCTGGACATATTCCCATCTCACAGTGGTGTCTGCTCTGTGCACTGCAGCACACACCTCCCAACTATCCAGGAACAGTGACCTCATACTTGCATTCCCTTTTTTTCCTTATCATCTATTTCTCTTTCTACTGAAGACTCATTCCTATTAGCAAATAAAACATGTTGTAATTTCTCTTGCTTAAGTTCAAAGCTCTCCCTTGACACCACTCTACCCTTTAGCTACTGTCCCTTATTTTACTCTTTTTGAGCAAAATTCACTGAAAGAACTGCCCATACTCACCATCTCCATCTCTCTTTCCACTGGTGCCTCTACCCATATCATCCAAACTTTGCTCCTGACACCACTCTGAAGACCACACTTGTCAAAGTCAATAGCAGCTCCATCTTACCAAACTCAAGAGGCCTTGGAGAAATTCTGAATCCTCACAGATGCAAGGTTTAGAGATAGGGTTGGACAAGATCAGTATTTCATTTATTTTAACCCCTTTTAAATTACCAAAACCTCAAATTCCTCGAATAGTATCTTGCTTAGAAACCAAACATATAGATTTTAAGAAAACAGACTGTTCTGACTGAATCTGGGCTAAGGGGTGGGGCCCACACTTAAGCTGCTTTATCCTTAAGAGGATCCAAGGCATCCCTAGGGCTCCATGGAGCCCAGTTTGAGAACTGAGTTATCTCAGCCTCTCTAGGTTACCAACACTCACAGGAGTAAAGAGAATCTGACATAGGTGTGCATTCTGGATTAATAGAAACCAGAATGAGGTTTTGGGCATCACTTACTCCTCCAGGGTCAGGTGGGTCTGCTCTGAAAGGACAGATCAGAAAACAGTACTGAAAGGATTTAATCCATATCTCATTCTTGTATGCCAGGAACACTGATGCTTTCCCCCAGAGTTTCTGTTGGTGGTCCAGGGCCCTCTTGTTATCACTGATTGTTAAGTGTCCTAACCTTGAACTTTGTAGGCAAGTGGTGTCAGGAAGTCTGTGGCTATAGGATTTTTTCCCCAGTTTTATGAAACTCTTCTAGAAAGAAAAAATTCCCTCATTATTTAAACAGGACCTCAAGTACATTCAGACTATAATGTTTCACCCATGAGCATTTTCCTAGCCTGACTTTGGAAGCAAGTGTTTCTGCAAGCTTTATCGGAAATTTCCATCAGGGTTTCGATCCAGCAGTCTGCAGCCTATTACCTTTAGCTAGATTAAACCTGGAAGGATCAGGTCTAGAATCTTGACAGTCTCTTCAGACCAGAACTTCTTAACCCTTTTTGATCCATGAACACCATTAGCAGCTGGTAAAGCCCATGAACCCCCTCCTCAGAAGGGCCTTTAAATGCACAGAATAAAACATATGTTATAAAGTAAACCAATTACGTTGAAATGCAGTTAGCTAAATATTTTTAAATGTGACACAGAAGCATCATAAACATAGCAATAAATTTAAATTGTGAGAATTAGTGCCTGGCCTAATAATTCTGTTATTTCTAAGTAATGTTGAATGTAAATGATACACTCTTTTATAACAGGAACATATTCTGTGATTTCTATTGGTGACTCAGTACAAGTACATTTAAAAACCAATTTTATTTGTTGATTATACTCAGAATTGAAAAATGATACATTTTTAGTTAAAGGTAAGTGAAAACAGAACTTTAATTTACCCCAACTGTGCAGATGGCCTGAAATTATTAATTCAACAGTCTGCAAGCCCAGGCTAAGAATCCCTGCTCTACCTCCCTCCCATCTCCCTCACCATCCCACCTCTCTAGGTTGTTACATATGTATACCTATGGTTGCTTCATCCTGATGTTTGGCAGAAACAAACAAACAAACAAAAATCTGTAAAGCAATTATCCTTCAATTAAAAAAATAAATTTAAAAAAATGAAATCAAGGCAAATGAGAGAGAAGTAAAGAATGAATAGGCTCCAGTTTCCACAGTCTTTTGGCCTCTGTGGGAGAGGGAGAGGGTGGGATGATTTGGGAGAATGGCATTAAAACATGTATAATATCATATATGAAACAAATCGCCAGTCCAGGTTTGATGCATGATACTGGATGCTTGGGGCTGGTGCACTGAGACGACCCAGAGGGATGGTAGGGGGAGGGAGAAGGGAGGAGGGTTGAGGATGGGGAACACGTGTATACCTGTGGTGGATTCATGTTGATGTATGGCAAAACCAATACAATATTGTAAAGTAATTAACCTCCAATTAAATAAATGTATATCTTAAAAAAAGAATGAATAAAAATTACTGGAAAGAAAAAACGAATCCCTGCTCTAAATGAAAGCCAGCAACATTCTGCAACCTGTTTTTCAGTTAGCTAAGAATGGCTTCTACAGTTTTAAATGGTTGAAAAAAAATCAAAAGGAGAATCATATTTCATGGCACACAAAAGTAATGTGACATTCAAACTTGTGTCCCTCAATAAAGTTTTATTGGAACACAGCCATGCACATTCCTGTTAATATCTATGGCTATTTTCATTCTAACAGGCAGTTAGGTCATTGCTGCAGACATCATTATGGCCCACATAGCCTAAAGTATTTATCATAGCCCCTTTGCAGAAAATACTTTCCCAATACCCTATCTAGACAATGACAGCTATAAATTCCTTGATATGGTGGTGTGATTGTCAGGTTGTTTGCTCCTGGAGGTATTATAGGGGACAGGTAGGGGAGATCCATGCCCTAAATCATGAAGATCAGACCAGACAGGAGTTAGGGGAGGGTGAGGAGTGAATGGTGGAGGTGCAGAAGTGTGATTCACTCACAAGGCCACCTGCTCAGGAATCAGGAGGAGGCTCCAACCAGATTTGGTACCTGTTATAGCCTCCAAGGCACACCCTGCAAAGAGTCATTTAGAACTCTGGTATTTCCTGCATCACATCCATCCATCCCTAAGCCACCAAGTTGCCTCCTTTGGCTTCTTCTCCCTGCACCTCCATAGCTCCTCCATCACTTTCTCTGATTAAAACCTTCCTCCAAACTCCCAGGCCACTTTCTCTGTGAATGTATCAGACTCCAAAAGCATAGGTATGGATGAAAATTGATAATTCAAATGAGTTTTAAAATTGTTCAGTTAGAACTAGGGGTGGGTAATTAGCAGACATGGAACAGAATTTGCCTCTATATTAAACTGTATGAAAAGCATTAAGGACACGTGTCTGTCTTCATCATAGTATGAATTTCTCTTCTCTCCAATTGTATTTTGACTGGGTTGTTTTGTTTAAAAATATTTTTTTCAGACTCACAGAGAAAAATGAGAACTCTTTGGCACTACCAGCCCTATATGCAACCTTTTAAGTATGATTCTCAAAACCAGATGTGTTCAACATGTGATTTTCTATCTAGCCTTTCTCCTTTGAATGTGGCAACTTGGAGTGGTTTCACCATCCCACATTTATTCCCTGTAGATGAGCATATTGCAAAGTTTACATTAAAAGTTCTTTAGAGTTTGGAGTGAGCAGCATCTCAGTAACCTCATTCCCAAATCCCTTCTCATCCAAGATGCTGTCATGATGCCTCTAATAACTAAGGACAGTGAGGTCCTCCCTGAACTTTCCCTCTTCAGACCCCATAGCCCTTCCCTAGCCCTCCTTGTGCTGATGAGTATGGAGCCTCCTGTCCAGTCTCCGTCTCAGATGAGACTCCCACAAGCCTGTTCAGCCATAATTTAGAGTAGGAAGAGCCTTCTGCCCCCATCCTTGGAGAAGGGCAGCCACCTGCAGGCCACTCACCAGTCCAGAGCACACGATCTAAAGGAGAGCCCACAATCCTCACCTCTCCTAGGGCTTTAGTGCAGTGTCATCCTCTGACTTTCCTGGTGGCTCAGACGGTAAAGTGTCTGCCTACAGTGCGGGAGATCCAAGTTCAATCCCTGGGTCGGGAAAGTCCCCTGGAGAAGGGAATGGCAACCCACTTCAGTATTCTTGTTTGGGGCTTCCCTGGTGGCTCAGACGGTAAAGCGTCTGCCTATAGTGTGGGAGACCTGGGTTTGATCCCTGGGTTGGGAAGATCCCCTGGAGCATGACATGGCAACCCACTCCAGTATTCTTGCCTGGAAAATTCCATGGACTGAGGAGCCAGGTAGGCTACAGTCCACGGGGTCGCAAAGAGTCAGACACGACTGACTGACTTCATGTTCATGTTCATCCTCTAGAAATAGAGTGGGAGGTGTGCAGAAATTTTTAATTCTCCAGTAGTCACAGTTTAAAGCTGAAGAGAAATAGGAAAATTCATTTTAATAACATTTTATTTAACCCAGCATAACTAAAACCATCATCTTAAGAGGTACTCCATATAAAAATTATTAATAAAGTATTTTAAGTTATTGTTTGTACTAAGTCTTCAAAATCTAGTGTGTACTTTATCCTTATATCATCTCAATTTGGATGCTAAATATCATCAAAAATACTTGATCCTTATATAGATTCAATAAATTGATAATTGAGAAAGTAGATTCACATATTTTTAAATTTATTTTTTAATTGAAGGATAATTGCTTTACAGAATTTTGTTGTTTTCTGTCAAACATCAACAAGAATCAGCCATAGGTATACATATGTCTCCTAGATTCACATATTTATAGTTGTGCAAATATACTTAAAAGATTTCCAGTAAATCAATCAGGTACCCACTTTTTAAGTTAAATTTAAATTTATTTGAATGAATGAGATAAAATTTAAAATTCTGTTTCTCCATTGCTTTCACGGCATTTCAAGGCCTCAGTAGTCACATGGAGCTGGTGGCTAAATTAGGCAGCTCCACTTTAGATTTGCAAATCTCCAAGCTGAAGAGGACGCTATGAATGATCCAGCTCCACGTCTCACGTGAGAGATGAAAAGGGTGAGACCCAGAGGATTCAGGGGAAAATTCCCACCATTTCAGAGAACGAGGCTTTGAAACCAGCCCCTGTCTCCTCTACTATTCTGTCTATACCCTGTGCTTTATAAACATCACTAAGGTGGTTATTTGGATTTGGATTATTTGGATTACTTGCAATTACTGAGCCGGCCTTTAAGTTCCATTCATCCTAAGTCTTTGGTGTTTAGGGCTGTAAACTCAGGCATTCAGGAAAAGTTTGTCATCACTTTTGCTGTGGTCAGTGTGCACTGGAGCCACCTGAGTGTGTAACTGGCTTTGTCCTTGTCTCCCCCACCTCTCTGTCCCCATTGTCTCCTGATGTCCGACCTATGGCAGCAATACTTCATCCTGCTGATCCTGACTGACGGGGTCATCACAGACATGGCCGACACACGGGAGGCCATCGTCCATGCCTCCCACCTCCCCATGTCAGTCATCATCGTGGGAGTAGGCAACGCAGACTTCAGCGACATGCAGATGCTGGACGGTGATGATGGGATTCTGAGATCACCCAAGGGAGAGCCTGTCCTCCGTGACATCGTCCAGTTCGTACCCTTCAGGAACTTCAAACACGTACGCATATTTGGGGGGCTTACGTTGGGAAAGCAGAAACCCCCCATTTTTCCACCAGTGCTGGTAGTGAAGCAATGCCAGCCATACCTGCCTGGGCCAGGCCACCTCCCAGTTAGGACATGAAAGCTTGACTCATTGGAGAAAGAAGTATGCCCTGAGTTATGGATGAGGAGTCATGCTAACTATGTAGCCAACCTTTCGTTGGAACTTGGCCTCATCTACATAATTTAGCGTCTTCAGTGTACCCAAGGCTGGCATATATACAGTTGGACAGATTGTTTCCTGCTCAAGAGAAGTAGAAAAGAGGAGCTGTAGTTTCCTGCCTGGCTGAAGTAGAAAGAGGAGCTGAAATGCAACCTCAGTTCTCCTTGTCGGGCCATGTGCCCTGGCAGAGGCCTGTGTTTGCCTTGGCAAAGTACGTTTACAAAATGATAGAATCCTAAATCCTCTATAAATATATAGTAAGCATCATCAAAGATTTATTTAGTTCAGTAATGAAAGAACCAGCAAGATGACAAAGTTAGTTTAAAGGATAATATTAAATAGTTGATTGTGATCAGTAGGGGAAAATGCTGGAATCAATTTGCCAAGGTAGACTCAAAACTGATTTATGACCAACGGGTTAAAAAAGAAATTTTTTTCTCTGAATTACACGAAGTTTCCCTCTGGGTTGGTGGTGGCCCTAAAGAGTCCTGCTGTATTATATAGTCCCCTGTGTTCTTTCATTCTATGCCCCTTGTGAAAGCTGCCACAAGTGTGGGCAGTAAGCCTGAGGGAAGGGTACCTCTGCTACTGTAGCCTATCTTCAACTTGCCCAAGGGGAGGTTTCAAGCCCCCAAGGTGTCTACCCAGGACAGCAAGGAGGGGCATCTTTGTCAAGTTGGGGTGTGCTGGAGCTGAAGCCCCTACAGTTGCGTCCATCAATGAAGCTAGTTTATAGGGTGATGCCCAAGGTGGGAGAGGGTGTTCTTCCAGACTGTAATGTCCTGCCCCATCTTGTCAGCTGACACAAGTACCCCAGGAGTGACCACCACCCATATTGCCTGAGTGATGAGGGGTTCAAGAGTTTCCCCAAACCACCCTCTCCCTACCCGCTGCAAACATACATACACACATATGCCTCTTTGCCATGTAGGGCTGCAGCCTTCGCTCTAGCCCCTGCTCTCCCTCACATACTTACAGACTGCTGGCTGCGTGCTTGCACTGGTACCACAGTGAGATGAGGAGCCATGGGCCCAACCTCCTCCGGGAATTTACTGGAGAATTGCCCAGTTGGAACACAGGTGTCCACCTAAGTGATCTGTGGGTGGTTGAGGAGGGCTACCCCATCACTACAAAACTTCAGAGACGTGGCCAGAGTTGTGACATGAAGAAGGCAGACCTTGGTGGGGTGGCGGGAGGGGACAAGGGACACCTGTAATAAGGAAGTGCCTAATGGGGCCAGGAAGGGGGTGGGCTGCCTGTCCCTCTGTCCCAGGGTTCTAGCTTCCTGTGGACCACAGAGCAGAGCAACAGGAGCTCAACACCCGCCTTATCTTCCTGAATTTCAAATTAGATTCTGAGAACCATTTCATTATCCAAACTAATCTACTCTGAATTCAATAAACCATAAATAAAGCACAAGATGAGGTGCTGATATCATTTCATACAGCCAGGAACCTGTGAATTGCCTCCCGTTTTCTGCTCTGCAAAGTAACTCAGACCTTCAGACAGGCAGAGGCTGTGGGCTGTGTGACTCAAGGCAATTTACTTAACCTCTCTGTGTCACAGACTTTCATTTGTAAAATGGGGTAAAGGACACACACTTTGGAAGATTAGAGGAAGGGCCTATATAAAGCTCAGCACAGTGCCTGGAGCATGTAGGTGGTTAATAAATGCAGCTGTTATTACTATTGTTGCCAGCTACTTTCATATTTTTTTCCTTTTCCCAACCTAAGGACCTCCAAGCAGTCTTTGCTCACCAGAACCACCAGTACAGGTGTGCAAATGGCAGGAGAATCACTGGGAGCTGTGCCATCCAACACAGTAGCAAAGGGCCACATGCGGTTATTTAAATTTAAATTCATTAAAATTAAAAAGTTGGTTTTTCAGTCAGACTAGCCATATCACAGGGGCTCAGAGACACCATGTGTCTGGTGACTACTACATTGGACAGCATAGATACAGAATACTTTTATCACCCAAGCAAGTTCTATTTGACACACTGGTCAGGAATATTTTTGTCTTAACATAACAGCAAACCAATATCACAGTGGATCACATGAGCTATTCTTAACCAAGGATGATTTTTCTTCCCAGAAAAAATTGGCAATGGCTAGAAACATTTTTGATGGCTACTTACATCCAGTAGGTAGAGGCCAGAGAGGCTTGTAAGCATTCTATGATACAGAGGAATAGTCCCCACATGAAGAATAATCAAACATATCTAGTATAGCAAAATTGAAACTGTGCCAAAATTGATTATGTAAGTACAAATATACTTTTCTTTTCTCATGTAGCTAAATGTTAGGGGCTAGTGGCTACTGGCTAGTTTTTTCAGTGATTCAATAGTGTCAGTACCACATAGAGATTCTTTTTGCTATTCCCTCATAATGATAAAATGGTTGCCAAAGCTCTAGAAATTACATTCTAGTTCAAGGTAAAAAGGAAGAGGAAAGAGATATAGAACTGATGATGTCTGTTGAAGAGCTTTCCAAGAAACAGCCCCCAGGAAACTTCACTTGGGTCTCAAATAATTAAATTGGGTCACATGGCATCCCTACATGCCAGGAAGACTGGGAAATCAAGTCTTTATATTTCTAACATTTGTGTGAGCAACAACCAGAGAGAAAAGGGAGAAAATGACTCTTGTGTTTTCCCCAGTGTACAAGTTGGCCATGATCTAACACACTTGAGCAGTTATTTATAAAATAAAAGAGTATTAATGGATGCCAATGGCCAACATACTGACATCTTCAAAATGTGAGCAGTCACTTTAGAAGCACGATATTTTCGGATTGTTTTTGAAATTTTTAAGCTCTCTTGCATTTTTAACCTCCCAGAATATTTGAGATAGAATAAATTCCTATTCTTTCCTTTCCTGTCTCAAAACATCAGGGCTCAGCAAAGTTGAATGGCTGAGTAACAAGGAAGGCAAGAGCTAGAAACCTCGTCACCTGGCGTTCAGGCCATCCCTCTTTCCTTCAGGATTTTTCCTGAGGGACCTCAAGCATCACACTCTGCCTCAAGTTCTCAACCTCTGCAGTAACTGCTAACAATGAGATTCAGGCAATCTTACTTGCCCAGGGGCTGGGCAGTTAATAGTGAGTGCCAGGGTCTAAGGTCAAGCCCAGCTCTGCTTGAATCCAGAGTCCATGCAAAATGTCAGCCTCAACCTTCCTCTGCCCCAAGGCTTAGAGTCTATAATGCTGATAGAAGAAAGGCTATATAAACTAGCTAGTACATTCCATTGCTCAGCCACAAGTTCATTTTCCAGCTAAATGCACAGCCAATCCTGCATCCCTAATACACACTTCCTTCAGAGCCCCATCAGATGACTCACTATCCCTAGAACGATCAAACGCCAGTCCTTTCCTTCTCCCTGTTTCAAAACATACCCAATGTAAACGCTATCTCTTCTTGGAAGCCTGCTGTGATCTCCTAGATGACTTACGCTCTTGATTTTCTGTGCTCTGGTCACACAAGTGTTTGTGACTCCCTAGGACAGTACTTCTCAAATTTCAACATGCATAGGAGTCACCTAGGCATTGACTTAAAACACAGATTCTGATTCATTAGCTCTGGGATGGGTTTAAGGATCTTAGTTTCTAATAAGTTCACTTGTGATGTGATCTGCTGCTCTGTGGTATGGATCATGTTCTGCCTCATGGGAGGGTTCATTTCGGCCCCACCAGGCTCCCCTCACATGACTCTGTGTGTGTGTGTGTGTGTGTGTGTGTGTTAGTCGCTCAGTTGTGTCTGACTCTTTGTTACCCCATGGACTGTAACCTACCAGACTCCTCTGTCTATGGAATTCTCCAAGCAAGAATACTGGAGTGGGTTGCTATTTCCTCCTCCAGAGGATCTTCCCGAACCCAGGGATCAAACCTGCATCTCCTACATTGCTATCAGATTCTTTAACATCTAAGCCAGCAAAGAGAGAGAAGGCAATGGCAACCAACTCTAGTACTCTTGCCTGGAGAATCCCATGGATGGAGGAGCCTGGTGGGCTACAGTCCGTGGGGTCACGAAGAGTTGGACACGACTGCCTCGACTTAGCAGCAGCAGCAAGCCACCAAGGAAGCCTTTCACATGACTGTAACTTCCCTAATGGCAAGAATCACAGACACTATCAACACTCCCAGAGTGCCTGGAACATAAATAGGTGTCTGGATTTGAATGTAATTCAAACACAAAACTGCAAGGCAGTTCTTCCTACCATCCTACCATGAAATTAAAAGCTCACTTTCCAATGATCTGATAACTCTTGCTTGGAGTAGATGCTGACAAGTATAGAATGAATGATGAATAAATGAATAAGTGAATGAAACCTGCTGTTCAGAGCAGGTTTCAAGTGTTTAGGCTGATTTGGGTCAGATTAGTTCAACCAGGTGCCAGAGTCATGCTGATTTCTTCTTTCCTGCAGGCATCTCCAGCTGCCCTGGCAAAAAGCGTGTTGGCTGAAGTCCCAAATCAAGTCGTGGACTATTACAATGGCAAAGGGATTAAGCCAAAATGTTCATCAGAAATGTATGAATCTTCCCGGACACTGGCTCCATGAACTGTACACACTTTTACTGAGTTCTCAGATACTATTCCTGCTAATATTTAATACTTCTATTACTCCTGTACTTAAAAAGACACACAAATACACATTTAAAAATAGCACGTTTGGTGATTTTTAACTAACTGACAATTTTTTTTGCATGTGTAGCCCTGAGGCCTGGATCCATTAATCCCTTGTATTGTTAAAGACTTTTTACAAAGAAACACAGATAATTATAACTTACTCTTTACATTACAGCATGTTGCCTTGAAATAAAAAGTTATCTGTATCTGTTTTTTATACAGGTTTGTTGAAATTTTGCTAAATTTCTTATTATCTTTACACTGTAAAGCATTTTGAAACATTTCTTGAATGTTGATAGCCAAAACATATTTGGTTTTATCTGCTACAGGATGAGACTTTTTAAAATGGCAGATGCATGGACTGTATTTTGCATGTTTAAAATAAAAAAAGAAAAAACATACTGTTTTTTGCAGTTGTCATCTATAACTCCTCCCTGCTGGGAATGGTGTCTCCCCTGAAGAAGAGGTTTATCCAGCTAGAGGTGATGTTCTTAAAGTGGGGCTGGGGCACTGAGTCCAGCACTTCTTAGACTTCCTTGTGTATACAGTTCACCAGAGGATCTTGTTAAAATTTAGACTAATGCAATTGGTCTGTGTGAGCCCAAGATCTAAGCAGCTATCACAGAATCCCAGGTGGTGCCAATTCAGGCCCCATGTTTATGTCAATCCTTAGGTGTGACCTCAAAGAGTCTTCAGTAGACCCATGACAGTGGAGACTTGTCCACAGAAAATGGCCATGTGGTGTTGCTCCTCAGAAAGGTGGCCCACCAGACTGATCTTTACGCTTAGCTTGGGCTTCTTTGTGCTTCTTATCACTCCTGAGAGCAAATTCATCAAAACAAAGGCTTGGGACTGTTTTGGGTAGAGGTGTTTTTTTTATATATAAACTCTCCACTTTTGAACCTAAAGAATGAATGTTTCACTTGTATAATCTTCTTACAGAGAAATGGGCAAGCTTTTTGCAAGTATAAAATGCCCTAGGTGGAGCCTACTTTTATTCAGAGATACAAGAAGGTAAATGACAAGGCACAATAGATCTGTTTGTTGTTTGGTAAGGGGGGAAGTATTTCATGTGCAAATCAAGTGCCTTGTATAATTTCCAGTATTATAAATATAGATCTTAACCTTACAAATATATGTTGGCCAAAAGCATATTTGGGAATGATGGTAAATATATGACTGAAAAAAAATCATTAATATTGATTATAAACAAATTGGGTACTTACAGAATTTTTTCCAAGAGTTATAGTCTTGTTTCTCTTTTTAAGGCCATTTTTGAACAGTGATTCATTTCATGTAGGTTACTTGGTCTCAGGTTAGGAATAAATCTTTCAACAGTCCCATAGAAACATGTGTATCTTTGTTTATAACAGACAGGGAATTAAAATACTTAGACCCTGTTCACCAGAAATACCTGATGGTTGTTTCTAACCCAAAACAAGGACATGAGCTTCCATGTCTATGTGCCAGGAACATAGTAAGCAATATATTTAATGAATAAAAAACTATTCATTAGACTGATGCTTAAAGAATAAATAGAATACTAATCAACTGGGTAAATGCATGAAAGAACAAATGAATGGACTCATTAATATGCCTCATGAGTAACATCAAATCCACTATAGGTTTTTTTTTAAATTTTATTGAAGTATAGTTGATTGACAATATTCTGTTAGCTTCAGGTATACAGCAAAGTAAACTTTTTAGATTCTTTCCCATTATAGAGTATTACAAGATATTGAGTATAGTTCCTCTGTGCTATAGAGTAGGTCCTTGCTCATCATCTATTTTTTATATAGGAGTGTGCGTGTTCTAGTCCCAAACTCCTAATTTATCTCTCCATTCCACCGTTTCTCCTTTGGTAATCATAAGTTTGCTTTCCATGTCTGTGAGTCTGTTTATCTGTCTTGTAAATAAGTTCATTTGTATCATTTTTTAGATTCCACATATAAGCAGTATTTATATGTGGTTTTCTTTATGTGGTTTATATGTGGTTAAATGATAGTTCTCTTTGTCTGGCTTACTTCACTTAGTAAGATAGTCTCTAGGTTCATCCATGTTGCTGCAAATGGCATTATTTCATTGCATATGTATGTGCCACCTCTTCTTTATCCATTCAACTGTTGATGGACAGGTAGGTTATTTCCATGACTTGGCTATTATAAATAGTCTTGCAATGAAATTGTGGTGTATGTATCTTTTTGATTTATGGTTTCTCTGGATACATGCCCAGGGATTGGATTGCTGAATCATATTCAGCAGGTAAAGAATCTGCTTGCAATGCAGGAGACACAGGAGACGCAGGTTCAGTCTCTGGGTCAGGAAGATCCCCTGGAGAAGGAAGTGACAACTCCAGTATTCTTGCCTGGAGAATTTCATGAACAGAGGACCCTGAAGGGCTACAATCCAATGGGTTGCACACAGTCAGACATGACTGAGCAACTAAGCACAATGCAAATGATAAATGGTAGCTCTATTTTTAGTTTTTTGAGGAACCTCCATACTGTTCTCCGTAGTGGCTGCACAAATTTACATTCCCACCAACAGTGCAGGAGTACTTACCCTCTCCAGCACTTACTGTTTGTGGATTATTTTGCTGATGTCCATTCTGAATGGTTGAAGTGATAGCTCATTGTAATTCTGATTTGCATTTCTCTAATAATTAGTGGTGCTGAATGTCTTTTCACGTATCTGTTGGCCATCTGTATGTCTTCTTTGGAGAAATGTCTATTTAGGTACTTCTGCCAAAGCCACTGTAGATTTAACAGGTATGAATTGAGTAACTGTGCCTGTCAATCAAAATGAGGCACCAGGTCATTCTCAGATATCTGTTGGAATCCACTGCATTCATGTCAGGATGGCTGGCATCTGGGAGATAGGGTGGTAAGGACAGAGTCCAGGTTTTCTGGCAGAACCTAAGGCAGCTGACTTCCCTTTTCATAGCCAGGCTCGAGCCCAGCTCAAAAGAAAAGTAAAAATAACAGCTAACAATCACTGAAGGCCTCTTTTGTGCCAGCCACTATTCTAAGTGCTTATCACATACTGCCTCATTTAATTCTTCCAACAACCCAATGAGATAGATAATATGAGTCTCACTTTTCATTTATTCATTTATTTATTTATTGAAACTAAAACCCACAGAGTTTGGATAATTCATCCTAGGTCACACTACTATCAAAAAGTTTATAACCAAGATTTGAACACAAACACTCTGGCTCTTGAGCACAAACTCATTTTTTAACCCCTATTTCAGCTACTCTCCTGACACCTTACCCATCTACTTGCCATATTCAGCAGCAGATTATTACAATGTCTGAGAAAATGAGTCTTAAAATATAATTTTTGCCTCCATTTCAAAAATCCCTGTCTCATCTGGTGATCTTATCTTCTTTTCATGGGCCCTTGGCATCTTGTGATATATAACATCCCCCAAGGAGCAGTGGAAGAGTCTCGAGACACACCCAGGTCTTCCCAGCTTCTTGACACTGAGGAGACCATGTAAATGAGATATTTAAAACACAGATGTTTCCAGGAGCTGAGAAACCATGTGGAAAACTGAGAAGGAGCAGGTTTAAAGGGAGGAATGTAAAGAATGGGATGTGGCAAAAATGGAGGGACACTGGAAGGTATGCATACAGAGGAAGGCTACTCCACCCAGCTGCAGGGGCCAGGCAGGATGCGGACCCAGTAAAGCCAGGCCATTCAGTTTTTCAAGACAACTGAAAAATGTGATATTTCACATAAAAACTGCCAATTTTTAAATAGAGAAAGCTCACTCAAAATTCAACAATTGTCTTACATAGTAAAAGGGCTAAAGTCAAATGAAAACTACTCTGGTTTTACATTGGCTCTGGAGAGCAAATTTGGAACTACTGAGTTGCACCTATGTGTGGCCTGCCCTCCAACAAGCCTCAGTAGATACCATCCACTCTAAAATTTCTGAGGACTCCAAAAAGATTTTATTTCTGTGATTTACTATTAATATTTGCACTATTTGAAGTTGAAACAAAAATTATAATTAATTTATTAATTCATTTATATCAATAATGAACCCATTATATATTAACATAAAATATGTTTAGAAAAATCTGTATTTTCAAAACCAAAAAATGGTCAGTGAGACAAGATGCATTGTGTCTCTTGCTTAACAAAAGACTGCTGGATTCTTATTTCTGTCTCTGCATTCAACCTGTTGTGAAATGAGGTCTTGACTAACGTACAATGAAGCAAATCTAGCCTCATATGGTTTTTTAGTTGGTAACAGAAGTAATATTTTTAAGATAATTGTGCTAATTCTTCTTTTTACCACAGCAAAACTCAACAAGTTTCTTAAAGGTTAGTTGCAATTTGGAATATGGAAACATATCAATAAACACTTCTGGCATTTTCCATGGTTCCTTTACTCATGCATGATTCTGTAACATTGATCATTTGGAAAATAATGACCTACTGTTATTCACATGCTGCAAATACTTCCACACTTTATTTTACAGTCTAAAAAAAATCACATTCTTCTACTCTGTAATATCACAGTTGATCTCACCAGACAGTCTGAGTATTGAGTATCAGTCAAATTCCAGCAGCAGATACAGATTTTCCAAAATTCTATTCTTTGCTTGAAAGCTCAAATACTGTCATTGGAAAAAAATACTGTCAGTTGTTTTTCTTGAAGTGGCAGGCTCACTTCATTCATTTTCAAGAAAATATCTCCTGAATACCCATGTCTGAGTAACCCTCATTTCTGTATCAGTCTTTTGTTAAATAAAAATGATGTTTCATGAGAGAAAAGGCACACGTACCTTTCTTTGAGGCAGAGGGGCTTTCTGATGCTTTTATCATCCAGCATATGGAGAAGACATGGATTTAAAGGTCAAGATTTAATTTGTTTTGTTTTGTTCAATAGCTCAGTCATGTCTGACTCTGCACCCCCATTGATTGCAGCATGCCAGGCTTTCCTATCCTTCACTGTCTCTTGGAGTTTGCTCAAACTTATGTCCATTTAATAACATTAAGAACTTGTCTGCTCCTTAAGATCATCCTTAAGTGAAACTGCATGTTCTTTCCTTCAAGGTTGTGCTGGAGAAACTAGAATGACCACCGGTAAAGTGATGCTACCTTGACATGAGCCAAGACACCAGTGGTTTCCCCCATCAATGCTTTTACACTTTTGGTGCAAATATCAACAACATGAAAAAGGCAAATATCATCTTAGTGTTACTGTGAAAATCATCTTCCCTTCACAGACTTTCTGAGAGAGTCTAAGGGACCTTCAGGAATCACAGTTTAAGAAGTGCTTGCTCTAGAGGAATGAATAAAGATGTGGTACATATGCACACTAGAATACTACTACTCAGCCATTCGAGAGAAAGAAATCATGTCATTTGCAGCTACACGGATGGACCTAGAGATTGCCTTACTGAGTAAAGTAACTCAGAGAGGGAAAAATAGGACATCCGTTATATGCAGAATCTAAAAAGTGAACTTATTTACAAAATAGAAACAGATTCACAGACTTAGAGAATAACTATATGGTTGCCAGGGGGAATGATAGGGAAAGGGACAGTTAGAGAGTCGGGGATGGACATGTGTACACTGTTATATTTTAAATGGATAACCAACAGAACCAACAGGACTTGGCTATACAGTGTAGCCAGGAAACTGTTCAATATTATATGGCAGTCTGGATGGGAAGGGAGTTTGAAGGAGAATGAATACATGTCTATGTATGGCTGAGTCCCTTTGCTGTCCACATGAAACAATATTGTTAATCAGTTATATTCTCATATAAAATAAAAACTAAAAAAAGAAAAAAAATAGTCCAGGCAGAATCAGCTGGGTTCTCTCAGCCTCATAAGGCTGAAATCAAGATGTCAGCAGGACTGCATTCGTCACTGAATGCCCAGAGAAAAAAATATGCTTCCTGGCTCATTCAGGTTAAAGTCTCTTTTCCTCACTAGCTGTCAGCTGGGAGCTTGGGGTGGGTGGGGAGTGGTCTTTACTCCTAGAGGCCTCGGATCCTTATCCATTCCCACATGGCCCCTCCAGCACTGCGTTAGTGTGCTAAACTCCTCTAAAACATTGACACTCCCTCACTTCTTCTGCAGCATCCCTCTGACTCCATCAAAAGAAAGTTCTCTGCCTTCAAGGTTCATGTGATCACATTGAACCACCAGATAATCCAGGATTCACTATCTGAAAATCTATAAGCTTAATAACATCTGCAAAGTCCCTGATGTCCTGAATATAACATGTTTAAAGCTTCTAAAGAGTAAGGCCTGGGCATCTTCAGGGGGCCATTCTGCTTATCCCAGAGAGAACACAGGATATTGCCAGATGATTCTATAAGGAAACATCACGTGTTCAAGAACTGAAAAGGCTCCCAGGAAAAAGAAAGAGAATCCAGACCAGGACAAGGAGTGATGGTAAAAATATCACTGATTCCACATTGCTGCCCAGGAGAGCTTTCTCTGAGTCCATTTAAACATCTTGCTTCAGGCTTTCCATCACTTGTTAAATACCAATCTGTACTGTTTTGGGGTGGGGATGGGTATACAGAAGGGAGCAGTTAAGAGTAAAGGAAGCAGGGGAAATACATGATCTCTGAGTCCAGAGAAGCTCCCAACCCAGAACTGCTGATTCTAGGGCTTTGGATCCTGCTAGACATACCGTACATGATTTAACATGAAGACACACAGATTTAAGGACTTTCTCATGAAGATCCTCTTAAATATTAAAAGGAGAAGAGTAGTGGAAGGAGACAGGTGGGACACATGTGAGAGGAAACATGAGGCTGACCAACCATTCTCATGATCCTCCTCCTCCCTGCCCTCAGCATGAGACAGACCTTCAAATCAGTTCTGAAAATAAAATTCTACTTTTCATACAAAGATGGGCACAATAAAGGACAGATATAGTAAAGACCTAATGGAAGCAGAAGAGGTTAAGAAGAGGTGGCAAGAATACACAGAATTATACAAAACAGGTCTTAATGGCTTGGATAACCACGATGGTGTGGTCACTTACCTAGAGCCAGACATCCTGGAATGTGATGTCAAGTTAGTCTTAGGAAGCACTACTAGGAACAAAGCTAATGGAGATGATGGGATTCCAGCTGAGCTATTTACAGACCTAAAAGATGATGCTGTGAAAGTGCTGCACTCAATATGCCAGCAAATTTGGAAAACTCAACAGTGGCCACAGGACTGGAAAAGGCCAGTTTTCATCCCAGTCCCAAAGAAGGGTAATACTAAAGAATGTTCAAACTACCATACAACATGCTAGCAAGGTTATGCTCAAAATCCTTCTAGGCTTCAGCAACATGTGAACCAGGGAACTTCCAGATGTACAAGCTGGGTGTCAAAGAGGGAGAGGAACCAGAAATCAAATTGTCAATGTTCATTGGATCATAGAGAAAACAAAGAAATTCCAGAAAAACACCTACTTCTGCCTCATTGACTACAATAAACCCTTTGACTGTGTGGATCAAAACAAACTGGAATATTCCTAAAGAGATGAGAATACCAGATCACCATACTTGTCTCCTGAGAAACCTATATGCAGGTCAAAAAGCAACAGTTAGAACCAGACATGGAACAGGTAACTGTTTCAAAAGTAGGAAAGGAGTACGACAAGGCTGTATATTGCCACCTTGCTTATATCACATATATTCAGAGTGTCTTATTCTTGTTCAGTTGCTCAGTCATGTCCGACTCTTTGTGACTCCATGGACTGCAGCACACCAGGCTTCCCTGTCCTTCACTCTCTCGCAGAATTTTATCAAACTCATGTCCACTGAATCACTGATGCCATCCAACCATCCCACCTGCTGTCATCCCCTTTCTCCTCCTGCCTTCAATCTTTCCCAGCATCAGGGTCTTTTCCAATGACTCAGATCTTCACATGATGTGGCCAAAATATTGGAGCTTCACCATGAGTCCTTCCAATGAACATTCAGGGTTAATTTCCCTTATGATGAAGCTTGACCTTCATCTAGCCTGGCATGATGTACTCTGTATATAAGTTGAATAAGCAGCATAACAATACAAATCCTGATGTACTCCTTTCCCAATTTTGAATCAGTCAATTGTTCCATGTCTGATACTAACCATTGACTCTTGACATGCATACAGGTTTTTCAAGAGGCAGGTAAGGTGATCTAGGATTCCCATCTCTTTAGGGATTTTTCACAGTTTGTTGTGATCCACAGTGTCAAATGCTTTACTGACTGTGGTTCAGATCATGAACGTCTTTTGCTAAATTCAGACTTAAATTGAAGAAAGTAGGGGAAACCACTAGACCATTCAGGTATGACCTATATCAAATCCCTTATGATTATACTGTGGAAGTGACAAATAGATACAAGGGATGAGATCAGATAGACAGAGTGCCTGAAGAAATATGGATGAACGTACATGATGTTGTACAACAGGTAGTGATCAAGACTATCCTCAAGAAAAAGAAACGCAAAAAGGCAAAATGGTTGTGTGAGAAGACTTTAAATAGATGAGAAAAGAAGAGAACCTAAAGGCAAAGGAGAAAAAGAAAGATATGCCTCTTGAGAAACCTGTATGCAGGTCAGGCAGCAACAGTTAGAACTAGACATGGTTCCAAATAGGAAAAGGAGTACATCAAGGCTGTATATTGTCACCCTGCTTATTTAATTTATATGCAAATTACATCATGAGGAACGCTGGGCTGGATGAAGCACAAGTTGGAATCAAGATTGCTGGGAGAAATATCAATAATCTCAGATATGCAGATGATACCACCCTTATGGCAGAAAATGAATAAGAACTAAAGAGCCTCTTGATGAAAGTGAAAGAGGAAAGTGAAAAAGTTGGCTTAAAGCTCAACATTCAGAAAACAAAGATCATGGCATCCAGTCCCATAACTTCATGGCAAATAGATGGGGAAACAGTGGAAACAATGGCTGACTTCATTTTTCTGGGCTGCAAAATCACTGCAGATGGTGACTGCAGCCATGAAATTAAAAGACGCTTACTCCTTGGAAGAAAAGTTATGACCAACCTAGACAGCATATTCAAAAGCAGAGACATTACTTTGCCAACAAAGATCTGTCATCAAGGCTATGGTTTTTCCAGTGGTCATGTATGGATGTGAGAGTTGGACTAGAAAGAAAGTGAGTACCAAAGAATCAATACTTTTGAACTATGGTGTTGGAGAACACTCTTGAGAGTCCCTTGCACTGCAGAGAGATCCCACCAGTCCATCCTAAAGATCAGTCCTGGGTGTTCATTGGTAGGACTGATGTTGAAGATGAAACTCCAATACTTTGGCCACCTGATGTGAAGAGCTGACTCATTGGAAAAGACCCTGATCCTGTGAAAGATTGAGGGCAGGAGGAGAAGGGTATAACAGAGGATGAGGTGGTTGGATGGCATCACCAACTCGATGGACATAAGTTTTTGCAAGCTCCATGAGTTGGTGATGGACAGGGAAGCCTGGTGTGCAGCCATCCATGGGGTTGCAAATAGTTGGACACAACTGAGTGACTGAACTGAACTGAATCAATGAAGCAGAAATAAAAATTTTCTTGCTTTTTCTATGATCCAATGGATGTTGGCAATTTGATCTCCGGTTCCCCTACCTTTTCTAAATCCAGCTTGTACATCTGAAAGCTCTCAGTTCACATACTGTTGAAGCCTAGCTTGAAGGATTTTGAGCATTGCTTTGCTAACATGTGAAATGAGTGCAATTGTGCGGTAGTTGAACTTTCTTTGACTTTGCCCTCCTTTACAATTAGAATGACTTTTCCATTCCTGTGGCCAAAGTTGCTGGTAGATTGAGTGTGGCACTTAAACAGCATTATATTTTAGGATTTGAAAAAGCTCAGCTGGAATTCCATCACCTCCACTAGCCTTGTTCTGGTATATTCAGAGTACATCATGTGAAATGCCAGTCTGAATGAATCACCAGCTGGAATTAAGACTGCAAGGAGAACTATCAACAACCTCAGATATGCATATAATACTACTCTAAAGGTAGAAACTGAAGAAAAACTAAAGAGCCTCTTGATGAGGGTTACAGAGGAGAGTGAAAGAGCTCTCTCGAAACTTAACATTAAACAAACAAACAAACAAAAAAAAGATCATGGCATTCGGTCTGATCACTTTACAGCAAATAGAAGGGTGGAAAAGTGGAAGCAGTGACAGATTTTCTTTTCTCGACTCCAACATCACTGTGGACTGTAACACCATCAATGAAAAACAAAATTGCTTGCTCCTTAGAAGAAAATTTGTAACAAACCTAAACAACGTATTAAAGAGCAGCGACATCACATTGTCAAAGCTACGGCTTTTCCAGGGGTTGGGTACGAATGTGAGAGTTGGACCATATGAAGGCTGAGTGCCAAAGAATTGATGCTTTTGAGTTATGGTGCGGGAGAAGATTCTTGAGGTCCTTTGGACTGCAAGATCAAACACGTTAATCTTATAGGAAATCAACCCCATATATTCATTGGAAGGACTGATGCCGCAACTGAAGCTCTAACACTGCAATGCAAGAACCAACTCATTGGAAAAGACCTGACACTGAGAAAGATTGAAGGCAAAAGGAAAAGGGGCGGCAAAGGATGAGATGGTTAGACAACATCACCAACTCAATAGACGTGAGTTTAAGCAAACTCTGTGAGATAGTGGAGGACAAAGACCCTGGCATCCTGCAATCCATGGGGTTATGAAGAGAATGACATGACTTAGTGATTAAACAACTTTCTAAATGCCTGTGCTCTCCTACTGACCATGGTCTATGGAAATACCTACTGTTTTCCATTCAGAATAACCTGGATCCAAATCCAATCTTTTCTACAGCTAATGCTCAGTAGTGTCCAACTCTTTGTGACCCCATGGACTGCAGCACACCAGGCTTCCCTCTCCTTTACCATCTCCCCAAACTTGTTCAAATTCATATCCATTGAGTCAGTGATGCTATCCAACCATCTCATCCTCTGTTGTCTCTTTCTCCTCCTGCCTTCAATCTTTCCAAGCATCAGGGTCATTTCCAATGAGTTGGCCCTTTGCATCAGTTAAGTTCAGTTCAGTCAGTCACTCAGTCATGTTTGATTCTTTGTGACTCCATGAACTGTGGCACACCAGGCCTCCCTGTCCATCACCAACTCCTGGGGTCCACCCAAACCCATGTCCATCCAGTTGGTGATGCTATCCAGCCATCTCACCCTCTGTCATCTCCTTCTCCTCCTGCCCTCAATCTTTCACAGAATCTGGGTCTTTTCCAATGAGTCAGCTCTTCACATCAGGTGGCCAAAGTATTGGAGTTTAATCTTCAACATCAATCCTACCAATGAACACCCAGGACTGATCTCCTTTAGGATGGACTGGATGGATCTCCTTGCAGTGCAAGGGACTCTCAAGAGTGTTCTCCAACACCACAGTTCAAAAGCATCAATTCTTCAGCACTCAGATTTCTTTCTAGTCCAACTCTCACATCCATACATGACCAGTGGAAAAATCATAGCCTTGATGACAGATCTTTGTTGGCAAAGTAATGTCTCTGCTTTTGAATATGCTGTCTAGGTTGGTCATAACTTTTCTTCCAAGGAGTAAGCATCTTTTAATTTCATGACTGCAATCACCATTTGCAGTGATTTTGGAGCCCAAAACATAAAGTCAGCCACTTTTCCACTGTTTCCCCATCTATTTGCCATGAAGTTATGGGACCGGATGCTATGGTCTTAGTTTTCTGAATGTTGAGCTTTAAGCCAACTTTTTCACTCTCCTCTTTCACTCTCATCAAGAGGCTGTTTAGTTTTTCTTCACATTCTGCCATAAGGGTGGTGTCATCTGCATATCTGAGATTATTGATATTTCTCCCAGCAATCTTGATTCCAACTTGTGCTTCATCCAGCCCAGCGTTTCTCATGATGTACTCTGCATAGAAGTTAAATAAGCAGGGTGACACTATACAGCCTTGACGTACTCCTTTTCCTATTTGGAACCAGTCTGTTGTTCCATGTCCAGTTCTAACTGTTGCTGCCTGACCTGCATATAGGTTTCTCAAGAGGCAGGTCAGGTGGTCTGGTATTCCCATCTCTTTCAGAATTTCCCAGTTTATTGTGATCCACACAGTCAAAGGCTTTGGCATAGTCAATAAGGCAGAAATAGATGTTTTTCAGGAGCTCTCTTGCTTTTCTGATGATCCAGCGGACGTTGGCAAGTTGATCTCTGGTTCCTCTGCCTTTTCTGAAACCAGCTTGAACGTCTGGAATTGCACAGTTCACATATTGCTGAAGCCTGGCTTGGAGAATTTTGAGCATTACTTTACTAGCATGTGAGATGAGTGCAATTGCACCGTAGTTTGAGCATTCTTTCACATTGCCTTTCTTTGGGATTGGAATGAACTGACCTTTTCCAGTCCTGTGGCCACTGCTGAGTCGTCCAAATTTGCTGGCATATTGAGTGCAGCACATTCACAGCATCATCTTTCAGGGTTTGATATAGTTCAATTGGAATTCCATCACCTCCACTAGCTTTCTTCATAGTGATGCTTCCAAGGCCCACTTGACTTCACACTCCAGGTTATCTGGCTCTAGATGAGTGATCACACCATCATGATCATCTGGGTTGTGAAGACCTTTTTTGTACAGTTCTGTGTATTCTTGCCACTTCTTCCTAATATCTTCTGCTTCTGTTAGGTCCATACCATTCCTATCCTTTATTAAGCCCATCTTTGCATGAGATGTTACCTTGGTATCTCTAATTTTCTTGAAGAGATCTCTAGTCTTTCCCATTCTGTTGTTTTCCTCTATATCTTTGCATTGATCACTGAGGAAGGTTTTCTTATCTCTCCTTGCTATTCTTTGGTACTCTACATTCAAATGGGTATATCTTTCCTTTTCTCCTTTGCTTTCACTTTCTTCTTTTCACAGCTATTTGTAAGGCCTCCCCAGACAGCCACTTTGCTTTTTTGCATTTCTTTTTCTTGGAGATGGTCTTGATTCCTGTCTCCTGTACAGTGTCAGGAACCTCCATCCATAGTTCATCATGCACTCTATCTATTAGATCTAGTCCCTTAAATCTATTTCTCACTTCCACTGTAGAGTCATAAGAGATTTGATTTAGGTCATACCTGAATGGTCTAGTGGTTTTCTCCACTTTCTTCAATTTTGGTCTGTATTTGGCAATAAGGAGTTCATGATCTGAGCCACAGTCAGCTCCCGGTCTTGTATTTGCTCACTGTATACAGCTTCTCCAGCTTTGGTTGTGAATAAGACTTTATTTTGGGGGGCTCCAAAATCACTGCAGATGGTGATTGCAGTCATGAAATTAAAAGACACTTACTCCTTGGAAGGAAAGTTATGACCAACCTAGATAGCATATTAAAAAGCAGAGACATTACTTTGCCAACAAAGGTCCGTCTAGTCAAGGCTATGGTTTTTCCAGTGGTCATGTGTGTATGTGAGAGTTGGACTGTGAAGAAAGCTGAACGTTGAAGAATTGATGCTTTTGGACTGTGGTGTTGGAGAAGACTCTTGAGAGTCCCATGGACTGCAAGGAGATCTAACCAGTGCATTCTAAAGGAGATCAGTCCTGGGTGTTCCTTGGAAGGGCTGATGCCGAAGCTGAAACTCCAATACTTTGGCCACCTCATGCAAAGTGTTGACTCATTGGAAAAGACCCTGTTCTGGGAGGGTTTGGGGGCAGGAGAAGGGGACGACAGAGGATGAGATGGCTGGATGGCATCACCAACCAATGGACATGAGTTTGGGTAAACTCCCGGAGTTGGTGATGGGCAAGGAGGCCTGGTGCACTGCAATTGATGGGGTCGCACAAAGTCGGACACGACTGAGTGACTGAACTGAACTGAACTGAACTGAATGTAATGAATCTGATTTCAGAGTCGACCATCTGGTGATGTCCATGTGTAGAGTCTTCTCTTGTGTTGTTGGAAGAGGATGTCTGCTATGACCAGTGCATCTCTTGGCAGAACTCTATTAACCTTTGCCCTGCTTCATTCTGTACTCCAAGGCCAAATTTGCTTGTTACTCCAGGTGTTTCTTCACTTACTATTTTTGCATTCCAGTCCCCTATAATGAAAAGTACATCTGTAGGTCTTCATAGAACCGTTCAACTTCAGCTTCTTCAGCGTTAGTGGTCAGGGCATGGACTTGGATTACCGTGATATTGAATGTATTGCCTTGGAAACGAACAGAGATCATTCTGTTGTTTTTGAGATTGCATCCTAGTACTGGCATCCGGTCCCATCACTTCATGGGAAATAGATGGGGGAACAGTGGAAACAGTGTCAGACTTTATTTGGGGGGGCTCCAAAATCACTGCAGATGGTGACTGCAGCCATGAAATTAAAAGATGCTTATTCCTTGGAAGAAAAGCTATGACCAACCTAGATAGCATATTCAAAAGCAGAGACATTACTTTGCCAACTAAGGTCCGTCTAGTCAAGGCTATGGTTTTTCCTGTGGTCATGTATGGATGTGAGAGTTGGACTGCGAAGACAGCTGAGCACCGAAGAATTGATGCTTTTGAACTGTGGTGCTGGAGAAGACTCTTGAGAGTCCCTTGGAGTGCAAGGAGATCCAACCAGTCCATTCTGAAGGAGATCAGCCCTGGAATTTCTTTGGAAGGAATGATGCTAAAGCTGAAACTCCAGTACTTTGGCCACCTCATGCAAAGAGTTGACTCATTGGAAAAGACTTTGATGCTGGGAGGGATTGGGGGCAGGAGGAGGAGGGGATGACAGAGGATGAGATGGCTGGATGGCATCACTGACTCGATGGACATGAGTTTGAGTAAACTCCGGGAGTTGGTGATGGACAGGGAGGCCTGGCGTGCTGCGATTCATGGGGTCACAAAGAGTTGGACACGTGTGAGCGACTGAACTGAAGTGGCTGCATTTCAGACTCTTTTGTTAACTATTATGGCTACTTCATTTCTTCTAAGGGATTCTTGCCCATAGTAGTAAATATAATGGTCATCTGAGTTAAATTCACCCATTCCAGTCCATCTTAGTTAGCTGATTCCTAGAATGTCGACGTTCACTCTTGCCATCTCCTGTTTGACCACTTTCAATTTGCCTTGATTCACGGACCTAACATTCCAGGTTCCTATGCAATACTGTTCTTATAGCATCAGACCTCACTTCTATCACCAGTCATATCCACAACTAGTTGTTGTTTTTGCTTTGGCTCTATCCCTTCATTCTTTCTGGATTTGTTTCTCCACTGAACTCCAGTAGCATAGTGGGCACCTACCGAGCTGGAGAGTTCATCTTTCAGTGTCCTATCTTTTTGCCTTTTCATACTGCTCATGGAGTTCTCAAGGCAAGAATACTGAAGTGGTTTGCCATTCCCTTCTCCAGTGGACCACATTTTGTCAGAACTCTCCACCATTACCCACCATCTTGTGTGGCCCTACACGGCATGGCTTAGTTTCATTGAGTTAGACAAGGCTGTGGTCCATATGATCAGATTGGCTAGTTGTCTGTGATTGTGGTTTCAGTCTGTCTGCCCTCTGATGCCCTCTCTCAGTGCCTACTGTCTTACTTGGGTTTCTCTTACCTTGTACATGGGGTATCTCTTCATGGCTGCTCCAGCAAATTGCAGCCACTGCTCCCTACCTTGGATGTGGGGTAGCCCCTCTTGGCCACCACCCCTGACCTTGGACATGGGGTGGCTCCTCTCAGCAGTGCTTCTGTGCCGTCGCAGCTGCTGTGCTTGTGATGCAATCTTTGTATCAGGTGGCCAAAATATTGAAGCTTCATCTTTAGCATCAGTCCTTCCTATGAATATCAGGGTTGATTTCCTTTAGAACTGACTGGTTTTATTTCCTTGCAGTCCAAGGGACTCTCAAGAGTCTTCTCCAACACCACAGTTCAAAAGCATCAATTCTTTGGCACTCAGCCTTTTTATGGTCCAACTGTACATAACTACTGGAAGAATCATAGCTTTGACTATATGGACCTTTGTCTACAAAGTAATCTCTCTGCTTTTTAATATACTGTCTAGGTTTGCCATAGCTTTTCTTCCAAGGAGCAAGTGTCTTTTAATTTCATGGCTGCAGTCACCATCCACAGTGATTTTGGAGCACAAGAAAATAAAGTCTGTCACTGTTTCCATTGTTTTGCCATCTATTTGCCATGAATTGATGGGACTGTATGCCATGATCTTCGTTTTCTGAATGTTGAGTTTTAAGCCAGCTTTTTCATTCTCCTCTTTCACCCTCATCAAGAGGCTCTTTAGTTCCTCTTCCTTGTCTGCCATAAGGGTGGTGTCATCTGGGTATTTGAAGTTATTTTAATATTTCTCCTGGAAATCTTGATTCTAGCTTGTGCATCATCCAGCCCAGTATTTCTCATGATATACTCTGCATATAAGTTAAATAGTAGGGTGACAATATACACCCTTGACGTACTCCTTCCCCAATTTGGATACAGTCCTTTGTTCCATACTACTGGAGAGTTGGTTGGTATCTCTGAGCCTCAACTTTCCTATCTGTGGAACGGGGAGAATAATTTCTACCTTGACAGCTTTTCGTAGGGTGTGAGGTGATGTGTGTAAGCACTTAGAATCCTATTGCATGTTTCCCAAGAAGTGAACTCAAAGACAGATATTAGTGTGCAGGTAGGTTATTAAGAGCTCTTAAGAGAAAATTCTTGGAAGTAAGACCTGTGGAAGGAGAGAGAAGGAAGTGATCCTGGGCAGAGGAAATGTTGGGTTGCAAAAGGTGGATTTGAAGCTGGGATAGTCCTTCCAAGTTACCTTGAGTTGGGGCAAGACAGCCAGGTCTTTATACTCCCTTACTCACGTCACCAGCCAGTGACGTGAGCTTCCTCAAGATGAGGGGTGGTTTGGAGTCAAGTCCTTCAACCCTAAAGGGGAGGTCTGGGTTGCACAGCACAGCACCCGTGACACCTGGCCTATGGCAAGTATATAACACATTGTAACACTTGCTATTATAATTGTCAACATCATTTTTATCCTTCTTTTCATAGTCACTGCCCTGACTTAGTTTAAGTTTTCATCATCTCTTGTCTGGAATATAAGAGAACTTCCTAACTGCTTTTTCTTATTTACATTGTCTCCCTCAGATCTGTCCTCCATACCCTTCCAGAGTGATGATTGTAATCTAAGCCTCTCACCACCCTGTTTAAAACCTCCAGTGGCTCCCCACCAACTTCAGAATAGAATAGCTCACTTTAAAGTGATTTTGAACATAACACGTACCTGACATTTTCATCTGATCTTTGCCCACTTTCCCCACCTACCTCAGCCATCCCGCTGCCACCTAACCACGTCTTCACACTCCATTTGTTGAAGCTTCCCCCACCCTTCTCTTCACTCAGCTGGCTTCTGCTTATCTTTGAGTTCTCAGCTCAGGTGACAACTCCTCTCAGAAGCCCTCCCAAACCAAGTCGTGGCTAAGTATTCTTCATACCAGTTCCCTTTTCGTCTGGGCATACCTCTGTCAGAACTCTTTCCAACTAGGACCCGAGTTTCTCCCAGAGAGCAGAGCCTTTGGGTCCTAATGTCAGCACAGATACAATATCAGAGTGTGCAGGGCTAAACCAGTAAGAGGAGGTGCCCCTCTGGTCAGTGACAGACCTCCCCACAGTCTTTTGAGAAATGCAGCTGCCAAGCACAAATCAGATTTTGGTGTAATAACCACCACCATCACCACCATGGACACTGATTCCATGCTTAGTTTTCCAAAATATAGCCAAGAAGAGAACAGCACTCAGCAAAGCTTTCCTAAATGTTTGAACTGAACAAAGAACATTTTTAATATGATGGAGATACATTTTAAACGTGAATGCACTGTTTGCTCTAAGAACTCATGGGTTACATGATGTATCATTCATCTAATAACTCTGACGAGAAAAAGAAACAACATAAAATATTTACAAGAATTTCACATTTGCTAATAATAGCACGCATTCATTCCCACAATCCCATTCTTCTTTCTTCTTCATAGTCAAAATGCATCTAAGCCTTCTTCACATTGTGATGTGCTTCTGCTACTTACAAGTAAACTACCGCTTAATCGCTTAGTCTTGTCCGATTCTCTTTGGCCCCATGGACTGTAGTTCGCCAGTCTCTTCTGTGCCTGAAATTTTCCAGGCAAGAATACTGAAGTGGGTTGCTATTTCCTACTCCTGGGTCTCCTCCCAACACAGAGATTGAACCCACATTTCTTGAGTCTCCTGCATTGGCAGGCAGATTCTTTACCACTAGTACCACCTGGGAAGCCCTACATGTAAGCAGAACGTCAGGAATAAATATTGGGATTTGTAACTGCTTGGGACCTTGACCTTTTGGGGTCTTGAGGGCAGATAATATAATTCTGAAGTTTACCCAAGAACACTGAGATTTCAAACGTGGTTCCAATTTGGTAAAACTTATAGATACCCACTCCAGTGTTCTTGCCTGGAGAATCCCAGGGACGGGGGAGCCTGGTGGGCTGCCATCTATAGGACTGCACAGAGTCAGACACGACTGAAGCGACTTAGAAGAAGCAGCAGCAGCAGCAGTATAGTGATTTCTAATTTTAAAAGCCCAGAGTGGATTCACAAAGGAATACCAGTCTGCCATTTCATTCCTGACTGTTTCTGTGATTCCTGAGAACACAAAAGGGCCCTAAAGTTGCAGTCATGTTGATGAAATGTAAAACATTTCCCCGGACTGTAAACACAGCTTCAAGTTCGGACGGCATGAATAATTTCTCTAGTCTTGCCCAAAAATTTCTAAAAGGAAAATAAAACAGATTCAAGCATACATTGTTTTCTTACAGTATATGGAGTGCTTTTTTCTTTTATACATCTATATACACATATGCACATGTATTCATTAGCTTTCACTTTGTAAAACGGAAAGCAGAGCTGAAGGTTGGCTGAGTTCCCTCTAATATGAACAGACAGGACTTCCCCCATTATCACTCCATCCTGATGGCCAGATGAGATTTCTAAGAAAGAAATTTCTTTCACGGGTGATTAAAAGGCATGGCATAATTCAAAAGAAAAATGTTTTCTTCCCTCTTGCATACTGAATGATTTTTCTAAGTGACATAAAATGCTAAAGAGGACTTTCTGCATACATTAACAATCCACAGGTAAATCTTTGGCAACTGGGACCCACTGAGACTGCAATCCTCGCATTACAGAAAACCACCAAAGTCAAACTCAAGTGGACTGGAGTGCAGGATATGAAAAATATGTACACCCACAGGGACTGAATTAGTCTGAGAAAATAATTTCATAATTGAAACTAATTCATTTAGAGTTGAATACAAATCAAATGAATTGGAAGTGATTAAAAATATCATCAAATATAGCCACAGTCCAAAAATTAACATCATGTTCAGTTTAAGTCTCTTTTGTTAGGTAGTTAGAATAGGAAAAAAGGAGTCCAAAATGGCGGTGGATAAAAGACAAAGAATGGAGAAGCACACAAAAAGTGGAACAAAGGAAGGTCTGAGGACCAGAGTGAGAACCTCAGGTGAAAAAAAAACAGCCATGCTAGCTGGCCCAAATTACACAGGGCAGGTTCAGGGAGAGGATAAAAAACATATAAAAAGAGGAGCCAAAACTGAGCCTCTCTCTTCTTTTGGATTGGCCCACCCTCATGCCTCAAGGATGTATTTTCCTTTGCTTGCCAAATAAAACTGAGCTGTAACAGAGCTATAACACTGGTCCACCGTTTCAAATTTTTATTGCGGTAAGACAGAACCAAGAAAATTACACACTCCCCCAACATATCTGGTGCCATTTCTCAGATTTCACCTGACTGAAACAACCTTGGCTTGGCCCCTGTAAGGCGGAGGCCAAGCACAGCAGAAGCCCAAGTCGGTAAAAGCTGATGCAGTGGAAGCTGAATTCAAAGAAAACGCAGTGCAGTGGAAGTGACAAGAAGCCCAGCATGCTGGAAATGGGGACAGCAAACACAAACTCAGCAGAGGGCTCATGCAACTCAGTCTCAGATTTCAGAAGACCTCCGGTTAAGGTAGGCGGTCCTTGCTCCTATGGCTGGAAGAACATATGGCTAACTAAATCTTAATTCCTTTACAATCTCTTGTTTCTCGTTTCCTTGAACACCCTGTGAACAGGTGAGCAGCAGTGAGTGCAACTGAAGGACTCTGGCAGGGGCTACTCCCCAGTTTGTCCTGAAGGCTCCACTATCTGCTATGACCTAGTAGCTGTTGCCCAAGTGGGTGAGGGTTCTTCTGTCCTTAACCTCCTTGTGCCAAGGATCAGGCCAATAAATATTGTGGGCACAGGTCAGGCATTAAGCAGATTTTCCAAGTTATGAAGGGGATTCCTCAACATGTTTTTCCCACTGCTTTTTCCTCTCATCCTTCAGCTCCTCTCTCCATCTAGTCCACTGCTTACAAAGTATTGGGCAGCTTATAATTTTCCCATTTCTGAAAGTTGCATTTGAAATTGTTTACCTAAGATTGGCACTCAAATCTACGTGGCAGGGACTCTGCTATGCTTAGTCACTTAGTCGTATTCAACTGGAACTTGAGCACGGCCTAAACCCACAGTGCCTGGTTTCAGACCTAATGAAGTTCAGGTTTTTGATGTCTCACTGCAAATAATTCAATGAGAGACACAGTAATAGCTAAGAGGTAGATTTGTTCAGATTCAGAGAGAAGCACAGTCCACAGAGTATATGCCATTAGAGAGGGTGTATCCCAAGGCCATGAAATGTGGTGTTTTCCTGAGCTGGGTGATTTCATATGCTAATGAGTGGGAGGATCGTTCCAACAATTGAGGAACCACCCACTCCTTGGTCTTTTGATAGTGCCTTTTTATGGAATGAGATTCATGACATTGTACAGGAGACAAGGATCAAGACCATCCCCATGGAAAAGAAATGCAAAAAAAGCAAAATGGCTGTCTGTGAAGGCCTTAATAATAGCTGTGAAAAGAAGAGAGGTGAAAAGCAAAGGAGAAAAGGAAAGATATAAGCATCTGAATGCAGAGTTCCAAAGAATAGCAAGAAGAGATAAGAAAGCCTTCTTCAGCGATCAATGCAAAGAAATAGAGGAAAACAACAGAATGGGAAAGACTAGAGATCTCTTCAACAAAATTAGAGATGCCAAGGGAACATTTCATGCAAAGATGGGCTCAATAAAGGACAGAAATGGTATGGACCTAACAGAAGCCAAAGATGTTAAGAAGAGGTGCCAAGAATACACAGAAGAACTATACAAAAAAGATCTTCACAACCCAGATAATCACGATGGTGTGATCACTCATCTAGAGCCAGACATCCTGGAATGTGAAGTCAAGTGGGCCTTAGAAAGTATCACTACGAACAAAGCTAGTGGAGGTGATGGAATTCCAGTAGAGCTATTTCAAATCCTGAAAGATGTTGCTGTGAAAGTGCTGTACTCAATATGCCAGCAAATTTGGACAACTCAGCAGTGGCCACAGGACTGGAAAAGGTCAGTTTTCATTCCAATGCCAAAGAAAGGCAATGCCAAAGAATGCTCAAACTACTGCACAATTGCACTCATCTCACACGCTAGCAAAGTAATGCTCAAAATTCTTCAAGGCAGGCTTCAGCAATACATGAACTGTGAACTTCCAGATGTTCAAGCTGGTTTTAGAAAAGGCAGAAGAACCAGAGATCAAATTGCCAACATATGCTGGATCATGGAAAAAGCAAGAGAGTTCCAGAAAAAATCTATTTCTGCTTTATTGACTATGCCAAAGCCTTTGACTGTGGATCACAATAAACTGTGGGAAATTCTGAAAGAGATGGGAATATCAGACCACCTGACTTGCCTCTTGAGAAATCTATATGCGGGTCAGGCAGCAACAGTTAGAACTGGACATGGAACAACAGACTGGTTCCAAATAGGAAAAGGAGTACGTCAAGGCTGTATATTGTCACCCTGCTTATTTAACTTCTATGCAGAGTACATCATGAGAAACGCTGGACTGGAAGAAACACAAGCTGGAATCAAGATTGCTGGGAGAAATATCAATAACCTCAGATATGAAGATGACACCACCCATATGGCATAAAGTGAAGAGGAACTAAAAAGTTTCTTGATGAATGTGAAAGAGGAGAGTGAAAAAGTTGGCTGAAAGCTCAACATTCAGAAAACGAAGATCATGGCATCCAGTCCCATCACTTCGTGGGAGATAGATGGGGAAACAGTGGAAACAGTGTCAGACTTTATTTTGGGGGTCTCCAAAATCACTGCAGATGGTGACTGCAGCCATGAAATTAAAAGACGCTTCTCCTTGGAAGAAAAATTATGAGCAACCTAGATAGTATATTCAAAAGCAGAGACATTACCTTGCCGACTAAGGTCCGTCTAGTCAAGGCTATGGTTCTTCCTGTGGTCATGTATGGATGTGAGAGTTGGACTGTGAAGAAGGCTGAGCACCGAAGAATTGATGCTTTTGAACTGTGGTGTTGGAGAAGGCTCTTGAGAGTCCCTTGGAGTGCAAGGAGATCCAACCAGTCCATTCTGAAGGAGATCATTCCTGGGATTTCTTTGGAAGGAATGATGCAAAGCTAAAACTCCAGTATTTTGGCCACCTCATGCGAAGAGTTGACTCATTGGAAAAGAATCTGATGCTGGGAGGGATTGGGGGCAGGAGGAGAAGGGGACGACCGAGGATGAGATGGCTGGATGGCATCACGGATTAGATGGATGTGGGTCTGAGTGAACTCCAGGAGTTGGTGATGGAGAGGGAGGCCTGGTGTGCTACGATTCATGGGGTCACAAAGAGTCAGACATGACTGAGTGACTAAACTGAAACTGAAACTGGAACTATCATGGTACTTCTGGGTGTGTCATTTTAGCTTGCAGATTGAGAAGCAAAGTTTACTTAAATTTGACTTGTCTGTCATTTTGGACCCATTTGATTGTAATCAGTTTATGTTATACCCTTGGGCTATCTCCTTCTTTCAAATGTTGTGCCCGGTCACCTTTGTTCCTGTTTCATGCTTTTTTCCTGAGCCCCTTCGGGGCTCACAACTTTGCCTTTACAACCTTTTGGAGGGACAACCAGATAATAGCTGGCCCTTGGGAGGGAAATACTGCATAATATCCAATCCCTCTAGATATTCAGGCCTTCATCTTCCATGTTTCCTACAACGTGTGCAACAACAGCATCTCTCAGTTCAGTTCATTTCAGTTCAGTTCAGTTCAGTTCAGTCCCTCAGTCGTGTCCGACTATTTGCGACCCCATGAATCGCAGCACGCCAGGCCTCCCTGTCCATCACCAACTCCTGGAGTTCACTCAGACCCACATCCATCGAATCCGTGATGCCATCCAGCCATCTCATCCTCGGTCGTCCCCTTCTCCTCCTGCCCCCAATCCCTCCCAGCATCAGAGTCTTTTCCAATGAGTCAGCTCTTCGCATGAGGTGGCCAAAGTACTGGAGTTTCACCTTTAGCATCATTCCTTCCAAAGAAATCCCAGGAATGATCTCCTTCAGAATGGACTGGTTGGATCTCCTTGCAGTCCAAGGGACTCTCAAGAGTCTTCTCCAACACCACAGTTCAAACGCGTCAATTCTTCAGCGCTCAGCGTTCTTCACAGTCCAACTCTCACATCCATACATGACCACAGGAAAAACCATAGCCTTGACTATGCAGACCTTAGTCAGCAAAGTAATGTCTCTGCTTTTGAATATGCTATCTAGGTTGGTCATAACTTTTCTTCCAAGGAATAACCGTCTTTTAATTTCATGGCTGCAGTCACCATCTGCAGTGATTTTGGAGCCCAGAAAAATAACGTCTGACACTGTTTCCACTGTTTCCCCATCTATTTCCCATGAAGTGATGGGACCAGATGCCATGATCTTCGTTTTCTGAATGTTGAGCTTTAAGCCAACTGTTTCACTCTCCTCTTTCACTTGTATCAAGAAACTTTTTAGTTCCTCTTCACTTTCTGCCATAAGGGTGGTGTCATCTGCATATCTGAGGTTATTGATATTTCTTTTGGCAATCTTGATTCCAGCTTGTGTTTCTTCCAGTCCAGTGTTTCTCATGATGTACTCTGCATATAAGTTAAATAAGCAGGGTGACAATATACAGCCTTGACATACTCCTTTTCCTATTTGGAACCAGTCTGTTGTTCCATGTCCAGTTCTAACTGTTGCTTCCTGACCTGCATATAGATTTCTCAAATCCTCCATTTAAAAGTGTATACCTCAGTGGTTTTTAGTATATTCACAAAGTTGTGCCACCATCATCACTAAAATTTTCAAGTGTTTCTAGAGTTCTTATATATATATTTTTCTTTTTTTATGGTATGGTGTGGTGCCACATGGCTTGCAGGATCTTAGTTCAGCAATCAGGAATGGAACCTTCACCCTTGGCAGTGAAAGTATGGAGTCTTGATAACTGAACTGCCAGGGAACTTCCCTGGAGCTCTTATTATAAATGTAAGATTTCTGGGAGAACTGAGGAAATATATTACCCTGCCTTGAAAGAATTTGTAATGGCTTGTAAACTTAAGGCTCCTCACTACTTATAATAAAAGAGAACAATATTGTATAAGAATGTAAGAGATAAAATACTTAGAAAGAAGAATTAACAAGCAGGGCTAGTGATGATAAGGGAGTCTTCTGTGGGGAGGCAGGCCTTGGAGATGAGGAAAAATTGGAGAAGTGGTGTGAGCAGGAGGGCATCAGATGCAAGAAACTGTCAGACTAAACAGCCAAAGTGTTAAACTGTTGCCAAGCTAACTATTTGCCCTACTGAGAGACTACCTGGGACTGCAATAGGAAATAGAAAAGAGCGGAGATGAGACCAGAGATATCAGAGATGGCCTGGCCTATTTGAAGGTAATTTATATAATAGTGACCAGCAGCTCCTCTCAGAAACTAGGGTGTGATGCTCATTGGTTTCAGCAAGATGTATGTTTTGCAGAACAAAGAGAGCATCTGGCTCTTAGTGGAAATTCCTGCTTTAAAAAGGCATTTTGTTCCATTTTGAAATAAAGTGGGAGTGAAAGTCATGCCCCATGATGCTTCATGGTTAACAAAACTGCAAAGGCATTTCTGCCTGGGCATAAAAGATTATTTTAAGCATCATCTCCTGGGCTTCTCAGTTACTAAGAGAATCCTGTCTCAGCTCAGCGGTGCACACAGGCAAGTTGCCATGACAATCCTGCTAGGCCTGGATGGAGTCTAAATACCACAGAGGTAGGAAATGCTGTCACTGTCTGACCCCTGAGCAGCTTGGCAGTGTCCTCCTACCCCTGCAGCCAGTCACTTCTCCTGGACCCACCTCTGCAGCACAGTCCTTGCCACTAGGAGGCACAGGCCTGGCTGTGGGCATTCAAGGGTTAGTAGCTCAACCTGTTTGATGGTCAGTCTCCTCTTGTGTCCCAGAATGTGCTGTTCATGTTGAGTCATATTCAAGTCTTCCTGAATGCTCATAGTCCCTCAAGCCTTGCCTTTGTCTCTCCAAATAGAGGCTGCTCCTGCTGCTGCTGCTAAGTTGCTTCAGTCGTGTCCAACTCTGTGCGACCCCATAGATGGCAGCCCAGCAGGCTCCCCCGTCCCTGGGATTCTCCAGGCAAGAACACTGGAGTGGGTTGCCATTTCCTTCTCCAATGCATGACAGTGAAAAGTGAAAGTGAAGTCGCTCAGTTGTGTCCGACTCTTTGCGACCCCATGGACTGCAGCCTACCAGACTCCTCCTTCCATGGGATTTTCCAGGCAAGAGTACTGGAGTGGGATGCCATTGCCTTCTCCCCAAATAGAGGAAACACTAGATACTTACCAAGAAGTTGCACTAGGAAGCAGGAGAAAATCTTGAATGAATCTTATTCTCTCTCCAACCAGATTATGTGTAGCCAGACATAATCTGAAGCTTTTTCACAGAGAACACCTATCATGGAACTGGTCAGCCAACAATTGACCAGCAATTGATCAATCCCTGCAGTTGCCTAGATGCCATTCTATCCTTTCATGTGTATGCACATAGTGTTTGTGAGCAACAGTGCTTTCTAAAGATGGCAGTAACCACGTCCTCCATCTCTTGTGCTCTTCAACAATGCGACTCAATGCTCACATTGAGGCATGGATCTATATTCTTCAAATCTGGACCAGTATGTGTCTGAAGTGAAGTAGTAACATGATTTCTAAGGTTAGGTCATAAAAGGTAACACAGCTTACATCTGGTATTCTTTGGATGCTTGCTCTTGGGATCCAATGCTCAAGTTATGAGGAACCCCAAGCAACCACGTGACAGGACCACCTACAGAGGTTCCAGAGAACAGCCTAGTAGACGTCCTGACTGACAGGTAGCATCAAACACCAGACATGAGGTGAAGAAACCTTCAAAATACTTCAGTACAATAGCTGACATCACCCAGTCTTCCATCATCTCAGCAGAGCTCCCAAACATAGTGAAGCAAAAACAAGTTGTCCTCACTATGCCCTTTCTCAATTCTTGACCAACAGAAAGCATGCAAAAAATAAGAGTAATTGTTCTGTGCCAAAAACTTTGTGATGATTTAGAGAAAGGGAAAGACATAACTGAACTGAATTCAGAGTTCCAGAGAATAGTAAGGAGAGATGAGAAGGCCTTTTTCAATGAACAATGCAAAGAAATAGAGGAAAACAATAGAATGGGAAAGACTAGAGATCTCTTCAACATTTCCTACAAAGATGGGCATGATAAAGGACAGAAATAGTAAAGACCTAAACCAGAAGAAGAGATTAAGAAGAAGTGGCAAGAATACACAGAATACCAAAAAAGTCTTTATAATCTGGATAACCATGATGGTGTGCTCATTTACCTAGAGCCAGACATCCTGGAGTGTGAAGTTAAGTGAACCTTAGGAATCATTATTGTACTCAAAGCCAGTGGAAGTAACAGAATCCTAGCTGAGCTATTTAAAATCCTGAAAGACTATAAAACACTGGTGAAAGAAATCAAAGAGGACACTAATGGAGAAATATACAGTGTTCATGGATTGGAAGAATCAATATAGTGAAAATGAGTATACTACCCAAAGCAATCTATAGATTCAATGTCATCCCTGTCAAGCTACCAACAGTATTTTTCAGAGCTAGAACAAATAATTTCACCATTTGTATGGAAATACAAAAAACCTCGAATAGCCAAAGCAGTCTTGAGAAAGAAGAATGGAACTGGAGGAATCAACCTGCCTGACTTCAGGCTCTACTACAAAGCCACAGTCATCAAGACAATATGGTACTGGCACAAAGACAGAAATATAGATCAATGGAACAAAATAGAAAGCCCACAGATAAATCCATGCACCTATGGACACCTTATCTTTGACAAAGGAGGCAAGAATATACAATGGAACAAAGACAATCTCTTTAACAAGTGGTGCTGGGAAAACTGGTCTGCTTCTGCTAAGTCACTTCAGTCATGTCTGATTCTGTGTGACCCCATAGACAGCAGCCCACCAGGCTCCACCGTCCCTGGGATTCTCCAGGCAAGAACGCTGGAGTGGGTTGCCATTTCCTTCTCCAATGCATGAAAATGAAAAGTGAAAGTGAAGTTGCTCAGTCATGCCCGACTCTTTATGACCCCATGGACTGCAGCCTACCAGGCTCTTCCATCCATAGGATTCTCCAGGCAAGAGTACTGGAGTGGGGTGCCATTGCCTTCTCCAGGGAAAACTGGTCAACCACTTGTAAAAGAATGAAACTAGAACACTTTCTAACACCACACACAAAAATAAACTCAAAATGGATTAAAGATCTAAACATAAGACCAGAAACTATAAAACTCTTAGAGGAGAACATAGGCAAAACACTCTCTGACATAAATCACAGCAGGATCCTTTATGATCCACCTCCCAGAATATTGGAAATAAAAGCAAAAGTAAATAAATGGGACCTAATTAAAATTAAAGCTTCTGCACAACAAAGGAAACTATCAGCAAGGTGAAAAGACAGCCTTCAGAATGGGAGAAAACAATGGCAAATGAAGTAACTGACAAACAACTAATCTCAAAAATATACAAGCAACTCCTGCAGCTCAATTCCAGAAAAATAAACGACCCAATCAAAAAGTGGGCCAAAGACCTAAACAGACATTTCTCCAAAGAAGACATACAGATGGCTAACAAACACATGAAAAGATGCTCAACATCACTCATTACCAGAGAAATGCAAATCAAAACCACAATGAGGTATCATTTCACAACAGTCAGAATGGCTGCTATCCAAAAGTCTACAAACAATAAATGCTGGAGAGGGTGTGGAGAAAAGGGAACCCTCCTGCACTGTTAATGAGGATGCAAACTAGTATAGCCACTATGGAGAACAGTGTGGAGAGTCCTTGAAAAACTGGAAATAGAACTGCCACATGACCCAGCAATCCCACTGCTGGGTGTACACACTGAACAAACTAGAATTGAAAGAGACACGTGTACCCCAATGTTCATCGCAGCACTGTTTATAATAGCCAGGACATGGAAGCAACCTAGATGTCCACCAGCAGATGAATGGATAAGAAAGCTATAGTACATTTGCACAATGGAATATTACTCAGCCATTGAAAAGAACACATTTGAATCAGTTCTAATGAGGTGGATGAAACTGGAGCCTATTATACAGAGTAAAGTAAGCCAGAAAGAAAAACACCAATACAGTACACTAACACATATACATGGAATTTAGAAAGATGGTAATGATAACCCTGTATGTGAGACAGCAAAAGAGACATAGATGTATAGAACAGACTTTTGGACTCTGTGGGAGAGGGTGAGGGTGTGATGGTTTGGGAGAATAGCATTGAAACATGTATAATATCATATATGAAATGAATTGCCAGTCCAGATTCAATGCTCAGGGCTGGTGCACTGGGATGACCCAGAGGGATGGTATGGAGAGGGAGGTGGGAGGGGGTTCAGATGGGGAACACGTGTACACCCATGGTGGATTCATGTTGATGTATGGCAAAACCAATACAATATTGTAAAGTAATTAGACTCCAGTTAAAATAAATAAATTTATATTAAGAAATAAAATAAATTAATTTTAAAACATAAAAATAAATAAATAAATAAAATCCTGAAAAATCATGCTGTGGAAGTGCTTCACTCAATATGCCAGCAAATTTGGAAAACTCAGCAGTGGCCACAGGACTGGAAAAAGTCAGTTTTCATTCCAACCTCAAAGAAGGGTAATGCCAAAGAATGTTCAAACTATCGCACAATTGCACTGAATTCACATGCTAGCAAGTTATGCTCAAAATCCTTCAAGCTAGCCTTCAGCATTACATGAATCAAGAACTTCCAGATGTACAAGCTGAGTTTCGAAGCAGTAGAGGAACCAGGGGTCAAATTGCCAAAATCCGTTTAGATCACAGAGAAAGCAAGGGAATTTCAGAAAAACACCTACTTCACTGACTATGATCACAACAAACTGTGGAAAATTCTTAAAGAGATGGGAGTACCAGATCCCTTACTTGTCTCCTGAGAAAACTGTATGCAGGTCAGGAAACAATGGTTAGAACTGGATGTGGAACAACAGACTGGTTCAAAATTGGGAAAGATATATGACAAGGATGAATATTGTCACCCTGATTATCTCACTTCTATGTGAAATGCTGGGCTGGATGAATCACAAGCTGGAATTAAGATTGCCAGGAAAAACATCAACAACCTCAGATACACAGATGGTACCACTCTAATACAGAAAGGGAAGAGGAACTAAACAGCCTCTTGAGGGTGAAAGAGGAGAGTGAAAAAGCTGGTTTAAAACTCAAATTTTTAAAAACTAAGTTTATGGCACATGGTCCCATCACTTCACGGCAAATAGAAGGGGAAAAAGTGGAAGCAGTGACAGATTTTCTTTTCTTGGGCTCCAAAATAACTGTAGACAGTGACTGTAGCCATGAAATTAAAAGATTCTTATTCCTTGGAAAGAAAGCTTAACAAACCTAAACAGTGTATTAAAAAGCAGAGACATCACTTTGCTGACAAAGGTTGGGATAGTCAAAGCTATGGTTTTTCCAGTAGTCATGTACAGATGTGAGAGTTGGACCATAAAGAAGAATAAGCACTGAAGAACTGATGCTTCTGAATTGTGGTGCTGGAGAAGACTCTTGAGAGTCCCTTGGAATGCAAGGGTATTAAACCAGTTAATCCTAAAGGAAAGCAACCCTGTATATCGACTGAAGGACTGATGCTGAAGCTGAAGCTCCAATACTTTGGCCACCTAATGGTAGAGCTGACTCATTGGAAAAGAGTCTGATGCCTGGGAAGATCGAAGGCAACAGGAGAAGGGGTGGCAGAGGATAAGATTGTTAGATAGCACCACCAACTCAATAGACATGAAGCAAACTCTGGGAGATAGTGGAGGACAGAGGAGGCTGGCATTAGGTCATGAGGAGTCAGACATGGCTTAGTGACTGAACAACAACAACAAAACACTAAAAGAAGATAACAGGGTTATCTTTTTTCCAGTGAGAAACTGAAGTCCCAGAGAGGCAAAATGGTATCAGGGTCCCAAGGCCATGGTACTGTCTGAAGGATGACATCAGAAATGCTGGGAAGCTGGAGATCAGTGCCCTAGAGAAGCCCTGGCTAGGTCCCTCAAGAACTGGATTGGTTCTTGTCAATTAGCAGCACACTGTAGTGATGAAATTAAGACAATACTTCCCAATCCCAGCTGTCAATCAGGAAATACCTGACAGCAGACAGAGCATGTTTTGTTTTGATTTGGTTTAATGATGGTGTCTGCTAAGGACAACCTTCGCTGAAGGTTGCCATCATGGACTAGGAGAGTTCTGGCACTAGGGGCAAAGGTTAAACTGACTGGCTGCCTCCTCAGACCTCACAGACTGCCATGTGTGATATGATCACTTACCAATTTTCCTCTCAGCGATATAGGAATTCCAATGCAAGGGTAATAACATACTTGTCTTAGAGAATCAAAGAAACAGAATGGCTCTGCTGAGATTTAAATCTTGGCCCTAACTAGTCAAAAGAACTTAAGTCATGTAGTCTCTCTGTATTTATTTTCTAAACTGTAAAATGGAGATAATTATAGTATTATCCTATGGGGTTATTATAAAGATCAAATGAGGAAATACACCAAAGAGTGAACATGAATTCTGTTAGGAATCAGATTTCAGTATTTAATTTATAATGGAATGTCAACACAATAATTCTAACAGACCACACCCAAGGCCACACTCCAGTTACAAAACAGTTCTTTCCTCAAAAAATCTTATCCTCAAAACAGATCTTCTCCCTCACCATCATTATCCCTAGTTTCACATTGTCCTTCTTACTTCCAACAAAATTACTGTGATGCCCAAATGCTGAACTTTTGCTGAATAGTATCCATTTCAAAAGAAGTCTGTTTCCTTCATGCCACCCAGTGTAAGTCCAAATATTATGACTCATTTGTAGGTGTATGCTCTCTCTTGCTGCAGGAAGCTAATGAAACTTAAATTTATGAATTCAAGTGTGCTCCTGGTAGTCTCTGACTGAGACTTCCAGGGCTTCCACAATACTCATCCCATATTATATGCTCAAGAAATGCTAGCCATTTGCAGTTGTAGTCAAGTCTTTTTATTCCCAGCTTCTTTCATACAGCATATCTCAAGACATGCTTATTCAGTAAAGGGCTATTCTCAAATAACTGGGAAGCCAGGCTAGCATGAGCAAACAAAGATTTTGAGAACATTCTTTGTTTTCTAATTTTATCTTTATAGAACAGTCCAAGTAGTTATCAGGAATTGACCATGGCCTGGACTTTTTAAATGAGCATAGCCATATCTCAGATAAAAGAAGGTCTTAAAATAGCTTAAGTCTTTTTATTTCTGAATTTCTACACGCACTCATCTGGCAAAGAAGGAAACAAAGTAATAGAATGAATACCCAAAATCACACATGGTGATTAGGCTGACTCTGGAACCCAGGACAAAGGTTTATTTGTACCTAAAGTATATTAGGAATAAATGATTGTACAAAATAATTTAGTAATCATTTACTCTCTCCAGGAGTTTCTCCTGGTCAGGAACTCATGAGTTTCTTAGCTGGGTGGTTTAGGCTCAGTCTTTCATGATTGCAGTCATTTGAAATGTTGCCTGGAACCAGAGGAATCCATTCCTAAGTGGTTAATTCCTAGTTGGAAAGATGGTTCCTCCTCACATGGGCCCCTCCACAGGGACAAGTCCTGCAGGACAAGACTGCTGGCTTTCCTCATACAGAGCCGTCCAAGAGCCCAAGACACACTAGCAATACCTTTTATGATCCACCCCGGAAGTCACACCACATCAACTTGGCCAGAGTCTACATGTCAGTCCTGTTTTAGTACCAATTCTTCCATCTGTTTTGGACCAGCACTGTCTGTATTTCTTCATTTGTAATATAAAAGTAACGACCTTCTTGTTTTGAACATAACCCAATATAAGAATATGAAGAGCTGCTTAGTACAATGAGCTGCCCCACAACGGGCACTACTTAGAAGTGACTTCGCTTCCTTAAGAAGCCTGTCCCTAGTTTGCCTCATTCTCTTAAGTTTAAATTCCAAGAGTCTAGTTCTTTTTTTCCACCCCATAGAGAGCCAGATCCTACCCACCCCACCCTAACTCAGAGCCAAGTTAGGACTATTCCGGAGGCGGAACTCTAGTTCTTGGAGCCGATCCCGGCACCGGCGCGCTTTGCGAGCGGACCGGAAATGGCTCTGGCAGTTCTTTTTCGTCCGGGAAGGCAGTGTGGGAGGCTGCGGGACAGCTTCGGACGGTTCACAGGACTGGGACACGGTCGCTGCGGCGCCCTGAAAGCCGAGCCGAGCGGCAGGGCGCCCGAGGGTGAAGGGGTTGCGCTCTCCCGGCCTCACCATGCCCAGTTGGAGGCTGCTGGCTTGGACCGGCGCCCGGGTGCTGGACCGCGGCACAGGTGGCCTGGGCACTGCCCTGGGCTCGGGAAACAGGTGGGTGCTGCGGAGAGACGAGCGTGGGGGGTGATGCTTGCACTCGCGGCCACGGGCTGTGGCTTGGCCCGGCCCAGGGTAGGAGGGAGCTCCGTCCAGGCCTGAAGAGTTAAGAATCACTACTCAAAGGACGTGCCCTTTGAAGGGTTGAAGGGATAGGTTTTTTATTTTCAATGCTGATGAGCCAGCGACTGGCAGCAAGAAGTACCAACAGCAATAATATTATCTTCCAATTAGTGAGTGTTTATAATAAATGTTCTGTTAGAAACATTAGGCGCCTTGGCTCATGTAGCCTCATGAGAGCTGTTATCATCCGTTTTACAGATACCACCATTATTCCGTCCTATCATTATTCAGTTTTACAGATAAAAGAGTCTTAGAGACAAGCGATTTGCCCAAGGTCACTTAACTAATAACTGCAGAATTGAGACTCTAGCCTGGCTATATCTTCCTGTCTACAAAAGAGATAGACCTCAGAAAGCTTTACTTCTTTCTGACCCTCCTCTCAAGAATTACACACCTGTTTCCTGACCTCTGTCCCCTAAAGTCTTTCTTGTGTGTTCAGCTAGTACAGGTCAGGTCTTTTATGGATTTTTAGAATTTGCACACTCCATTTTTTCACCATTATGAGCCTAGGCCATGTCATTACAGATAAGAGGTGAGTTTATCAGAAAAATATCAGTAAGCCCACATTCTGTCACCTCTACTGCATGTAAACTGTTATGGTACATGTTCAAATGGGCCTGTGACTTCTCTTGTCTACAAAGGACTACACTATTGGAAATCTGTTTATCCCAGAGGAGAAAGGGAGAACTTTTCCTCCAGGATATTTATTAACGGTTAAAATATGAGCCCCGTTTTCATGAGGAATGTCAGTGAAAAAAACTGGAACAGGATGCACACCTTTCCCTAAGGCCCTGACTATACTTTCCAGCTGATGTAACCTCCTGTACAATAAATGGGGAACCTTTTGAGTTGTGCTTTGTTCTCTAATTTTATTTTTGCAGAACAGACATCTGGGTTTTGGTTAGAAGTCTCCATGGCAAGAGTGGTACTTGGTGGGATGAACATCTTTCTGAAGAGAATGTTTCCTTTGTTAAGCAACTGGTCTCTGATGAAAATAAAGCCCAGTTAGCAAGTAAACTCTGTCCTCTGAAAGATGAGCCGTGGCCTATACATCCTTGGGAACCAGGTGGTTATTTTGTATATGTTGTGTTCTCATTGCCTGATTTCTGTCTGACTGGCACATTTAAAGTCATAATGACTTCTGGATAAATTTGTCATCTCTGTTTTTCATGACATAACTGTCTGTTTCATTGTGGTTTGGTTTGCAAGTATATTTCCAGCATCCTAGTCTACTGTTAGTGAATTTCTGATGATCATCAAAACTTACTCAAGAAACTGCATAGTAGGTGAAAAGAGAATCATTCTGCAAATTTTTTTTTAAATTTTCTTCAGATAATAAAATAGAAAAGAAAAGCTGGAAGAGTGCGGTGAACTAAAATGTATCACTCAAAGATTTGCATTTGAGGTGTTCTAGCACTCAGTACCTGCCAAGCATAACCCCAGAATCAGCTCTTAGTACCAGAGTGCTGCATCCATCTATGGCCAGACCAAAAAGCATAAGACCTTTCCTGTTGAGGCTGTTGTCTTTGATTGGGGGTTATTGTGGCTGTCAAATTGTTTAATGACTAGACATCTTAGTGGAGCAACTTCATCAGTTTATACAACAAACTGAGTGTCATGGTAGATGCTAACATTTTTTAGCCACATAACCACTTATGTCATCTCTGTAACCCCAGCTAACTTCTTAGAATTTAAGTAGTAGATATTTCCTGATTAATGAGGTTGGATATGAATTGATACTAAGAAAGCAAGGCATAAAGGTAGATACATCATGCCCTCTATTAATTACCACTATTCTAAATACTAGAATATATCACTTTAACTGTTTTCTTTATTTTATATAGTTCTCTTATATTTTTTATTTTACAGAGATTTATTGAGTAATACTATGTCAGGCATGGTTGAAGGCACTTATATCTGAAAGGAACAGTTGTATTTTACTCTATGGGTATATCAGCATGTTTGTTATCTGCCTACTCCTTATATGAAACCAAAATTTAGGAAATCCTGTAGTATCAAGTTGACAAATGTTGGAAAAAACTGTGTGAATACTGATTTGTCTTTAATTGCCAGGTTCCTCTAGAGTGGGCCTTATTGCACTGAAGCTAGGCATGATGCCTTTATGGACCAAAGATGGTAAGAAGCATGTGGTCACATTACTTCAGGTAAGAAAGAAATAAAAAATAATAGCAAATCTGTTGTGTGTGCTGAGATCTATTTGTGCAAACCTGTTGTGCAATAGACAATATTTGTATCCTGAAATGTGAAGAAGAGGTAGAATGGAGCATAAATTCTGTGAAAGAGGTTTATTTCTGAGGATGTCAGTGAATGTTCTTACTCATGCCTGCATGGTGGCTTTCTTGATACTGGTGTTGGGATAACTGGAGCAATAAATTAAAAAAAAAAAAAATTGTAACCTAACTTCTTACAGATCTACTAGTTTAACTCAGTCAGAAAAAAGTCTCAGTCCCATCTTATTTTCATTTATGCGGTTCTTTCAACTCCAAGTTATAATTTTGATCTCTTTACTAACTCAGAGTGTAACACTTACCTGCAGAAGCAGCATTTTGTTGTCTGAAATAAGGTTAATGGTTAAGAATGTAGGCCCTGGAACCTGGATATCTCATATCTGAGTTATACCATTTCCTAGCTGTGTTCTTTGAAGCACTGCCTCATCTGTAAAAGATAGGCTTTTACTCTTCAGGAGAAATCACTGTGACCTCCCTCAAAGGGTTACTGTGAGGCTTGCACAAGATGATAAATGTCAGGCACTTAAAATTTAAAACAATGTTCAATGTCCAGCATTAGCTGTTGCTGTCTTTATCATTATTATAAAAATCACTGGTACGTTGAGACCATCATTCTCCAGATCACTTTGAACAGCTCACTTCATCTTTGGAGTTAAGCCTTGGACAAGTGATTAGGCAAGCAATGGAGATTAAAGTGAGAACCCATACATGGAAGTGCTTCCAGTACTGTCAGGCACAGGTGGCCTGCAAGCCCTTAGTAAGTTTTTCCTGACTCTGAATGATCAAGGAAAGAATTATATCAATAATTCCTAGAAGTCTACAGAACTTTGGGAACTTTCAGGAATGACGGCTGGGATTGTAAATTGGAACAACTACTTCAGGAAATAGTTTAGCATTAGGGAAAGTTGAGGTAGGTGAACCTGTGGTCTTCCAGTTTCACTCCTGAGTGTTACTAGAAAACTCAAGCAGATCAGTTATAGCAGCATTACTCTTAATACTCCAAAACTAGAAATAACTCATGTTTCCATCATGGTAGAATGCATAAAGAAATCATGGTATATTTACATGATAAAGAGCTGGGTGGCAGTGAAAATGCACAGAATGGAGCTGCAGAAAGCAGTGTGGGTGAACCTTAGCAATAGAATCTTGAGCAAAAGCAGGAAAATCTGGAGGAGTCTGTGGTCTGACTCCACTTACATGAAGTTTCAACAGATAGCACTAACTACAGGATTAAGCAGTGCTTTCAAAGGTAGTAATTATAATGAAAAGTTAAATAAATGATTACCACAGTGTCAAGAGGGATTTATTTGAAGGGCAGTGCTTGCCAAACTTTTCTGTACCTCAGGATCACATAGGGGGTTCAGAAAACATAGGTTCTGTTTTAGTAGGTTCTGGCAGGGGCTGCATTTTCACACAGTTCCCAAGTGATGCTGATACAGCTTGTCTAGGGACCACACTTTGAGAACCACTGCTCAAGGGGTAAAAAGGATAGGGAGGAATGGGTGTGAGGTGGGGATTAGGAAGAGACACAGAGGTTTGGGGGATTTTTGATATGGGTAGTGGTTATATGCATATTTTCTTTGTAAATACTCCATTTTGTTGTATATTTGTGTTTTATGCATATTATGTATTGTGGTTAATGGGTTTTTTAGATTGTGATTGGTTTTAGAGGGATGATGAGATCAGAAACTTAAGAGAATTCCTAACTGTCCTAGGGACTCAGTGTGGTTGGTATGTAAAATTAACAGGTATTCCAGCACATTGATTTTTGTGTGTGTGTTTTTTGTTTTTTAGGTACAAGACTGTCATGTCCTAAAATATACTCCAAAGGAAAATCATAATGGAAAAATGGCAGCCCTGACTGTAGGAGGAAAAACTGTGTCACGTTTCCATGTAAGGATGCATTTTCATTCCTAGAATACTGCATTTCATTAGCTTTAGATCTGATTTATTTGAAATTCTGAATTAAGTTTTGAGGCTATCACATAGTCATAAACTTGTCCTGGAGGTAAACTATGGATTTGAGGGAAGACAGTCTGATAGAGGGGCTTCCCTGAAGGTAAAGAATCTGCCTGTGATGTGGGAGACCTGGATTCAGTCCCTGGGTTGGGAAGATCCCCTGGAGAAGGGAATGGCAACCCACTCCAGTATTCTTGCCTGGAGAATTCCATAGACAGAGAAGCCAAGGAGAGACAAGAAGGCCTTCTTTAATGAACAGTCTATAAAAATAGAGGAAAACAACAGAAGGAGAAAGCCTAAAGATCTCTTCTGGAAAATTGGAAATACCAAGGGAACATTTCACGCAAAGATGGGCACAATGAAGGACAGAAGTGGTAGAGATCTAGTAGATACTGAAGAGATCAAGAAGAGATGGAAAGAACACACAGAAGGAGTGTACAAAAAAGATCTTAATGAACTGAATAACTAATTCATGTTACCCAGAGCTAGGCATTCTGGAGTGTGAAGTCAAGTGGGCCTTAGGAAGCACTGCTGTGAATAAAGCTGGTGGATGCAATGGAATTCCAATAGAACTATTCAAAACCCTAAAAGATGATGCCATCAAAGTGTTGCCCTGAATATGTCAGCAAATCTGGAAGACCTAGCAGTGGCCACAGGACTGGGAAAGGTCAGTCCTTACCCCAGTTCCCAAGAAGAGATGGGACTAAAGCATGTTTCATACTTAACATGTTTAGTACTAAAGAATATTCTAACCATCCGACAATTTCACTCATCTCCCATGCTAGTATGGTCATGCTTAAAATCTTGCTTGCTAGGCTTTAGCATTATGCAAACCAACAACTTCCAGACGTCCAGGCTGGGTTTAGAAAAGACAAGGGAACCAGAAATCAAATTGCCAACGTTTGCTTAATCATAGAGAAAGCAAGGGAATCCCCGAAAAACATCTACTCTGTTTCATTAACTTCGCTAAAGCCTTTGACTGTGTGGATCATAATAAACTGTGGAAAGCTCTTAAAGAGATAGGAATACTAGATCATCTTACCTGTCTCCTGAGAAATCTGTATGCAGATCAGGAGCAACAGTTAGAATCCTGTATGGAATAACTGATTGGCTCAGGATTGAGAAAGGAGTATCACGGTGCTGTCTGCTGTCACCCTGTTTATTTAACTTATACATTGAGCACACCATGAGAAATGCCAAGCTGGATGAGTTACAAGCTGGAATCAAGATAGGCAGGAGAAACATCAACAAACTCAGATATGCAGATGATACCACTCTAATGGCAGAAGGTGAAGAGGAACTAAAGAGCCTCTTGATGAGGGTGAAGGAGGAGAATGAAAGAGCAGGCTTAAACTAAATATTAGGAAAAAAACACTAAGATCTTGGCATCAGCCCCATTACTTCATGGTAAATAGAAGGGGAAAAAGTGGAAGTAGTGGCAGATTTCCTCTTCTTGGGCTCTAAAATCACTGTGGATGGTGACTGCAGCCATGAAATCAGATGTTTGCTTCTTGGCAGGAAAACTATGACAAATCTAAGCAATGTGCTGAAAAGCCAAAACATTACTGTGCTGACAAAGATTAGTATATCAAAGCTTTAATCTTTCCAGTGGTCACATGTGGTTGTGAGAGCTGGACCGTAAAGAAGACAGCACCAGAGAATTGATGCCTTCAAACTGTGGTCTGGAGAAGACTCCTGAAAGTCCCTTGGACAGCAAGAAGATCAAACCAGTCAATCTTAAGGGAAGGGAAGGGAAGTGAAGTGAAGTCGCTCAGTCGTGTCCTACTCTTTGCGACCCCATGGACTGTAGCCTCCCAGGCTCCTCCGTCCGTGGGATTTTCCAGGCAAGAGTACTGGAGTGGATTGCCATTTCCTTCTCCAGGAGATCTTCCCAACCCAGGGATCGAACCCAGGTCTCCCGCATTGCAGGCAGACGCTTTACCATCTGAGCCACCAGGGAAGACTCATCTTAAGGGAAATCAACCCTGAGTACTCATTGGAAGGACCGATGCTAAAGATGAAGTAACAGTATTTGGCCACCTGATGCAAAGAGCTGACTCATTGGAAAAGACTCTGGTGCTGGGAAAGATTGAAGACAGGAGGGGAAAGGGACAACGGGATATGATGGTTGGATGGCATCACCAATTCAGTGGACATGAGTTTGAGCAAGCTTTGCGAGATGGTGAAGACAGGGAAACTTGGTGTGCTGCAATCCGTGGGATCACAAAAGAGTCAGACACGACTGAGTGACTGAGCAACAACAATTCCCTGATCCAGGAAGATCCCACATGCCAAGGAGCAACTAAACCCATGGGCCACAGCTATTGAGCCTGCAATCCAGAGCCCGGGAGCCACAACTACTAAAGACCGAGCGCCCCAGGGCCCATGCTCTGCAACAAGAAAAACCACTGCAATGAGAAGCCTGCGCACTGCAACTAGAGAAAAGCCTGCACAGCTGCGAAGACCGAGCACAGCCAGAAATAAATAGAATGCTGAGTTTATAGTTTAAATGTGGAAACATCTGCACAATTATTATTTTGGAGTTTTTTTGGATAACTAAAAGCAGAGAATACCTTTTAAGAAATGGTGATAATTTTCACTAATGGCTGCTGAAATGTCTTTACGTTTACTAAAACATTGCTTGTCTCTAGATTAATATTTTTATTATAAATTGTTTATGAAGTGAACATGAATGGAAATTAGGAGATAACCTGTGCTATGCAGCTGTCAAAACTAGCAGGTGTTTATCATTTACCTTTTATTTCCTTGTCATAGTTAATTTTTTATTTAAAAGTTTTAATTTTCTTTCTTTTTTTAAAATTACTTCATTTATTTATTTCTGGCTGTGCTCAGTCTTCGCAGCTGTGCAGGCTTTTCTCTAGTTGCAGTGCGCAGGCTTCTCATTGCAGTGGTTTCTCTTGTTGCAGAGCATGGGCCCTGGGGCGCTCGGTCTTTAGTAGTTGTGGCTCCCGGGCTCTGGATTGCAGGCTCAATAGCTGTGGCCCATGGGTTTAGTTGCTCCTTGGCATGTGGGATCTTCCTGGATCAGAGATCAAACCCTTGTCTCCTGCATTGGCAGGAGGATTCTTTACCACTGAGCTACCAGGGAAGCCCCATAATTAACTTTTCAGCAGATGTTACATGCTGAGTATATAGGCATAAGTCTTTTACATTTATTAACCAATGAACTTTTTCAGACTCTAAGAAGGATAAGTAACTCCCTCAGGGACACCCACTGATAAGAGGTAGACAGTCAGACTCCAAAAGCCTTACTTTCTTAATTGTCTCTTGATATCCACCCTTTGGAAACATACAGGGAAGGTGAACTAATAAATCAGCCATCTCAATACGGAACTATAAATGCAGCAAGCACACTGGCCAGTTCTGCTTGTGGAAATCTTAGGAGGTTTCACAGGGAGGAGACTAGAAGAAGGGCGGGTGTTAAAGGTATGCCAGGGGGAGTGGGCTTTACAGAAGCAGACCTGTGGAGGAGGATTGCTGCCTGGGAGAAGGGCAGTGTGTCTGGATCTTAATGTGTGGTGGGGCTGGTGGGAGAGTGTGATAAAGGTGTGAAAGGTAGGGCTGTCAGGATTGAGTTTAGACTTTCTGAATTCTTTAACCAGAAAGTGAAAGAAAGTGTTAGTTGCTCAAGCTTGTTGACTCTGTAATTTCATGGACTATAGCCTGCCAGGCTCCTCTATCCATGTAATTCTTCAGGCAAGAATACTGGCGTGGGTGGCAATTCCCTTTTCCAGGGGATCTTCCCAACTCAGGGACAGAACCTGAGTTTCTTTCATTGCAGGCAGATTCTTTACTGTCTGAGCCATTACTACTCACTACTTTAACCAGGGCAGTAGTCAGATTAGTCAAAGCTATGGTTTTCCCAGTAGTCATGTATGGATGTGAGAGTTGAACTATAAAGAGAGCTGAGTGCTGAAGAATTGATACTTTTGAACTGTGGTATTGGAGAAGACTGTTGAGAGTCCCTTGGACTGCAAGGAGATCCAACCAGTCCATCCTAAAGGAAATCAGTCCTGAATATTCATTGGAAGGACTGATGCTGAAGCTGAAACTCCAATACTTTAGCCACCTGATGTGAAGAACTGACTCATTTGAAAAGACCCTCATGCTGGGAAAGATTGAAGGCGGGAGGAGAAGGGGATGACAGAGGATGAGATGATTGGATGGCATCACCAACTCAATGGACATGAGTTTGAGTAGGAGTTGGTGACGAACAGGGAGGCCTGGTGTGCTGCAGTCCATGGGGTTGCAAAGGGTGGGACATGACTGAGCGACTGAACTGAACTGTAGTCATATTGTTATGATTAACAAAATTAGAAAATCCCCCATGCTGGGAGGACATTTAAGGGGTGAGCCCTCTGGGAGAGTTGATAAAAGTCTTTTGCACTGGAGCAGTTGCTTTGGGCTTGGGAGAGGCAAGCATTATAAAAGACCAGGTGAGGATGAGCTGGTGGGACAGGCCCCAGCAGGTCAGTGCTGATGCTGTGACCTGGGACAGAGACAAGGAACGAATTGCTTTGGAGGAAAGATGTAAAGAGTTTACAGAAAAGGCAGGTGGAACTGTCCTATAGGTAGTGGGGTATGTGTGCTAAGTCACTTCAGTCGTGTTTGACTCTTTGTGACCCCATGGACTACAGCCCCTCAGGATCCTCTGTCCATGGGGATTCTCAAGCAAGAATACTGGGAGTGGGTTGTCATGACTCCTCCAGGAAATCTCCCAGACCCAGGGATAGAATCTCTTATGTCTCTTGCATTGGCAGGCGGATTCTTTACCACTAGCACCACATGGGATATACTGATAAGTAAATTGGTAATGGTTGAAGTCCTATGGTTTAATAGGCCTGTCCCATAAGTATTACAAGACTTATTTTTGCATATTATGGTGGTATGTTTAGCTTATTTTTCATTAAGACTTCATAGTAATATCTGCTACTCTTGACAGTTTATTGACTAATAATTATGGGGTTCAGATAAGGTAGTTAAAAGTACATGTGATATTTTTGGAAACTTTTTTTTTTAAATGTCAAATGTTTGAATTTTTAAGTGTAAACATTTGCCAGACCTCCTGTGAATCATATGAACAATTCTTTGGTTTGCTAGATACCACTGTTTTCTAATTGATTATATTTCTGTGTTTTTGTTAGGACTAGCACTGTCATCTTTATTTCATTACCAATTTTGTAAATTTCTGGCTCTGTAGCCTGCATATTTGTAAATCAGGTGTCATGTTGGGGTAATCCATTCTCCTGTAGCAGATTTGTGAACATTACCTCCTCAAGACTGTGAGAATGAGTGGGCATGGCATCAGAAGAGCTGAGTTCTGTTTCTGTGACTGCCATTAGCTCCTTCACTTCACCTTTCAGAACATCCATTTTCTTACCCACCAAAACAAGCAATTGGACTTGATGGTCTCTGAATTCCCTCCCAGTTCTAGAAGTTTCACACTGATTCTCAAATACTTTAGTTTTTAACAAAAAACAAAAGTTCCCCTCCTAATTGCTAGCTCAATTTATTTATTTTCCTTAATGATGAAGACAGTCTTGTTGATAAAATCTTAATAGCTAAACTAATAGAGAAATGTTAGTACTTTTATTTCTACTTTTGTACTTGAGACTGGTCTTCATACCTTAAATTTTCTCTCACCAGTGAATGTATAGCACAGCAGGATGCTGATTTGGATGCTGATTCTTATACTGTGGTGAATTTTAACCCCATAAATGACATGAATTTTTAAAACTATTCACTACTGTGGTATAGGAAGTGCTTCAGAGGCTCATTTATTCTTCAAGATATTAATTTTCTAGGTCCAGAGGTCATGTATTGCAATATTAAGAAACAAGTTTGTCTTTGAATGACCTTTTGTCAGAATAGGATATGAAAATGAAGTTCTAGAATTCTTTAGAAGTAAAGCATTTTGGTTCAGAAAGAAAGATTTTTGAAATTCAATGTATACAAACTTCAAACTTTCATTTGCACATTGTAACCCTCAGTGAAACTGCAAGTAGGTTGATTTTAGAGAGTCAGAGAGAGAGAGATCTATGAATATTAAATAATGTAGCATTTTACAATGAGTTGATTGAATCAGTTTTATTTATACTAAGGCTGAAATGTTATTTTTCTTAATCTGTAAAGAATTTATGCCTCTGAGAAATTAGACTACTTGGCTTTTGCTGTTTGTGTACCATATTATAAATAAAAACTGATGTGGTACATAATATTTTTGAATAAGGAAGTTTAAGTGGCCTTACAAGTTGATTAAATCAATTCATATTTGGAGCAGAGAAGCATTTTCATTGTGAGAAGGATAATTGAAGAGAACTTTGAAGAGGGGAAAAAAAAATGCAACCTTGTAGATGGGATTATCCAAGTGTGACACTGCTGTCAGTCTTTTAAATTGCCTTTTGAAATCATTTATTTGGAAGTTAGAAAAAAAAACCCTCTGTAACACTACTGTTGACTTCAGCTCAGCTTGAACATTTGGTTTTTCTCAGGACAGATGCCTGATTAGTTTTATGATATTTTTATTTAAAAGAAAAAATTATTCAACTTTAGTGAAATTGGAAGATAATCAGGAAGTATGTATTACCTTTGTCCTCCTTATGTCTCAGTCTAGAGTTATTTAGTCAAGATGTTTATCTTTTCCATTTTATATTACTAAAAAATGTACAAGATTTTTCTCATAAGCCTCCTGGAATACTTAAAAACTGATATAAATAAAATATGTTTTTTAAATTGCCAAGTAGAATATGTGAAGGTCATATATAAAATTGAAATTCTGGTCTAAAATTCAATAAATTTGAATCTGATACATCAGGGAAATAATTTTAAGTATCCACATTTTTAGATGTTTTATTGAAGTTAAATTGATCTAAAACACTGTTAGTTACAGATGTGCAACATAGTGATTCAGTATTTCAATCATTACAAAATGATTCCCATGATCAGTATAGTTACCATCCACTGCCATTCAAACTTATTACAATATTGTTGACTATATTCTCCGTGCTATACATTTCATCCTCAAGACTCATTTATTTTGTAACTGGAAGTTTACCTCTTAACTGCCCTCACTATTTCATTCATCCCCCCAGCCCCTCCCATCTGGCAACCACCTGTTTGTTCTCTGTATCTATGAGTCTGTTTCTGTTTTGTTACCTTCCATTCATTTGTTTTTTAGATTCTGCATATAAGTGAAATCATATGGTGTTTGTCTGTCTCCATCTGACTTTCTTCACTTTGCATAATATCCTCTAGACCCATCCATGTTGTTGCAAGTGGCAAGATTTTTTTTTCATGGCTGAGTAATATTCCATTTTGTATATGTGTGTGTGTGTGTGTGTACATGTGTGCATGTGTACATAAATACACATCTTCCTTATCCATTCATCTGTTGACAGACACTTAGGTTGCTTTCATATCTTAGCTATTGTAAATAATGCTGTGGTGAAAATAGATGTGCATATATCTTTTCCTATGAGTGTTTTTGTTTTCTTTAGAAGAATACCCAGAAATAGAGTAACTTAAATCATATGGTGTTTCTATTTTTAATTTTGGGGGAACCTCCATGTTGTTTTCCATAGCGGCTGCACCAGTTTATGTTCCCGTCAACAGTGCGTGACAGTTCCCTTTTCTCCACATCCTCTACAGAACTTGTTGTTTTTTGTCTTTTTGATACTAGCCATTCTGACAGGGGGAGACAATATCTTCTTGTAGTTTTATTTGCATTTCCCTGAAGAGGAGAGTGGAAAAGTTGGCTTAAAGCTCAACATTCAGAAAACTAAGATCATGGCATCTGGTCCCATCACTTCATGGGAAATAGATGGGGAAACAGTGAAACAGTGGCTGACTTTATTTTGGGGGGCTCCAAAATCACTGCAGATGGTGACTGCAGCCATGAAATTAAAAGACGCTTACTCCGTGGAAGGAAAGTTATGATCAACCTAGACAGTATATTAAAAAGCAGAGACATTACTTGCCAACAAAGGTCCGTCTAGTCAAGGTTATGGTTTTTCCAGTGGTTGTGTATGGATATGAGAGTTGGACCGTGAAGAAAGCTGAGCACCGAAGAATTGATACTTTTGGACTGTGATGTTGGAGAAGATTCTTGAGAGTCCCTTGGATTGCAAGGAGATCCAACCAGTCCGTTCTAAAGGAGATCAGTCCTGGGTGTTCATTGGAAGGACTGATGCTGAAGCTGAAACTCCAATACTTTGGCCACCTCATGCGAAGAGTTGACTCATTGGAAAAGACCCTGATGCTGGGAAAGATTGAAGGTAGGAGGAGAAGGGGACGACAGAGGATGAGATGGCTGGATGGCATCACCAACTCGATGGACATGAATTTGGGTAAACTCTGTGAGTTAGTGACGGACAGGAAGGCCTGGTGTGCTTCGATTCATGGGGTCACGAAGAGTCGGACATGACTGAGCAACTGAACTGAACTGAACTGATGAGTAATGTGTACATCTTTTTTCATGTGTCTTTTGGTCATCTGTATGTCTTTGAAAAAATGACTGTTCGTGTCTACTGTTCATTTGTAAATCAGGTTGTTGGGTTTCTTTTGCTATTGAGTTGTATAAATTCTTTGAAATTTTGAATGTTGACCCCTTATCAGATTTATCTTTTACAAATATCTTCTCCCATTCAGAGGGTGGTCTTTTTGTCTTATTAATATTTTTCTTCACTGTACAAAAACTTTTTAGTTTGATGTAGTCCCATGTATTATTTTTGCTTTTGTTTCCCTTGCCTGAGGAGACAGATCCAAAATAGCTTTGCTAAGATCTATGTTAAAGATCATGCTATCTATGCTTTTTCTGTAGTTTTCTGGTTTCAGCTCTTACGTTTAAGTCTTTAATTCATTTTGAGTTTATTTTTGGATATGATATGAGGAAGTGATCCAGTTTGATTCTTTTGCATGTAGCTGTCCATTTTTCCCAAACCATTTGTTGAAGAGGCTGTCTTTTCCGCTTTATATTTTCTTTCTGCTTTTGTCATAGATTCAGTTCAGTTCAGTCGCTCAGTCGTGTCCGACTCTTTGCGATCCCATGAATCGCAGCACGCCAGGCCTCCCTGTCCATCACTATCTCCCGGAGTTCACTCAGACTCACGTCCATCAAGTCAGTCATGCCATCTAGCCATCTCATCCTGTCATCCCCTTCTCCTCTTGCCCCCAGTCCCTCCCAGCATCAAAGTCTTTTCCAATGAGTCAACTCTTCGCATGAGGTGGCCAAAGTACTGGAGTTTCAGCTTTAGCATCATTCCTTCCAAAGAAATCCCAGGGTCGATCTCCTTCAGAATGGACTGGTTGGATCTCCTTGCAGTCCAAGGGACTCTCAAGAGTCTTTTCCAACACCACAGTTCAAAAGCATCAATTGACCATTTAACTATGGGTTTATTTCTGGGGTCTCTATCCTGTTCTGTTGATCTATGTGTCTGTTTTTGCCAGTACTTCATTGTTTTGTTTACCATAGCTTTGTATAGAGTTTAAAATCAGGGAGCATGATACCTCCAGCTTTGTTGTTCTTTATAAAAATTGTTTTGTCTATTCTGGGTCTTTTGTATTTCCATATAAATTTTAGAATTTCTCTCTTGGGTCTGTGAACAAAGCCATAGGTATTTTGATTGAGATTACATTGAATATTTCCATTGCATCAGGTTCACTTCAGTTCAGTCGCTCGGTTGTGTCAGACTCTTTGTGACCCCATGGACTGCAGCACACCAGGCCTCCTTTCCATCACCAACTCCTGGAGTTTACCCAAACTCATGTCCATTGAGTCAGTGATGCCATCCAACCATCTCATCCTCTGTCATCCCCTTCTCCTCCCACCCTCAATCTTCCCCAGCATCAGGGGATTTTCAGATGAGTCAGTTCTTCACATCAGGTGGCCAAAGTATTGGAGTTTCAGCTTCAACAACAGTCTTTCCAATGAACACCCAGGACTGATCTCCTTTAGAATGGACTGGTTGGATCTCCTTGCAGTCCAAGGGAATCGCAAGAGTCTTCTGCAATACTGCAGTTAGAAGCATCAATTCTTTGGTGCTCAGCTTTCTTCACAGTCCAACTCACATCCATACATGACTACTGGAAAAACCATAACCTTGATGAAACAGACATTTGTTGGCAAAGTAATGTCTGCACTTTCACATGCTCTCTAAGTTGATCATAACTTTCCTTCCAAGGAGTAAGTGTCTTTTAATTTCATGGCTGCAGTCACCATCTGCAGTGATTTTGGAGCCCGAAGTCAACCACTGTTTCGCCATCTATTTGCCATGAAATGATGGGACCAGATGCCATGATCTTCATTTTCTGAATGTTGAGCTTTAAGCCAACTTTTTCGCTCTCCTCTTTCACTTTCATCAAGAAGCTCTTTAGTTCTTCACTTTCTACCATAAGGGTAGCATCATCTGCATATCTGACGTTATTGATATTTCGCCCAGCAATGTTTATTCCAGCTTGTGCTTTATCCAACCAGTGTTTCTCATGATGTACTCTGCATATAAGTTAGATAAGCATGATGGGAATATACAGTCTTGATGTACTCCTTTTTCTATTTGGAACCAGTCTGTTGTTCCATGTCCAGTTCTATTTCTTCCTGACCTCCATGCAGATTTCTCAAGAGGCGAGTCATGTTATCTGGTGTTCCCATCTCTTTCAGATTTTTCCACAGTTTATTGTGATCCAGTCAAAAGCTTTGGCATAGTCAATAAAGCAGAAATAGATGTTTTTCTGGAATTCTCTTGCTTTTTCATGATCCAGCAGATGTTGGCAATTTGATCTCTGGTTCCTCTGCCTTTTCTAAAACCAGCTTGAACATCTGGAAGTTCACGGTTCACCTATTCCTGAAGCCTGGCTTGGAGAATTTTGAGCATTACTTTGCTAGCATGTGAGGTGAGTGCAGTTGTGCAGTAGTTTGAGCATTCTTGGGCATTGCCTTTCTTTGGGATTAGAATGAAAACTGACCTTTTTCAGTCCTGTGGCCAATGCTGAGTTGTCAAATTTGCTGGCATATTGAGTACAGCACTTTCCCAGCATCATCTTTTAGGATTTGAAACAGCTCAACTGGAATTCTGATCTCCAGTAGCATATTGGGCACCTACCAACCTGGGGAGTTCATCTTTCAGTGTCCTATCTTTTTGCCTTTTCATACTGCTCATGGAGTTCTCAAGGCAAGAATACTGAAGTGGTTTGCCATTCCCTTCTCCAGTGGACCACATTTTGTCAGAACTCTCCACCATTACCCATCATCTTGGGTGGCCCTACACAGCATGGCTTAGTTTCATTGAGTTAGACAAGGCTGTGGTCCATGTGATCAGATTGGCTAGTTTTTGTGATTGTGATTTCAGTCTGTCTTTCCTCTGATTCCTTACTGTCTTACTGGGGTTTCTCTTCCCTTGGACGTGGGGTATCTCTTCATGGCTGCCCCAGCAAAGTGCCACCATTGCACCTTACCTTGGATGTGGGGTGTCTCCTCCCAGCTGCCCCTCCTGACCTTGGACGTGGCGATAGCTTCTTGGCTGCTCTCCGCGCAGCACACCACCACTCCTGGGGTAGTATGATTATCTTCACGGTATTCTTTCAGTCCATTAGCACAATGTATCTTTCCATTTCTTTGTGTCATCTTCAGTTTCTTTCATCAGTGTCTTTTAGTTGTCCAATATAGATTTATTCCTAGCTTTTTGGGGTTTTTTGGGTACAATTGCATATGGAATTTTTTTTTCTTAATTTTTTCTCTCTGTTCATTGTTAATATGTAGAAAAATAACAGATTTCTGTATATTAATTTTATTTGCTGCCACTTTTCTGAATTCCTTTTTTCCTAAAAGTAAAAAATTTTTCCATATATACTATCATGTTATCTGCAAACAGTGATAGTTTTATTGTTCCTTTCCTATCTGGATTCCTTTTATTTCCCTTTAAAGAAACTATATTTTTAAATGAAAACTTCTGTGTTTGCTTTCCTAAAAGAATTGAGTATGATTAAAGATGAAAAGTAGCCATGAAATTAAAAGACACTTACTCCTTGGAAGAAAAGTTATGGCCAATCTAGATAGCATATTCAAAAGCAGAGACATTACTTTGCTGACTAAGGTCTGTCTAGTCAAGGCTGTGGTTTTTCCTGCGGTCATGTATGGATGTGAGAGTTGGACTGCGAAGACAGCTGAGCGCCGAAGAATTGATGCTTTTGAACTGTGGTGTTGGAGAAGACTCTTGAGAGTCCCTTGGACTGCAAGGAGATCCAACCAGTCCATTCTGAAGGAGATCGACTCTGGGATTTCTTTGGAAGGAATGATGCTAAAGCTGAAACTCCAGTACTTTGGCCACCTCATGCGAAGAGTTGACTCATTGGAAAAGACTTTGATGCTGGGAGGGACTGGGGGCAAGAGGAGAAGGGGATGACAGGATGAGATGGCTAGATGGCATGACTGACTTGATGGACGTGAGTCTGAGTGAACTCTGGGAGATAGTGATGGACAGGGAGGCCTGGCGTGCTGCGATTCATGGGATCGCAAAGAGTCGGACATGACTGAGCGACTGAACTGAACTGAAGTGAAAGATGAAAAGCAGGGTCCTTGGTGATGTTGAATATCAGTCTTAGATTTCAGCATATGGGAAGTGAAACCATAGAGAGTGACAGGGATGAATGTATATTATCACTCTTGGAAGAAAGGACAGCCTCTGAGGGGCCTTTGAGGTAGAAAACAGTCTTCTGTGGACATCCAGAGCATGACTTCCCAGTATTTGTTACATGGTCTCACTGTGGGACTCCAGGGAGATTCTCAGGTGGGGAAAGTGGGTGGCATGTGGACTGATCCAAAACTAAAGTTCTCTACCCTCAGGCCAGTGCCACCCAATTTCATGTCACCTAAGGGCAGCCTACTCAGTAAATTATAAAGGGGCACAGTTCATATTTCCAACTGAAATTAGCAAGTACCTTAAGTTTGCTGGATATTCAAATATATGTTCTTTAGATAAGAGCAGCTTATCACTGGAGCTGAGACTGGGCATGTATTTAACAGAAAGTGGTATATAGTGGGAGGAGATTATGGACCAAGAGACTGGGATAGGCAGGCACAGGTAAGCATATATAGAGTACTGTGGCTCATCAGGGCCCTGCAAGTGCTTTGTGTAGGATCAGAGAGGAAGCTGAGGGAGAGGGAACAGCAGGAAGAGAAATACGGTTGATTATATTCTCACGAAAGAGGCTCTTCACATCAGGAAATGTAAAGTGGTACAACTTTTTGGGTAAGTCTTACAGCAATCTAGGTCAAGAGTATTAATTTAAAAAGATACTAGGACAGTATGTTAAGGAAATAAGTTGTCCATAAAATCTTCTATTCAAGAATATTCACAATAGCACACACAAAAAAGTGAGAGTGAAGGGAAGAGCAGACAGCAGGACCTACCAGGAGCTGGGGATGGAACAGCCATTAAAGTGCCATTAAAGTGTCTGCTCTCTGGAAGCGAATATTTTGGTGCAGTTGAGTATGAGTCAGAAGCTCTTATACAGAAAATAAACAACTCAAAAAATATTATATTATGACAGATGGAAGGAAGTGCTTTGAAGATTAATAAAGTGAACTCAGGGCATTGCAAGAGACAGAAAATGGTGCTATCTATTTTAGGTAGAATAATTAGGAAAGGTAGGTTGATATTTGGGTGGAGATCTGAATAAAATGGGGGAGCATATCATACCAAAATCTGGCAGAGGCATGAGGAGAGACATAAGTGAGGGAGGTTAAGAGGTACAGACTTCCAGTTGCAAAATAAATGAGTCATGGGTATGAAATGTACAGTTTGGGGAAGACAGTCAGTAATTATGTAATATCTTTGTATGTGACAGATGGTAACTAGGCTTATCATATTGTATCTTATGTAATGTATAGGAATATTGTATCACTTGGTTTTATACCAGGAACTAACAGTGTTATAGGTCAATTATACTTAAACAAATTCATAGAAAAAGTTTTCAGATTTGTGCCTACCAGAGGCAGATGATAGGGGGAAGGGGAATTGGATGAAGTCAGTCAAAAGGTACAAGCTTTCAGTTATAAGGTAAATAAATACTAGGGTTAAAATGTACAATATGATAAATTATAATTAACACTACTATGCATTACATGTGAAAGCTAATCTTCTAAGGGTTTTCATCAAAAAGAAAAAAGTTGTTTTCCTTTAATTTTTTATCAACATGAGATAATGAATGTTCACTAAACTTATAATCATTCTGTGATGTATGTAAGTCAAATCATTATTCTGTACACCTTAAACTTACACAGTATGGTATGTCGGAAATAGAAACAAATGGGCCAAATTTTGATAATTATTGACTCAGAATGTCAGCATTCATGCATATGTTTGAAATTTTCCTAAACAAAAGCATACTCCTAAATTTAAGTAAAGTAGATCTCCCATCTACAGTGGATAGAAGTGGTACAAACTTAAAAAGAACAGACATGTTAAATTTGCATAACATATAGAATTCATATAAAATCCATAACCTGCTGGGGGAGAAGATTGCATAGAAAATGTTTCCTTCTTGCCCTTTTTTAAAATAGTGAGGCCGACATTTTCCACAGCTGTAAATAGGATAGGCAGTTTAAGACTTTGAAGAGGGAAAGGGAAAACAAATCTGGCAGAATGGCCTTCTAGGCAGAGGGCCAGTAGGTGTGGAGGACCTGAGGTTGTTGTTAGGTGAGTTCTTAGACTGGTAAGAAGCACATTGTCCCTGAGGCAGGGAAAGTTGGGAGAGTAGGTGGTGTTAGAACCTTGTAAACCATGGTGAGGACTTAGGACTTGATTCTGCATAAGATGCCCACCTTTGTGGAGTTTGATGTAGCTTGAGTTTAGAAGGATCGTGCCAGCCTGTGAATGGAAAATAGACCAGGGAGTCAGTCAGGATTATGGAAGCTGAAAAACTAATAGGAGGCTACTGAAATAATCCAGACAATAGACAACTGGCTGGGATGGGGGTGAAAAGTGGCTGATGTGGCCTGTGTGTTTAAATAGAGGCTACAGGAGTGGCTGTTGGATGGACATGAGATGTGCAAAAGAGAGTTGTAGGTGACCACAGGATTTTTGGTCTAAACATAAGTACAGAGCTGCTGTTGAGACTCAGAAGAAGAGGCGAGCAGACCTCATAGAGTATGGAGGCATGCTGAGCTCAAATTTAAGACATGTTGAACTTGAGCTGTTCTATGATATCAAAGTGAAGTGTTGACTTGGCAGTAGGGCAGAAGAATCTGTAGTTCAGAGTAGAATTTGGGATGGATATTGGAGAAGTGGGTCATTAACTTGTGCAAAAACCAGAGGGTAGTAGCTAGAAGTCAAGTGGAGGCCTTCCAGGGAGAGAGTAACTACCTGTGCCCATTTTTGCTCATGCACTTGCTGGGAAAATCCCATGGACAGAGGAGCCTGGTAGGCTGTAGTCCATGGGGTCGCTAAGAGTCGGGCACAACTGAGCGACTTCACTTTCACTTTTCACTTTCATGCATTGGAGAAGGAAATGGCAACCCACTCCAGTGTTCTTGCCTGGAGAATCCCAGGGATGGAGCCTGGTGGGCTGCTATCTATGAGGTTGCACAGAGTTGGACACGATTGAAGCGACTTAGCAGCAGCACCAGTGTGTTTGGTGATTTTAACCAGTATGTTTCACAGGGGCTAGAACCCCCTGGTGAAAGTGGGTTTGAGAAAGGGAGGAGTGTTTGTGGCTGAAGAAAAGCTTTTGTTTTAATATGAGTTATTGTGATTCTTTGTATGCTGATAGGAAATTTCCAGTGGAAAGGGGGAAATTATTGATTCAAGAGGTGGTGGGGATGATTTCAAAAGTAAAGCCACTGAACTGGTGAGAGGGCTTAAGAATTAGTACACAGTGGAGGATTTGGCTTTAATGAGAGCATCAACAGTTCATCTGTCATTGTGGTTCCCAGCCCCAGATTCACATCAGAAACATATGGAATGCTGAAAACACACTGCTGCCTGGCTGCCCCCTAGACCAGTGAAGTTACAGGCTCCAAGCTGAGGCCCTGGCACTGGTGTTCTCTGAGAACTCCCTCTGTGCCTCTTGGCACCTGGAGAGGGGTGGGAGGATGACAGTGTATAAGGCTGGTGCAGGCAGTTTGATCAGCTTGGTGAAAAAAGCTTGGGGAAGGTCTCTCAGTTTTATTTTTTCAGTGAAGTGAGAAGCAACATTATCAGCTCAAAGCAGGGAGGAGAAGGGAAGAGTGTGATGGATGAAACTCTCACCTCCCTTAAATAAGGGGAATGGGGTACTCTTTGTTCATTAGGGAAGCAGAGTACACTCTGATTTGTTTTCTGGGCTGTTAGGAACTTAATTTAGATTTCTGTACATTAAGTTCCACCTTTTTATTAAGTTTTCTATTCATTAAATTCCACATATTTAATGTATTGTTTATATGTGCTGCTTTTCCTCTAGAAATCTACATCTATATTGGAATTTTACCAAGAACTTGGACTGCCACCAAAGCAGAAAGTTAAAATGTTTAACGTAACAGATAATGCTGTTATTAAACCAGGTAATCTGAGACTGGGGAGAGGAGGGAGGTAAAAATACCCAAATATGGGATTTGTTTAATGTCAGCCCTTTCAGTAAAGCTGATTTCACAATGCAAAGTCCCAAACATTTATTTTTAAATATAAAACCATGTCTGATTTAATCACTAGGGACAAACAGGTGTTTTTCTTTTTTAAGTGGAAGGAACTGTAGAGAACTCTTTGTTTTCCATGAAAGAAGGAGGAACGCTTTTGTTTTTAATGTTCCAAATGTTTCACATTTGGAAAAGCCTCTCCAAATAAGTAAGTGAACTTTTAAAATGTGAAGTTCGCTGTGTGTAGGCTGGTATTTTATTAAGTGAGGAATAGATTCTCACTGTGATAGAATAAGAAAATATAGCCAGAAAGAGAAAAGTGACTGACCATGGCACCTCAATGTAAAGATTCTTACTTTAAAATTCCAAAGTATTTTACCTACTCCATGGAATATCAAAAAGTCAGATTTGGCAATATGATTATATTGGTTCACATAGTTAATGGCATTTTGATGTCTTTAAACTGTAGAAAAGCTTCCTAATGTCTTGAACTTGAGTTCTAGAAGTGGACTGTAGAAGGATGTTTTAAGATTTGATATTTTAATACCTGAACTGAACTTCTTGAGGTAGAATACAATTTCAGTAGGCCTTGTTAATTGGGGTGATAGAGTCAACTTTGATAAAAGCTAGAATTGAAGGAATTTTTTTAAGAGCAAATTTTTCATCTTTGAGGTAAAGTAAATGGAGTTAACTGGTATAAACATGAAGTCTGTGTTAACTTTTGCTATAGCTCAAACTGTATTTTGAGCTATATTTTGGGGTTTTTTTGTGGATGAAAAATGGCCAAATATCAATTCAGGTGATTCAGCCTTGTAGAAATTTGATCATTTTCAATCTCTCTATTTTTTCTTAATTCAAGGTTTTTCTCTGCCCATATAAATCCACTTTGGGTCCTACTTAAAGGACCCTACTGAAACCCTGCAGCACTTTACTCCTTGTTTTAAAACAAATACAAATTAGCTTTTGATTATATTGTCTACTACCCTGGTTCCAGTTTTTTTTTCTTGAAGTCTTACTGAGTGATATTAATGTTGATTCCTGTTTTTGGATAACTTATTTCCAATAGGGAAAAAAGAAAAGCCTTGATATCCTATGTTTTTTGAGTCATTCTCTTATTTTTATTTTTCTTATTAGAAATGGGAAATATATCTTAATATATTGTTATTCACAAGAAAAAAACAAAGATCTCATGTATTTACAGCAGGAACAATATTGTCACAGGAGTTGCCTGTTTCACCCAGTATTACGGTGGCCTGTGAAGGCACAAGCACATCAGTGGCTGTGGGCCGCTGACCACCCTAGCACCATGTGCCTCATACTTCAGCCTCTGTACTGTCCATTATAATGCATTTATTGAGCTATTTTATTGTTAATGTTTCTAATCATTAAAATTGCAGAAGAGACTATCCTGACATTTTGAAATCTGATAGCTAGAAAGCTTCCTATCTAGTTTGTTTAATGAAGTTGTTTCTGAGCTGACAAATTTCATATTGATTTTTTGTTTTCTTTTCATAAAGGCACTCCTCTTTATGCTGCTCACTTTCGCCCAGGACAATATGTGGATGTCACAGCCAAAACGTAGGTCCACATAACAGATTTTTTCCTTTTGTTTTCCTTGTATATTAAAAAACAGCAGAGTGAGTGAAAGAAGTGCAGTCTTTCAAAGTCAGTGAATAAAAGATAAGTAATCATTATTCTCATTCATTATTCTAATCTTTAATGTAACTGATGGTACCAGTTTTTAAATTGTACTGAATTAGTTGTGCATGAAGAGTTTACATTTTAGAATGAGATATGTGCTTCTTGAGATGGGACTAAGAGAAAGGTTACATTACTCAAGTTCCTTGTGGGCTGGGCCCACATCTATTTGAAGACAAAAGGCTACGTATATTATGTTGGTAAAAGATACAGGAAGCAGTTAAATTACTAATATTATGTTGGTAAAAGATACAGGAAGCAGTTAAATTACAAACATCTTGTACTGTAGAGCATTTTTGGAGCTGTGTTAAAATCCTATCAGAAACTGGAAGAAGAAAACAGAATCACACCTTAGGCCTCTTCAGTAGCATGACATCATCTCTTGGCACTAGAAGGGACAAAATATTTTGTCATATGTAAAGAAGAGTTCAGATTTGGTAGAAATGAACACTTAATTGTCACTAACAGAAATGCTGGCTTTGAATCATACTTTAAGTTCAGCACTGGCTAGATAATTTGCAGGAAACTTTAGAACTTGTAGAAGTAGGTTTTTAAAAATCAGTTGTGACAAACTAGAGGAGTGGAATGGGAAGGGCAGGGGAGGCTCAAGTGGAAGTGGGTATATGTATACTTCGGCTAATTCACATTGTGTGGCAGAAACCAACACAACATTGTAAAGCAGTTATCCTCCAGTTAAACATTTTTAAAAATCAGTTGATGTTATCTCACTATGGAATAAAGCCACCAAGCCCTTTTCAGTATCATTTCTTATAATCCATATGATCTAGGCTAAGCTTAACTCCAGATATCAGCTCCCATCCGTTCTTTTGTTTGGCTTGGCTATCTTAAGTTCCCCTGTAGGGACTGAACCCTCAATCTATGGTAGTGAAAGCGCCTAGTCCTAACCACTGGACTGCCAGGGAATTCCCGAGTTCTCATTCAATCTTATTTCTTGTTCTATTAACATTGAAGACAGTTTCACTGCTTTATGTGTCTCAGTTTTCCTTTTGTCATTTGACACGGTATGCAGCCTATGTTCTAGGAATATTCTGACTGAGAACCGTTTGAAAATAAAAACAGCCTAGAGGTGCTTTGGGATAACCTTAGATCACAGTGACTGAGCCAGAGCTGCTGCTTGTATCCACGGAAACCAGATAAATCTAGTGTCAGTCTCCTAAATGCAGTCAGATACTTCTTCGCTTCCTTATTATTATTGCCTACTTTCTAATATGGGCCATGGCACACAGGTCCTAGGGACCTTAGGTTTTGCTTAGTTATTTAGAAATGGAGGGGGGTTGGCCTGGAGAGGAGAGTAAGGCTTAAAAGAGACTCTGAACCGTCCTCCTCTTCCGCCTCCTTCCTGATTGTTGTGAACTCCTTCCTACTTGCTGGGGCCTCTGAAATTACTGGTCTCATGGTAACGTTTGTCCTGCGTGCCCTTGTGAAGAAGTCAAAATATTGGAGCTATAAAGCTTTGGTTTGGGTAGATAGGGAGATATGTGTTATGAATCAGATGGTTTTACTTTTTAAATTCCTAAATTATTACACATAATAAAATACTTCATGGTAATTTGTTAACTTACAGTTAATAATGTGTGCTTTCCACTACATATTTTGTAGGGTAAATGAGATATTCAGGAAGCCCCACAAAATCAGTTTCCTTTGTTAACAGATGCCTTGTGGCAGTGTTTGTGACTAGCTTGGATTGGTGCCTAGCCTTTTTAGTGTCTTTATTCAGTAGATGCTTTTATTTCATATGCTGTTGTTGGGTTTCTTTGACTTCTTTTTTTTTTAATTTTTTAATTGAAGGAAAATTGCTTTACCATGTTGTGTTGGTTTCTGCCATACAGCAATGCAAATCAGCCAAAATTATACATATATTACTTCCCTCTTGAGCCTCCCTCCCCTCCCCCCACTCCTTAACTTCTTAGAGGCTGTTTTTAAAACTTCAGCCTTTTGTGAGAGTGTGTTGGTTTTGTGTTTTAAGAGCATATATCTAGAAGACAAGAGTGTGTATAGCCATGTGCACTTCAGCCTCAGGACTAAAGGCTGATGAGAACTGAGAGAGGAACTAGCCTTAGGCTTTAGATTAGTTGACACGCACCTGTGGAGAAGGGGGACCTACGTTTGTTGTGTGGCTGCTGTACCACCTTCTGTTTGACTGTATAATATGTGCACAGTACTCTAGTGTATGTACTTTTTGGGGGAATTACCTGAGATCAAAATGAAACCGACTGATCTTTTGCTAAATGTTGCTGATAACTATAGTTTTCATAGCTGGCGTGTTATTAGGGCCTCAGGGTGCTTGTAAGTGCTTTCAAATTTACAGAACTCTGTCCTCCTCATGTGGAGACGTTTTGGATCTCTCCTGAGCAGGCTTGCATCTAAGCTACACACAGTCTTGGTGGTAGCTGTCACTGCCGTTGACGTTCCCCATATGTGTGTGTACCTGTGTACATGCATGGACACATGAGTCTGCTTGCTTTTCTTTCTCCTCTTTAAATTCTTCTATCTCCTTTCCATGATGCTTCTCACTTTTTGAACAGGACTCCCAGCTTGGAGTTTTAGTCCTTTACAGCCAGTGAGAATGTTTTTTCTTGGTTGATAATGGAACCATTATCTTTTAGACATAGGCTCCAAGTTGTGGCAGTCAACTTTGTCCTCCTTTTTTGTACTTTGTCCTCCTTTTGCAGCCCCTGTTTTAAAATTTTGAAACTTCTGGATTCCATCATCTTCATTATTAATGATATAGATGTACACACTGGAGAAAAAGTGTTGCACTGACATAGTTAGGTCAGATGAGGGACAAGGGTTCATAGCCTGGAGCATCAGTTCCCACACTTGAGTGGACTTCAGCATCTCCAAGAAGGCTTGTTAAACAATCTTCTATCTACTACCAATCTTCAGATTCATTAGGTCTGGGGAAGTACCTGAGAATTTGCATTTCCAATGAGTTCTCAGGTTGTGTGGATGCTGCTAGTCCAGGGACCACACTGAGAACCACTGGACTGAAAAACAGTCAGGAGCTCATCAGTGAACTTGCTTTTCTGTGCTCCTTTACCCAGCACAGAGTCCCAGTGCCTGCCTTTCTCAGCTCTACTCAATTAGTCCTGCGAAATCTGTATGCAGGTCAAGAAGCAACAGTTAGAACCAGACATGGAACAATAGACTGGTTCCAAATTGGGATAGGAATATGTCAAGGCTGAATATTGTCACCTTGCTTATTTAACTTATATGCAGAGTAAATCATGTGAAATGCTGAGCTGGATGAAGCACAAGCTGGAATCAAGATTGCCAGGAGAAATATCAATAACCTCAGATATGCAGATGACACCACCCTCATGGCAGAAAGTGAAGAACTAAAGAGCCTCTTGATAAAAGTGAAAGAGGAGAGTGAAAAAGTTGGCTTAAAACTCAGCGTTCAAAAAACAAAGAACATGGCATCCGGTCCCATCACTCCATGGTGATTAGACGAGGAAACAATGGAAACAGTGGCTGACTTTATTTTTTTGTGCTCCAAAATCACTGCAGATGGTGACTGCAGCTGTGAAATTAAAAGATGCTTGCTCATTGGAAGAAAAGCTATGACCAACCTAGACAACATATTAAAAAGCAGAGACATTACTTTGCCAACAAAGGTCCATCTAGTCAAAGCTGTGGTTTTTCCAGTAGTCATATATGGATGTGAGAGTTGGATCATAAAGAAAGCTGAGCACCAAAAATTGATGCTTTTGAAATGTGGTGTTGGAGAAGATTCTTGAGAGTCCCTTGGACTGCAAGGAGATCCAACCAGTCCGTCCTAAAGGAAATCAGTCCTGAATATTCATTGGAAAGACTGATGCTAAAGCTGAAGTTCCAATACTTTGGCCACCTGATGTGAAGAGCTGACCCATTGGGAAAGATTGAAGGCAGGAGATGGGGATGACAGAGGATGAGATGGTTGCATGGTATCACCAACTCTGTGGACATGTATTTGAGCAAGCTCCAGGGGTTGGTGATGGACAGGGAAGCCTGGTGTGCTGCAGTCCATGGGGTCGGACACAACTGAGCAACTGAAATGAACTGAACTCAAATGATAACATATGGACATCTGTTTTAAAGTATGCAAATCTAGTCAATCTGATTTCAAATAGCATTGCAGTAAAAGTAAGCCTGTGTATTACCCACATTTTCGTTAGCATGAAACTGAAAACTGGTTTCCTTAGTAACTAGCTTCATCATCTTTCCATTAGAGATCAATTTGAGACTTGTTTCTAATTGAAATTTATTTTTCTCATGTTGTAATAATTCTATTTAATTGTTAAGTCTACACTTATATTTTGAGTATTTCAAATTTTTTACCATATACTTTCAGTTTTAATTACTGGATTAAATATATGTTAGAAATAACTTAGGAAAAATTTAAAATGGAAAAATACTAATTTAAGAAAATATAGTGTTAATAGAATCTATCTACTTGAAGAATGAAATTGTCTACAGACATTTTCTTTTAAGTGACCAGTAACCAACACTAGCAACCCTCTTTCTTTTTACATTTGTAAAACATTTTATTTATTTTTAATTGGAGGATAATTGCTTTACAGTATTGCTTTGGTTTCTGCCATGCCTCAGCGTGAATCAGCCATAGATAACACATACGTCCCTTCCCTCTTGAACCTCTGTCCCATCCCTGTAGGTTGTCACAAAGCCCCAGCTCAAGTTCCCTGGGTCATGCAGCAAATTCCCACTGGCTCTCTGTTTTACGTATGGTAAATGTATGTGTTTTCACACTGTTGTCTCCATTTGTCCCACCCTCTCCTTCGCCCACTGCGTCTCCAAGTCTGTTCCCTATGTTTGCATCTCCATTGCTGTTCTGTAAATAGATTCATCAGTACCATCTTTCTACATTCCATATATATGCATTAATATATGATATTTTTCTCTTTCTGACTTACTTCATTCTGCATAATAGGCTCTAGGTTCATCTGCCTCATTAGAACTGACTCAAATGTGTTCCTTTTTATGGCTGGGAGCCTCTTCTTAAAGACTTCCTTAAATTGTCTTTTCACTATGTAATTATCTTTAATGTCCAGAGTTTATAATTCAGGGGCCAGAGCCTTCTCCCAGACTGAAGTTTATAAATTCTCAATTGGCTTGTGAGGCTAGTAGGAGTGCTTTTTCTTGTCTAATATGGTTTCTGGGAAAACTTCATTCAAGTCCTCAGTGGTCATCTGATCAAGTGTTATTATGTTCCTCATCTTCTCCAGCTCTTTCTCATATTCCTCAATTCTGGTCTTTGAGAGAGACAGAAACTCAGCATAGCTTTTCACATCTTCTTTTTCTTCAGTGTCTACCTGGGCAGTGTGTTTATCCTCTGGCTTAGGAACCTTCAGGGCATTAACTCCTTCTCAAAGTCATCTTTCAAGCCAGCCTTTGCCACATTGGCCTTGTAAGCCCAGTCAATGGCAGGTGGTTTCTCAGGCAGGTTAGCCAACCTGGAGGTGAGGGTCTCATTCCAGAATTTCAAGGAATTAGCAGTGGCCTTTGGGAGATAATCTCCATGAAAGCTACCCCATCAGTGACTTTTAGAGCAAGTTTCCATCCAGCCATCTTGAGGACCTTTATTGACCCGGGGCCCACAGTCCACAGCAGGCTTCCCTACATTTATAAAATATTCCTCTTTTAATGATTACATTGGAAAATCTGCTTACATTGAAAACAAAATATTTACCTGTGCTGTATTTTTAAACCAGAAATAGTTTTTTATCTAAAGAGTCTGAGAATACAAATTCTATTTATATTATGTGGGAAAGATCCTTAACATCTAATATATAAAACTTCTCTATCAGAATAATTTTTCAGTTTTCATTATTCTATAAATAGACAATAAGTCTCAGTCTTTGAAATGTATCAGTTTTAAGTAATTTATTCTAATTAAAGTCTAGCATATGTAATGATGCATTCCCCACACCACCACGACTGCCTCTAGGCAGTGGTATTGCCTAGTGTACTAAGACCCTTTTAAAGACTGTATTCTTGTTCTACAATGGCAGTTATATTCCACTGTAATTTCTAACAGATGATGGGTGTGGAGGTTCAACGTTTTTCCCTTTCTTTCTCTCTCAATTTTGAGGAGGAAACATCTCTAGATAATGTAGAAAGAGTCACTAAGATAAAGTATGACTGTTGATTCTACCCTTAACATAAGATGTTTAGTCCATTGTTTTCTGTTGAATTCTAGCAGTGCTTATTTTAACTTTTGAGTTTTTCTTTTCTTTTTTTTTTAAAGGAGAAAACTCAGGAAAGAATGAAGAAAGTAAGATAAACAAAAAGAAAACTGTAAATACACATTCTTCATTGTTTAGGAGAAAAATGTTAGGTCTCTCTTAAAGAACTTGGAAGACACTGGTGATGGTGCTGAGCCCGTAGTGGTGGGCGTAGGACACTTTCCTGCCAGGCGTCTTACCGAACTTTGAATTCATGACGGTGGCATGCCTGAAGTACTTTCTCAAATCTCAGACTGGAATCAGAAAACAGGTCATTCAGTTACTTAAAAGATGTTTTTCTTTCTGTATGTAAGATCATCTAAAAAATCTGTCTGTGAGTCTGGGCTAATGAAAACAACCCATATATTTTCAGGCATAATCTTATTACTTAAATAGCAATTTCTGTCATAATCTTACTCTTTTTGAAGTTATCAGTGTCCTTTAAATTCTCATTACCCTTTGGCTCACAATAGGAAAAATATGTATGTATGCTCAGTCATGCTCGACTCTTTGTGACCCAGTGGACTGTAGCCCACCAAGTTCATCTGTCCATGGGATTTCCCAGGGAAGAATACTGGAATGGGTTGCCATTTCCTTCTCCAGGGGATCTTCCTGACCCAAGGATCGAACCCACATCTCTTGTGTCTCCTGCATTCTTTACCACTGAGCCACCTGGGAAGCCCAAAGAGAAGCAGCTGCCAGGAGAGACAGACAGGGTACTTACTTTGATAATGTTGTTACTGGTAGTAAAAATGAAAGGAGTAGGGAAGAGTTAATTTGGGTTCTTTCATTAAAACATCAAAATATGTACAGAAATATTGTCCATCAGAGCTGTCAGGTGATTTAAAAGCTAGGTAGGTTCTTAACAAAGCAGAGACTCTTTTGAGCTGTGTGCTCAGTCCTGCATACTGTTCAGAGAAGGGTGCTTCCACACGGTCAGAAGCTCGAGGGAAAACAAGATACATGCTGCCTTCAGCCCTGCACATTTTAATAAGTTACTTTACTTACTGGTTATTCAAAGTAGTAAAATTTTAGGCATATTAGTGAAAAATTTTCTAAATGAGTAAACTATAGAGGGAAATAGTCTCTGTGAAAAAACAATGTTTGCAGCAGTCAAAGTGAGGTGGTCTAGGGAGCGTGGTCAAAGCATAGCTCTGCTTCTCAGCAGCACTGTGACCTATACAGCTTTCTTAGCCTCTCTGTCACCTCATCTTTGTTGTTCAGTTGCTTAGTTATGTCCAGCTCTTTGCCACCCCATGGACTGCTGCACACCAGGCTTCCCTGTCCTTCATTGTCTCCTGGAGTTTGCTCAAACTCATGTTCATTGAATCAGTGATGCCATCCATCCATCTCATCCTGTCTCCCCCTTCTCCTGCCTTCAATCTTTCCCAGCATCACGGTCCTTCCAATGAGTTGGCTCTTCGCATCAGGTGGCCAAAGTATTGGAGCTTCAGCATCAGTCCTTCCAATGAATATTCGGGGTTGATTTCCTTTAGGATAGACTGGTTTGATCTCCTTGCTGCCCACAGGACTCTTAAGAGTCTTCTCTAACATCACAGTTCAGTTCAGTTCAGTTCAGTTCAGTCACTCAGTCGTGTCTGACTCTTTGCGACCCCATGAATCGCAGCACATCAGGCCTCCCTGTCCATCACCATCTCCCGGAGTTCACTCAGACTCACGTCCATCGAGTCCATGATGCCATCCAGCCATCTCATCCTCTGTCGTCCCCTTCTCCTCCTGCCCCCAATCCCTCCCAGCATCAGAGTCTTTTCCAATGAGTCAACTCTTCGCATGAGGTGGCCAAGGTACTGGAGTTTCAGCTTTAGCATCATTCCTTCCAAAGAAATCCCAGGGATGATCTCCTTCAGAATGGACTGGTTGGATCTCCTTGCAGTTCAAGGGACTCTCAAGAGTCTTCTCCAACACCACAGATCAAAAGCATCTATTCTTCGGTGCTCAGCCTTCTTCACAGTCCAACTCTCACATCCACACATGACCACAGGAAAAACCATAGCCTTGATTAGACGGACCTTAGTCGGCAAAGTAATGTCTCTGCCTTTGAATATACTATCTAAGTTGGTCATAACTTTTCTTCCAAGGAGTAAGTGTGTTTTAATTTCATGGCTGCAGTCACCATCTGCAATGATTTTGGAGCCCCCCCAAAATAAATTCTGACAGTGTTTCTACTGTTTCCCCCTCTATTTCCCATGAAGTGATGGGACCGGATGCCATGATCTTCGTTTTCTGAATGTTGAGCTTTAAGCCAACTTTTTTGCTCTCCTCTTTCACTTTCATCAGGAGGCTTTTTAGCTCCTCTTCACTTTCTGCCATAAGGGTGGTGTCATCTGCATATCTGAGGTTATTGATATTTCTCCCGACAATCTTGATTCCAATTTGTGTTTCTTCCAGCCCAGCGTTTCTCATGATGTACTCTGCATAGAAGTTAAATAAGCAGGGTGACAATATACAGCCTTGACGTACTCCTTTTCCTATTTGGAACCAGTCTGTTGTTCCATGTCCAGTTCTAACCGTTGCTTCCTGACCTGCATACAGATTTCTCAAGAGGCAGGTTAGGTGGTCTGATATTCCCATCTCTTTCAGAATTTTCCACAGTTTATTGTGATCCACAGTCAAAGGCTTTGGCATAGTCAATAAAGCATAAATAGATGATTTTCTGGAACTCTCTTGCTATTTCCATGATCTAGCAGATGTTGGCAATTTGATCTCTGGTTCCTCTGCCTTTCTAAAACCAGCTTGAACATCAGGGAGTTCACAGTTCATGTATTGCTGAAGCCTGGCATCACAGTTAGAAAGCATCAATTCTTCAGTGCTCAGCCTTCTTTATGGTCCAACTCTCACATCCATACATGACTACTGGAAAAACCATAGCTTTGACTATATGGACCTTTATTGGCAAAGTGATAACTCTCCTGTTTTCATAAGTTGTCTAGATTACTCATAGCTTTCCTTCCAAGCAGCAAGCATCTTTTAATTTCACGACTGCAGTCACCGCTCGCAGTGATTTTGGAGCCCAAGAAAATAAAGTGTCTGTTTCCATTTTTTCCCCATTGTGTTTGCCGTGAAGTGATGGGACTGAATGCCATGATCTTTGTTTTTTGAATGTTGAGTTTTAAGCCAGCTTTTTCACTCAACCTCTTTCACTTTGTTCAAGAGCCTCATCTTTAACATGATGCTAATCATACCACCTGCCTTGTAGCCTCCTAATGTTAAGATTGAAGGAAATAATGCACGTGAGGCTCTTAGCCCAAGATCTGGGATGTAGTAAATGCTTGAAAGTATTGGCTGCTGTCACTATTACTGTTTTTTCATTTGTTTCAAATTTTTTGGTTTGTTTTGGTTTCAAAATTTTAAAGGAAAAATCTATGTTTTCCTCAATAGGAAATATGTTTTTAAATGAATTAACTACATTAAGCTATTTAGAATTCAATTGTGGTATTTTCTAATACATCAAGTTATTGCCTCTTAAACTGTTTTTTATAGCCAAGTAGTAACCTTACAGAGCACTCTAGGTAATTTTAAGAATACATAATACCTGCCACATCCAGAATTTACAGTGTAATGAGGATGCCCTTGAAATAGCTCCATGCTTCTCTGATATGCTACTTCATTTCTGCTTTACTCTGTTTATCAGGAGGCAGTGTGACCTGGGTTGAAAGCATAACTAGATGCTTTCATTTACTAGGGATTTAACCTTGGGCAAGTGGCTTAACTTCTCTGGATACATTTCATTATCTTTAACATAAAGGTTTAGGATTAAATGGTTTCTAAGTTTCTTCTTTTTTTTTAAATGTGGGTTTTGGGTTTTTTTAAATTTTTTATTTAGTTTTTTTTTTTTTAAGTACAGTTGATTGACAATATTATGTTAGTTTCAGGTATACAGCAGAGTGATTGTTTTATATATATACATCCTTTTTCATATTCTTTTTCCTTATGGTTTGTCACAGGATACTAAATATAGTTCCCTGTACTATATGGTGGGACTTTGTTGATTATCTGTTGTATATATAGTAGTTTGTATGTGCTAATCCCAAACTCCTAATTTATCCCTCTCCTACCCTTTTCCCCTTTGGTAACTGTAAGTTTATGTTCTGTATCTGTGAGTCTATTTCTGTTTTTTAAATAAGTTCATTTGTATCATTTTTTTTTAGATTGTACATATTTCTAAGTTCCTTTCAGTTATATAAATCTGTTTCCAAAAAATAATCCCTCAGTTTCCCAAATGGCATAATTCACTGTTTTCTATATTAATGAAGAAGTAATACTCAGAAAACTGTTTTGTCTCTTCATGATGTTACAGAATTATTTCAGTTTTTTGTTTTGAGAAGAGCAGACTGAACTTAGGACAGCAAACATGGTGTCTGGGTTTAGTTAGGACAGCTAGAAAACGCCCCCTTCTATAAAAGGGCCCAAAAGAATCACTGCACATTTGGCTCTTTGTCCTACTGAATGAGGGGCTTCCCTGGTGGCTCAGGTGGTAAAGGATCCGCCTGCAATGCAGGAGACGCAGGTTCAGTCCCTGTGTCAGGAAGACCCCCTGGAGAAGGAGCGGCAGCCCACTCCAGTATTCTTGCCTGGAGAATCCCACGGACAGGGGAGCCTGGCAGGATACAGTCCATAGGGTCCCAAAAGAGTCAGACACAGCTTAGGAACTTAAACAACTATTGAATGATCTAGATTTAATGTCAGAAAGCTGTAAGCAGTGCACACTTAGCAGTCAGTTGTTGATAAAAATATTCCCAGACATTGATAGTTTATAGTTTCTATTGATAGTTTATAGCTTTATAGTTTTTTGACAGAGACAGAATACCTCCTGTTCAGGTCACGCTGTCACGAGTTCATCATGGAGAGTAACAGCCAAACAGATCTTCCATGCTAGCTTTTACCTTGTGTGTGATGAAATGCAGAGTACCTGAAACGTTCCACGATGACTTGCCTGTCTGCTCAGGAGCTGTTGTACATCTCTGATTGAGTAGGGTTAGACAGAACACTGCATTGGGTAGAAACTGACTTCAGACATTTACAGGGGTCTTCAGTGGCCAGGGCAAGACTTGGTGAAATTCCTTCAAAATTCCTCAGAGGACTCAGAATGGATGGATTTGAAAGTACTCCTCACCTATAGACCTTACTTTATCCTCATATACAAGTGTATCCAGAACCATGCAATCAAAGGCAGTTACCCACTAAATAGGGAAATATTTGATGGGTGTGTATTAAATCTTTATATCTGCTGGTGGACATTTAGGTGTTTGTCAGAGTGTGACAGGGAAATGAAATTCATAGTAATAATCTCTGGAGATTTATGGAATACAGTTAGAAACACTAAACTATGCATTATCTTCTGCAAGGTTCTTAACAGTCAGACCTTCATGCCCTTCCTCCCCTTTTCTGAATACAATCTTCTTAAACTTTTATTAAAAAGCCCATTATATATATCATTTGGAAACTATAGGACCAAATCAAGGAAATAATTATTTTTTCACAGTTAAAGTAACAGGGTTACTCTGAGTTCTCAAGATAGGGTGCTACTTTTAGATGCTGCACAATCCCCATGCTTCATGAACTTAAAGTACAGTGAGGAAAAACACTGAGAAACAAGGACAATAAAGTCTAAATTTAAATTGTATCTCTGAGATTTTTTGTAATTTTGTTTTAGCAAGTATGAATGCTGTAAATAAAGTACACTTTTTATGTTTTCCTAATTTTCACATATGTTTCACTAGATTTGGACCTTAACATTGTGTTCTAGCTGATTTGAATTTTCCTTTATTTCATTTATTCTGCTGTCATTAACTAAAAATGGCAGCAAAAAAGGGGTGGGTGAGATTAAAACATATTATGTATTTCATATCCCTTTTAGTGAGATGAAGGTTTTATTTTATGCAACCTGTGAAAATCCTATGTTGGAACTGTGCGTGGGTATACTAAGTGTATATTCCTTCATTTCCTGCTTTTGTCTTTTTTTTTTTGTTCTCCAGTTGGGTGACAACTGAGAGAAACAAAGGAGTAGACACCTGTTCTGCACCCCCACCCCCCACCCCGGAGCAACAGGTGCCTTTTGTTCTCTATGGTCTCAATTCAGCCAGTGATTTGTCACATCATGTGTATCTTATCCTTTTGTTTAAAGGTTACTTATTGAAGAGGCTCCCATTGTACACAGTATAACAACATGATGTGTTCTAGAACTAGATTGAAAAACAGTCTGTAATTAGCTGACAGTAATTACCACTTTCAGGATACCACTTTGATTTTGTAATCATCTGCTGGTAAAATGAGCTAAATTATCTTCTGAAATTTACCCAGAATGTTTTTTTTACCAGTGCACACTCGCATGCTCTCTCTGTAAGCGGGAGCTGAATCAGTTTGAGAACTCAGAAGGTACCAACAAACTTTCTACCAAGAAGGACCACTGTTAGTATTTTGAAACCATGCTCACTTTAGATTTGGCATTGCCACTCCCTTCCCTTTTTTTCTTTAAAGTGTTATTTGCTGAACAGTATCATAAGTTCAAATGACTTTTTAGGTACTTTTCTATTTTTAAATTGCAAAGCATTTATTTTTCAAACACATTCTAAAATTCAGTGTTAAAGCAAATTCAGTTCTGAAGCAAAACTGCAGTGAAATATTTTATTACTTACTTCCTAGATGCTAATCTTGCAAAGTTTATGGTGACTTTTCAGTGAATATTGAAATTCGTTAAATTTCTACTTTACCTCTTTGATCAAGGATAAGCGTTATTTTGAATTCTTGAGGCCAAAAAGAATTATGTACAGGCACGCCCTAGATATGTTACAGTTCAGTTCCAGACCACTGTGGTAAAGCAAGTCAAACACATTTTTCATTTCCTAGTGCATGTAGAACTTATGTTTACACTGTAGTATAGTCTGTTAAGTGTGCAATAGCATTATGTCTAAAAAAACAATTTATGTCCCTTAATTTAAACATACTTCTGGCTTAAAAAGAAACCGTCATCTGATCACACAAGGTTGCCACAAACCTTTCAAACTGTAAAATCCACAGCATTTGTGGAGCACAATAAAGCAAGGTATGCTGGTCAGCCTATACCATGAGTGATGTGTTAGTTGGTTAATGTGAAAAAAAGCTACATTTAAATTATTCATATACAAATAGCTTTGACCTGCGATTTGATAATATTCAGCTGTTATATCCTATACATATTCATATTGTTTTTATGTTGATAACATCTTGATTTGTCTAAAACAAGTCATCTTAGTCAGGTGGGCTTATTTACTTCAATCCATTACTCTCGGATGATTATTTATTTAGTGATAGATTTGTTAAATTAAGGGAACATAACATTAAAAACTGTTGACATATTAATATCTAATGAAAGGTAGAGAAATTGTTTTTATCTTAAGGATCTACAAAATATGCATGATAGAGTCTTAAAACTCATTCTAGGCATTTATTCGTACCAATCGTCCTCATATATTTGACAATCAGAGACAAAGTTTAATACTGTTTGAACCTTAGTATCAGTTTCTGTCTACATTGCATGATGTTTCTCTAGTTAGCAGAATTTGAAAATAGAATAGTTTTGTTTAAAAACTGAAATATTAGACTTTTAAGAAATTGTTAATGTCAGATTTTATTTCTCCATTGGCTTCTGATTCAGACTTTGAAACTAAGATCCAACTTCTCATCTTGCTGTGCATTTAGGGCATTATTAATATTTTATTTCATGTTCTATTGTATATTCCTGCCTAGAATTTTAAAACACAATAGCCTGAAACAATAAGTATTTATTACCTCACAGTTTCTGTGATCATGACTCCTAGTATAGCTTAGCTGTGCCTCTGGCTCAGGGTCTCTCACAAAGCTGCAGCTGATGCATCACTCAAGACTGCAGTCATCTCCAAGTTCAACTTGGGGATAATTGCCTACCAAGCTCATTAATGTGGCTACTGGTGAGCGTCAGGCCCACAGTTTTTGGCTACAGAGGTCTTTGCTGCATGATTCTCAATAGGATAGCTTATGTTATGGCACCTGGCTTCTTTCAGAGCTGAGAGCACAGAGATGAAGCCAGTCTCTTTGTAATGTAGAGTCAGAGGTGATGTTTATCACTTCTGCCATAGTTTATTGCTTAGAGTTGAGTTGCTGGTCTACACAGACTCAAAGGGAGGTGATTGATCATACAGGGGCATGCATACTGGGAGGTAGGGGATGTTTTTTGTTTGTTTTGCTTTTTGAATTTTTATTGGAGTACAGTTGCTTTATAGGAGGTGAAGATCTTAATGGTTGCCTGCTGTATCTCTTGCAAGTACCTTGAACTTCTAAAATGTCCCACTTTTACTGTGTTGTTACATAGGATTAGGATGATAGAACTTCTGCTGAACTTGCTGTTGTCTTACGATCTTTATATAGAATGAGACTCCAGGAAATGGTGCAATCAGGAGAAAGATAAAGGCATGTTCATTTGTAATTTTGCTTATATGGCCTTTTCTAGTTATTTAGATGAGGAACTTTGCTGAAACTCTAAAATACTATCAAAGTATGCAGTTGGGGATATTTTACCTCTCTTCATTATGTAAATTATAACCAATTTATCTTGCTCAGTATTGGTAAAGGTTTTCAAGGTGTCATGAAACGATGGGGATTTAAAGGCCAGCCGGCTACTCATGGTCAAACAAAAACCCACAGGAGGCCTGGAGCTATTTCAACTGGTGTAAGTATAAGTTAGTGATCCTCTTTTTAGTGGTGAAGATTCAGATTTTGTGCATGTGGTGCTTTGGTCAGTCTTTGGGATCAAGTCACATAATTTGAATCTTATTTCAGATGGCTCTTAGTAAAGTCAACACTTCTAAGGGTTCTGGCCTTTTTTACTTTTCAAAGCCAGACATGAATTATCTGGTTATATCCTATGTACTTACAGCCAATGTTCTCAGTATTGTCTGCCTACTTTCTTTCCCATCTCTGCCTCCCATCAGGGATCAGAGTGCCCTTCTATCTGGCCTCACTGGTTCCTTAACAGATTTGTTTCTGCCTTAAAAGAGACCATTGGTAAAAGTTGTCAAGGACAGTATAACGATAAAGGGGAAAGTAGTAGAGAAAGAAATGAGAAATAGACAATAGGGGCATAGGAAGGAGAGAAGGAGTTTTCTACTGCTAATTCAGGCCTAGTGAACACCTCTCCCTAAGGTATAGCCTGAAGAACCTGGGGGAATGTTACTCTTTGGAGCATCAGAGGATGCAAGGTCAATTCTAAAGCTTGATAATGTATTCTACTTCTTATAAGAGAGATACAGTTTAAAAACACTCGAGTTAATTTCTCACCTAGCAGATTGTGCTGCCGAGCTGTTTAATTTTTTCCACTCTTTTGGCAAGGATGTTCTCTCATCCACTGCTGATGGAAATATAAAAGAGTATATTCTTTATGGGCAGAAATGTGATATCTAACAAACTACCCATGTATTTTGCTTTTGACACAGCAATCCTGCTTCTCAGAATTTACTTGAAAGATATTCTCCCCAAAATATAAAGATGCATTTGTACAAAATTAGTCATTGTAACATTATTTGTAATTTATAAGCATAAATGTCCATACCTGGGAGTTGGGATGAACTCATCCAAACTCCTAGGTATAGTGGAATACTATGCAGCTGAAAAACAAACAGCAAGGTCATTGTGAAACAATGACATGATTTCCAGGATATAACAAATGCACACATTACCTGCTTATTTTTGCAAAAAGAAGGATGAAAAAGATAAACCAGAAACTAATAAGACTGATTGCCTACTAAGGATGAGTTAGATCAGACTTGAAGAGCTCAGTAGTGGCAGGAGTGACACTGAAGATATTCTTTTTTATTACACTTTTTACTTTGGAACCATGTTAATGTTTTATATATTCAAAGTAAAATAAAAACATGGGTGGAGGGATCCAAAATGGAACATAATTAGAAAATGAACCTATTTCAGATGAGTAACAGACCTTCACTAAAGTGGAGGACTGGAGTGGACTAACTCAAGTAACTTAAGTAGTGTTAATTAGCCATTCTGAGATAATTTTCTGTGAACTGTAGGATTGACCAGATGAATAAATATATTGATAATGGAAGCCAAGTTTCTCACGGTTTGGAGATAACTGAGTCTGTCCTTCAGTCACTTTGCAGAAAGATAGTAACATCAAAAGCAGGGGTGGGAGAATAGGACCATTCCTGGTGCAGTGGATAGATGGAATGCAAGTCAGTTATTACAGAAGATTCATGAAAACAGGCCAGGCAGTCCACATTTTTTCTTTAAATGATAGTGAGATGTGTTTGTATGTCCTTCTTAACACCTCGTTTGCTGCTCTGTCTTGTTACTGAAGTTTTCTCCTGAAGATATACCCAGTCTGTGTTTTTTATTGTTCTAATCTAATTTAGAAAGGGAATTTTCTAGGGGTAAATGTGACTAAATCCATGTTTAGTTTTTTACTGGGGCCTAGCAAAATGGGAGGGTGTGGAATATTTTTATGACTTGTTTCTTTTTTGCATTTTGGTTTGATTGGTACTATTGGAAATTGAGAGGCACTACTTGAAAAGTGCTAATTTGGGTTCTCTTCTTTAGGATGTTGCCAGAGTCTGGCCTGGAACTAAAATGCCTGGACAGTTGGGGAATGTGGATAGGACAGCATTTGGACTAAAAGTAAGTTTCTGGAGTGACTCTTTTTAGAAATAAATTAATGCCTAAATGCAAATGCAACAGTATATGTATTGAACATGTGTCAGTGTGTGGTTTTACAGTTATTGAGGGTTGGGGCTATATGAGCTGTGTGTGTGTGTGCGTGTGTGTGTGCATGCATTGGAGTTGCTATCATATGTATTCATTAATATCCAAGCCTTGGAAAATGTACTCATTAAAAAGAAAAAGTTAATTATTATTTGACCTGGAAGATTTCCACAAGGTGTTATGTGAAAAAATAAATATTCAGAACATTATGTGTAATACTCTTATAATAAACATAAGCTCCCTACATACATGTTGCCACGCCATGTGAACACAGAGTAGATGGTTATATACCAGATTATTTTTTATTAAATGTCAAATGTGTGGGTTGATGTGGGTGAGGAAAAGAAGAGAGGGAGACAATAGAGACAATGAAAATAGGGAAAAAAAGTACTCAAAAAGCATTGTGCTATACATCCATTGTTGTAAAATAATTATATATTTAAAAGGGGGGAGTTAAATTCACTCTCTTTGAACTTGAAGAATATATGTAATATCTAAGTGAAAATGAATTGTAGATAATAGGTGCCATATAATTGTATTTTTATTAAAACAACTAATCTGTGTATATGTATGAAACACATAGAAAGTACAAAGAAGAAAATAAGCCATTCAAAAGAACCACCTCCAAAGATAATCATTAGTAACATTTTGGTGCATATTCTTTCATTCTTATTCTAGATATATGTTATTTATAAATTTTAAACAGCAGAAGTTTTTTAAATTTTATATAATTAAATCTAAGATTATTTTTCCTCTTCTATTACTTTTATATGTGCCAGTTCAGTTCAGTCACTCAGTCATGTCCAACTCTTTGTGACCCCATGAACTGCAGCATGCCAGGCTTCCCTGTCCATCACCAAATCCCAGAGCTTACTCAAACTTATGTCTATCAAGTTGGTGATGCCATCCAACCATCTCATCCTCTGTCATCCCCTTCTCTTCCCCTTCAATCTTTCCCAGCTGCAAGGTCTTTTCCAATGAGTCAGTTCTTCACATCAGGTGGCCAAAATATTGGAGTTTCAGCTTCAGCATCAGTCCTTCAAATGAATATTCAGGACTGATTTCCTGTAAGATTGTCTGATTTGATCTCCTTGCAGTCCAGGGGACTCTCAGGGGTTTTCTTCAACACCACAGTTCAAAAGCATCATTTCTTCGGCACTCAGCTTTCTTTATAGTCCAGCTCTCACACCCACATGACTACTAGAAAAACCATAGCTTTGACTAGATGGACCTTTGTTGACAAATCTGCTTTTTAATATGCTGTCTAGGTTGGTCATAGCTTTTCTTCCAAGGAGCAAGCATCTTTTAATTTCATGGCTGCAGTCACCATCTACAGTGATTTTGGAGCCCAGGGAAATACTCTCACTATTTCTATTGTTTCCACATCTGTTTGCCATGAAGTGATGGGACCGGATGCCATGATCTTCGTTTTCTGAATGTTGAGTTTTAAGTCAACTTTTTCACTCTCCTCTTTACACAGACATCTATTTGTATCTACTGTGTGTATTTTCTTTTCATGTATGCATATGTGTGACAGGAGAGATTTCAGTTTCCCTAGTATTTAACATTTACCCATGAGGTATGGATCAAACTTGATTTTCCCCCAAACCCTTTCTCAGTACTTTCTTGACTATTCTCACTTGTGTAAATGTTTTCCTCACGTAAATATCTGTTTGAAGGCCATCTGCTTAGCACACTTTTTAAAAAGATTAGACCCAGAGAGATGATGGCTTCCCAGTTTCTAGTTGCAAGCTCATATTAACTAAAAATAAACTTGGATTTCCACTTGTTACTCTTAATGGTGCCAGCAGAATATTGAGATATCCTAGTAGTCTTGATTGTTCAGTCACATTTATACTTAAAATGAGAGTTTTCTACCACTTAACATGAGACATGTGTTGTAGTATTACAACACAAGTCATCCATAGGATTTGAATTTTTTATTCTCATTCAATATTTTGAGTTGCTAACATGATTATGACTCCAGGCTACTTATAGCCTCAGCTTTTGTTTGTATTAATGTAAGTGTATTCTCATACTTTCAACTCTTAAAGTTTGATTTTATTTCTACTTTAGGTGTGGCGAATAAACACAAAGCACAATATAATCTATGTCAATGGTTCTGTACCTGGACACAGAAATTGCTTAGTAAAGGTATGTGTAATGGTCTTTATTTTCTCTTGTTCAGAGATGTGGATGTTTGCCATGAGTTCTCTTTTCACCCATATGTGACTTGAAAATAAGTAGCTGTTTCCCCACGTGTTCTTTGCTAATTTTTCTACTTATGTAGTAGCACCTGAGTGAGAAAATTGCATAAAATAACCTATAGGTTATGCCTCTAAAACCATAAGCCTACACAAAGGGTAGGTCTAGTAAGAGGCTCTTTAGAAATACAAAAAGGTTATTAGCAAAACTACTTATTAAAAATACCAATATATCTCCGTCCTTCCAAAAACTTTTTCATTTTTAAAGAGTACTTTGACATGGGAACTGGAATTATGTGAGGTGAAAGTTAAATGAGAGTCAACAAGAAAGGTGGTTTGAAGTAGACATTTTGAGAGATTTATTATTATTACTAGCATTGCTCTGTCTTTTCCTTGAAAATGTATTTTTGTGTTCAGACATGAAGAGAAGAAAACATGTTGTACAAGATAGACTTGAAAAAAATTCTTAAGCTCTTAGAGACTTTTTTTCCCATCAAATAAAAACAAAATAAATATTCAACCTGGGATTTAAGTCAACATAATACAAAATGAGAGATCACTTTTGAATTTTGAATTGTCCATTCTGAAAAATGAACTTGTATTAGAAGTGTATCAGCAGTTCCCAGAAATAGGTTCTTCATTAATTTTCTAACAAGAACATCAAAATAGGCTGAAACTTAAATCCTAGATTTTTCCAGTCAGGTCAAGTAGGTTGCATTACTAGCATAAGGTACCGAATTTGTTTCAGTCTCACAGTAATTAAAATTCACTTTCTGGCTTCCCTGGTGGCTCAGATTAAGAATCCACCTGCAATGCAGGCGCCCTGGGTTCGATCCCTGGGTTGGAAAGATCCCTGGAGGAGGGCATGGCAACCCACTCCAGTATTCTTGCCTAGAAAATCCCATGGACAGAGGAGCCTGGCAGGCTGCAGTCCATACGGTCACAAAGAGTTGGGCACGACTAAGTGACTAACACTTTCACTTTTCCGGAACTCTTCACTTCTTTAATTGAATTCTCTTTTTTTTTTTTTTTTAAGAAAAAAAATGCATTTGATAAATTATTGCAAGATTTGGGCAGGTTTTTGTTTATGTTTTGTTTTGGTTTTGGTTTTCAGGTTTTTAGGTTTAGGTGTTTCCAAGCTCCAGGTCACCCAAGTCATACTGGTACTGGAAGCCAGCAGATTGTCACTCTGCTTCTCCTAACATTTTGGCCTCAGAATTCAATGCATTCCTATCTCCAGATTTTGTTATGTCATTTTAAATCACAACCTAATAAAAGAGAAAAAAGGAAAATGACCATTTTTCATAATAAATTATACTGGATAGCAGATGAAATTTTAAACATTGCCAAATCCTCCTTTTCTCTCCATTCGCTGTATACAGTTCTAGGCTAGCTTCCAGCTAAGAACTGCTCAGGTTTACCTCACTATTGTCCTTGACACCAGCAGGGATGAATAGGTCAACTACCTTGAAATACCACATGTACAGGGTTCAGATCTGGTTGTTATAAATAATTTACAATCAACAACACTTACTATTTAGATTTTCCATCCACTTCAACAAAGATTGCCTCCAAAAACTCAGTCTACTTAATGACTGATGGCTTGCTATCACTGAAGATGTTCAGAAAGTACACTGAAGGCAATTCCAAAAGAGGAATCCAAATATATTTTGAGAAACTGTACCATCAGAGAAATGTCTGGCCACTTTGAAGTGTTAACACACTAGTGAATATATTTCCAACAAACAGATTTTGATAAAAGAACTCATCTTGAAAAAAGTCTTTGAAATATAGTATCCTTTAACTGTCTTTTATAACCTTAAATGTCCATCCCAAATATAAAGTGTGGGTTTAGGGGAGTGTTTTGTGAGCTTGTGCTTTAAATGTCAAAAGTTTGGTAAATCTTCTGAAAATATTCACCCCACTTTGTCCATTCTTCCCAATGATTCCATAGCAGGTGAATAAGCCTCTTGTCCTCGGGGGTCTAGGCTCTTCTTGCTGGATGGGCAGCCTCATTAATTCACTCACTCCACAGGAGCTTTTGGCTCCATCAGAATACAGAGTACTAGGCTGCCAATAACTTCTTTGTTTTGCATTCTAAAGTTAGTAAGTGTCTTAGGGATAATAAAATCTGTTTAATCAATGTAAGCTTTTTGTTATTGAAATTCACTAAATGTATTAAGAGAGCCTAAAGAACTGTTTTCTACAACGTCATATACTTACTATGCATGTGTGCTTGTCCCTATATCCTGATTTATAATGAGTTTATTTTCAGTTTTGTCTGTTTCGTGTGTATGTTCTACCTCCAGCTTTCCTAAAAAGGAATTGAACTGGTTTGCCAATATACGTAAATATAAAAGAATGAAAGAGAGAGTCCTGAAGGCAGGGAAATAATAAAGCCAGTGGTAAGATTCACTACACAAAAATATGTACCAGCAACTTTGGCAAAAGATAGTGGAGTAGAGGGACCTTGAGTTCACCTCTTATGAGCATACCAAAATCACAATTAACTGCTGACCAACCATCAGTTTAAAAAAAAAGACTGGAACCTCCCCAGAAAAGATACTCTACATCCAATGATATAAAGAAGAAACCACAATGAGATGGTAGAGAGTGCACTTGTGATATAATCAAATCCTTTAGCACCTGGCTACCCACAAACTGGAGAATGAGCATATCACAGAAGTTCTCCCACAGGAGTGAGTTCTGAACTTCCTCAGGCCTAACATCAGAAAGAGGAGCTCCCAGAGCATTTGGCTTTGAAGGCCAGCAGAGCTTGATAGCAGGAGCTCCACAGGACTGGGGGAAGCAGAGACCTTACTCTTGAAGGGAACATGCAAAATCTCATGTGTACCTGGAACCATGGCAAAAGCAGTAATTTCATAGGAGCCTGGGTCAGACCTACCTGGTGGTCTTGGAGGATTTCCTAGAAGTTGTCAAGCAGCTGTAGTTCAACCTGGGGATGTAAAAACCAGTGGCAGATATATTAGGGAGTATTCATCATGAACTCTCATTGGAGGCTGACGTCTTGCTTAGGTCATTAGTACAAAGACCTGGCCCTACCCAACAGCCTGTAGGCTCCAGTGCTAGGACACCTGGAGGCCAAGCAACCAAGTGGGCAAAGACACAGCTGCATCCATCAACAGACAGGCTGCCTAAAGACTTCCTGAGCCCATAGCCACCTTTGACACACCTCTTGACACAGGCCTACGCACCAGAGGGCCAAGAACCAGTTCTACCCATCAGTGAGCAGTCACCAACCCCTTTCCTTCCAAGAAGCCTGCACAAGCTTATGGAGCAGCCCCATCCAGCAGGGGACAGATACCAGAAACAAGAAAACTAAATCACACAGCCTATGGAACTGAGCCTGCAAACTGATCAGACCGTCCACTGGGACCAACTGATCCCTGAGCCTTTGATGATGAGCTAGGGGTATACTGCTGGGATACACAGGACATCTCATATAGAGGGCCACTTCTCCAAGACTGAGAAACCTAACTAACCTACCACACACAAAGAAATACAAGTAGAAATTTAAACAGAATGAGGCAACAGAAGAGTATGTTTCAGATGGAGGAAAAAGATAAAACCCCAGAAGAACAACTAAATGAAGTGAAGTTTAGGCATTGTATTCAAGGAGTTCAAAGTAATGATTAAAAGATTATCCAAGAACTTAGAAAAAGAATGGATATGCAGAGCAAGTAGTTAGAAGTTTTTAACAGTCAGAAAACAAGCAAACAGAGATGAATAATGAGGACAGTTGAAGAGACCTTTGGGCCAACGTCAAGCACACTAACATTCTTATTATAGGGATCGTAGAAGAGAGGGCATGAGAAAATATTTGAAGAGGTAGCCTCAGATACCTGAAAGTTTCCATAACCTGGGAAAGGAAACAATTACCCAAGTCCAGGAAGTGAAGAAAGTCTCATATAGGACTAACCCAAAGAGGGACACACCAGTACACATAAGAATCAAATTGACAATAAATAGAGAAAATATTAACAGCTACAAGGGAAAAACTATAACATACAAGTGAACTCCCATAAGACTGTCTGCTGATTTTTGAACAGAAATTCTGCAGGCCAGAAAAGAATGGCATGATACATTTAAAGTGATGAAAAAATCTACAAACAAGGATACCCAGCAAGACTCTCATTCAAATTTGATGGAGAACTCAGAAGCTTTACAGACAAGCAAAAGATAAAGATTTCAGCATCACCAAACCAGCTTTATAGCAGATACTAAAGACTTTGAGAGTCCCTTGGACTGCAAGGAGACCCAACCAGTTCATTCTAAAGGAGATCAGCCCTGGGTGTTCTTTGGAAGGAATGATGCTAAAGCTGAAACTCCAGTACTTTAGCCACCTCATGCAAAGAGTTGACTCATTGGAAAAGATTCTGATACTGGGAGGGATTGGGGGCAGGAGGAGAAGGGGACGACAGAGGATGAGATGGCTGGATGGCATCACTGACTCGATGGACGTGAGTCTGAGTGAACTCCGGGAGATGGTGATGGACAGGGAGGCCTGGCCTGCTGCAATTCATGGGGTCACAGAGAGTCAGACACGACTGAGCAACTGAACTGAACTGAAAGGAAGTTCTCTAAGCAGAAAAGGAAAGGCCACAACTAGAAACAACAAAATTATGAAATGGAAAAGCTAACTGATAAACAGTGAGCAGACATACAATAAAGGTAGGAAATCATCCACGCAAATTAGTAGGGAGGTTAAAAGACAAAAGTAGTAAAATCATCTGTATCCACAATATACAGTTAAGGGATACATAAAACAATTAGATGTAAAATATGATATCAAAAAAACAGTAGTCATGACGGGAGAAGAGTACTAATGTGGGGTATATAAAATGCAATTGAAATTACAAAATCAGCAACTTAATCATATGTATATAGCTGATGCACCAAAACCTCATAGCAATCACAAACCAAAAATATATAATCTATATATATATACACAAATAGCTTTACCATCTGAGCTGTAGGACTTCTCCATAGCTCAGATGGTAAGAATCTGCCTGCAATGCAGGAGACCTGGGTTCAATCTCTGGGTCAGGAAAATCCCCTGGAGAAGGAAATGGCAACCCACTCCAGTATTCTTGCCTGGACAATTCCATGGACAGAGGAGCCTGGCAGGCTACAGTACGTGGAGTTGCAAAAGAGTTGGACACAACTAAGTGACTAACACATACACAAAAGTAAAAGGAACCCAAACAACACTAAAGGTAATCATCAAATCACAAGAACAGAGAACAAAAGAAAATGGTGGGGGTGGAGGGAGATCTACAGAAGTCCACAACAGTTAACAAAATGACAATAAGAACATATATTGATAATTACCTTAAATGCAAGAGTACATCATGAGAAATGCTGGACTGGATGAAGCACAAGCTGGTATCAGGATTGCTGGGAGAAATACCAATAACCTCAGATGACACCACACTTACAGCAAAAAGTGAAGAACTAAAGAGCCTCTTGATGAAAGTGAAAGAGGAGAGTGAAAAAGTTGGCTTAAAACTCAACATTCAGAAAACTAAGATCATGGCATCTGGTCCCATCACTTCATGGCAAATAGAAGGGAACCAAGGGAAACAGTGACAGACTTTATTTTGGGGGGCTTCAAAATCACTACATGTGGTGACTGCAGCCATGAAATTAAAAGACACTTGCTCCTTGGAAGAAAAGCTATGACCAACCTAGAGAGCATATTAAAAAGCAGAGACATTACTTTGCCAACAAAGGTCTGTCTAGTCAAAGCAATGGTTTTTCCAGTGGTCATGTATGGATGTGAGAGCTGGACCATAAAGAAAATTGAGTGCTGAAGAACTGATGCTTTTGAACTGTGGTGTTGGAGAAGACTCTTGAGAGTTTCTTGGACTGCAAGGAGATCTAACCAGTCCATCCTAAAGAAAATCAGTCCTGAATATTCATTGGAAAGACTGATGTTGAAGCTGAAACTCCAATACTTGGGCCACCTGATGCGAAGAGACCCTTATGCTGGGAAAGATTGAAGGTGGGAGGAGAAGAGGATGACAGAGGATGAAATGGTTGGATGACATCACCGACTCAATGGACATGAGTTTGAGTAAGCCCCGGGAGTTGGTGATGGACAGGGATGCCTGGCGTGCTGTAGTCCATGGGGTCACAAAGAGTTGGACACAACTGAGTGACTGAATTGAACTGAAGAGGATTAATTGCTCTAATCAGAAGGCATAGACTGGCTAAATGGATACAGAAACTAGACCTGTATATGTGTTGTCTAGAGGAGACCCACTTCAGTTCTAGAGACATACAAACTGAAAGCAGTAGGATGGAAAAAGACATTCCATGCAAATGGAAATTAAAAGAAAGCTGGAGTAGCAATATTCATATCAGACCACTTTTAAAAATAAAGAAATGTTGAAAGAGACAAAGAAGGAAATTACATAATGATCAAGGAAAGAAGATGTAACAATTGTGAGTATATACACACCCAACATAGGAGCACTGCAACAAGTAAGACAGATATTAATAGACATAAAATTGGAAATTGACAGTAATACTAGTGGGGAATTTTAATGCCCCACTTACATCAATGGACAGATCATCCAGACAGAAAAATCACTAAGGAAACATAGGCCTTAAATGACACATTAGACCAGATGGAAATATACGTTTCAAGGGCACATGTACCATTCTTCAGGTTTGGTCATGTTTTGGGTCACAAAGCAAGCCTTGGTAAATTTAAGAAAACTGAAATTGCATCAGGCATCTTTTCTGACCACAATGCTATGAGATTAGAAAGCAACCAGGGAATTCCCTAGTGATCCAGTGATTAGGACTCAGCACTTTCTCTGCTGAGGATGTGGATTCATTCTTCAGCCGTGAAACTGATATACCACAAGCTGTTTGGTGCAGACAATGAAAAAGAAAACAACCACAAGAAAAAAAATCAAAAACATAAACATGTGAAAGCTAAATAATATGCTACTAAACAACCAATGGATCACTGAAGAACTAAAAAAATACCTAGAGAAAAATGAAAATGAAATCATGATGATTGAAAACCTATTGAACAAAAGCAGTTCTAAGAAGGAAGTCTATAGCAGTACAAACTTGCCTTAGGAAATAAGAAAAATATCAACATAGCCTTATACCTAAAGCAACTAGAGAAAGAAAAACAACTGAAATCCAAAGTTAGTAGAAAATAAGAAATCATGAAGATCAGAGCAGAAATAAATAGACACTAAAACAAAAAAAAAAATGTAGAAAAGATCAGTAAAACTAAAAGCTGATTCTTTAAAAAGATAAACAAAGTTGATAAACTTTTATCTAGATTCATTATGGGGAAAAAAAGGAGAGGACCCAAATCAGAAATGATAAAGCAGAAGTTAAAGCCTATACCACAGAAACACAAAAGATCATAAGAGGCTGCTACAAGCATTACAGAAGGAAATGGCAACCCGCTCAAGTATTCTGGCCTGGAGAATCCCATGGACGGGGAGCCTGGTGTGCGTCCATGGGGTCGCAAGAGTTGGACACTACTTAGCGACTAAACCACCACCACAAGCAAGTATATAACCATAAAACGGACAGCCTGGAAGAAATGGACAAATTCTTAAGAAGAAGCAGTCTCCCAAGACTAAGCAAGGAAGAAACAGAAAATATGAACAGACCAATTATCAGTACTGAAACTGAAGCAGTAATTTTAAAACTGAACAGACAAAAGTCCAGGACCAGATAACTACACAGAAAAATTGTATCAAACATTTAAAGAAGAGTTAACACCTATCCTTCTGAAGCAGTTTCAGAAAATTACAGAGGAACAAGCACTTCTGAACTCATTCTATGAAGCTACCATCACCCTGGGCTTCCCAGGTGGTGCTAGCAGTAAAGAACCTACCTGCCAATGCAGGAGATAGGAGACGCAGGTTCAGTCCCTGGGTTGGGAAGATCCACTGGAGAAGGGCATGGCAACCCACTCCAGTATTCTTGACTGGAGAATTCCATAGACAAAGGAGCCTGGCAGCGTACAAGTTCATAGGGTCACAGAGAGTCAGACACGAGTGAAGCAACTTAGCACACATTCACCATTGCCCTGATACCAAAATCAAAGATAATTACAAAAAAAGAAAATTACAGGCCAGTATCACTGATGATCATAGATGCAAAACTCCCCAATTAAAAAAAAAAAAAAATCTAGCCAGCTGAATCCAAAAATACATTAAAAGGATCATACATCACAATCAATTGGGATTTATCCCAAGGATGTAATGATTTTTCAGTATCTGCAAATCAATTAATATCATACAGCACATTAACAAGTTGAAGAATAAAAACAATATGGTCATCTCAATACATGCAGAAAAAGCTTTTGATAAAATTCAACATCCATTTATGGTAAAACTCTCCAGAAAGCAGCCATTGAGGGAACCTGCCTCAACATAATAAAGGCCATATATGACAAACCCACAGCTAGCATCATAATCAACAGCAAAAAGCTGAAAGCGTTTCCTCCAAGATCAGGCAGAAGACAAGTACCCACTCTTGCCACTTCTATTCAACATAGTTTTGGAATTTCTGGCCACAGCAATTAGAGGAAAAAGAATCCAGATTGCAAAAGAAGTAATAAAATTATCACTGTTTGCAGATGAAATGAGACTGTACATAGAAAATCCTGAAGATGCTATCAGAAAACTACTAGATCTCATCAATGAATTTAGTAAAATTGCAGGATGCAAAATTAATACACAAGTCTATTGTACTTCTTTACACTAACAATAAAAATCAGATGATAAAATCATGAAAATAATCCCATTTACCATCACATCAAAAAGAATAAACTACTTAGGAACAAACCCACTAAAGGAGGCAAAATACCTATGCTCAGAAAACTGAGATGCTGATGAAGAAAACTGAAGAAGACACAAACAGATGAAAAGATATACCATGTTCTTGGATTGGAGGTATCAACATTATTAAAATGATCATACTATCCAAGGCAATCTATAGACTCAATGTATTCCCTACAAAATTTACAATGACATTTTTCATAGAACTAGGAAAGAAATTTTAAATTTTGTATGGAAATGCAAAATCCAGAATAGGCAAATTAAATCTTGAGAAAGAAGTACAGAGCTGAAGGAATCAGGTTCCCTGACTTTATACTGCAAAGTTACAGTAATCCAAACAGTTTGGTCCTGGCACAAAGACAGACATATAGATCAATGAAATAGAATAGAAAACCCCAAAATAAAGCCACAACCTATGATCAGCTAACCTACATAAAAAAGTCAATAATATACAATGGAGAAAGATAGTCTTTTCAATAAGTAGTGCAGTAAAATTGGACAACTGCATGTACAAGACTAGAACATTCTCTAACACCATTTACAGAAATGAATTGGATTAAAAATCTAAAAATAATATGGGATGCTGTAAACTTCCACAGGAAAACAGGCAGGACACTCTGACATAAATCACAGCAATATCTTTTTTGATCCATCTCATAGAGTAATGTAAATACAAAAATTAACAAATTAAACCTAATGAAATTTAAAAGTTTTTCACAACAAAGGAAACCATAAACAAAGTGAAAAAACAACCTGGAGAATGGGAGAAAATATTTGCAAATGATGCTACCAACAGAGAATAATTTCCAAAATATATAAACAGCTCATACAGCTCAACTTCAAAAAAAACAAACAACCCAATCAAATAACAGGCAAAAGATCTAAGCAGGCATTTCTCCAAAGAAGACATACAGATAGCTAAAAGGCATATGAAAAAAAAAAAAAAAAAACAAAAAAACCACCCTGCTAATTAGTAGGGAAATCCAAATCAAAACTACAGTGAGGAAGTCACTTCATACCAGTCAGAATGACCATCATTAAAATGTCTATCAGTAATAAACGCTGGAGTTGATATGGAGATAAGGGAACCCTCCTACACTGTTGGTGGGAATGTAAATTGGTGCAGCTACTATAGGAAACAGTATGGAAATTCCTTAAACTAAAAATCTGAGTTACCATATAGCCCAGCAGTCTGACTCCTGGATGTATAACCAGAGAAAATGATAATTCAAAGGGTTACATGCTTGCCATTGTTCATCACAACACTATTTACAGTAGCCAAGACATGGAAACAACCTAAATGTACATCAAAAGAGATATAAAGAATCCATGGTACATTTATACAGTGGAAAATTGTGTGTGTGTGCATGCACTCAACTCAGTCATGTCCAACTCTTTGCAACCCCATGGACTATAATCCACCAGGCTCCTCTGTCCATGGAGTTTTCCTGGCAAGAATACTGGAGTGGGTTGCCATTTCCTACTCCAGGGGATCTTCCCAATCCTGGGATGAAGTCTGTGTCTCCTGCATTGACAGGATTCTTTACCACTGCATCACCTGGGAAGCCCACAGTGGAATATTACTCAGCTATAAAAAAAAGAAAATGCCATTTGCAGCAACGTGGATGAACCTAGAGGTTACCATACTAAGTCAAACAAAGAGAAATATCATATGTCATTTATATGTGGCATCTAAAAAAAATGATATAAATGAACTTATTTACAAAAACAGAAATAGACTCACAAACAAAGAACACAAACTTGTGGTTACCAAAGGGGAAAAGAATAGGTGAGGGATAAATTAGTAGTTTGGAATTAGCAGATGCAGAATACTAAATATCAAAATAGATAACCAACAAGGACCTACTGTATGGCAAAGGGAAGTATACTCAGTATCTTGTAGTAAATTACCACAGAAAGTTTTGTTGTTCTCTTTATTGTGTATTTGCTTGGGTTTTCTTTTCTAAATTCTGAGACAGTTTAATTGGTAAGAATATCTTTTTTTTCCAAGTAGAAGTTGAACCCAGGATTAGAGAATTGGAAAAAAAGTTAAAACAAGTGTTTCCTTTTAGGCAGCTGACTGATAATTTCTAACAGTTTTAATGAGAGATATGAATATAGATGTTTTTCTGTACTTTGCTATTCCTAGCAGCTGTGTACTAACATCAACCAAATTACTCATTTCTTATTGCCAAAATGTCTTATTTTAATCTGTGTGTATAATTAACATGTAATTTTTTTTAATTTATCTCTGAATGGGGGTTATGGAATGAGTCAGAAGCTTTAAAGAATCCAATAATATTTTCCAAAAATATAACATTTTAGATCATATCAATATGTATGTTATTCCTCAGTTTATGAATTCACAAATGTAATTAAAATATTTTTAGAATATAAAGATTAGTTAATAGAGCTAATTCAGAGACTCTAGCATTATTATTGTTTTTTGTTAAATACTACTCTATCCTTAGCTACTCAAAGAGAACACTACTTGTTAAATATATGCTAATTTCCTTAATAAAACTTGTTATTTGGGGTTATATGTTAGAATTTGAGGTTATTTGTTAGAATTAAGCCTAACAAAAGTACTAGATAAATTTTATTTTCTTTAATCTGAGCTCAAAAAATTCTATGGCAAAATATAGAATAATAATAACATTGGGTTGGCAAAAAAATTGGTTCAGTTCAGTTTTTTTCCGTAAGATGGTTCTAATAGCATTTGTGTGGGTTTGTGCTCAGTCACTTCAGTTGTGTCCGACTGTGCAATCCTATGGACTGTAGCCCACCAGGCTCCTCTATCCAAAGATTAACTTGAGGAAGTCTATGTTTCTGTCATTGGATTAGTTAAGTTTATTGGAATAAATATATATATACATATATATAAAGTAAGAGGAACTCAGTGTATAACAGCTATATTATTCACATTAGAAAATGTAGAAACTAAAAACAGAAAAAATAAACAAAATGTGAAAACAGATATTCTAGGATTATGAATAAGTAAACCAGACTATCTTTAAATAACTTATTAATAAGATCTTTGCTTCCCCCACCCCCCAGATCAAAGATTCTATACTGCCTGCATATAAGGATTTCTGTAAAAATCTACCATTTCCAACATATTTCCCTGATGAGGACGAAAAGGAGCTACCAGAAGATTTGTATGATGAAGAAGTGTGTCAGCCTGGAGCACCTTCTATTACATTTGCTTGATTTCATTGGACATGAGAGAATCCCACATATGCTGTGAATTCTGATGAGCCAGAAGAGTAATATAACCAGGAATTATGCGGTTTTTTCCTTAGTTAAAACATACCACATAACCACATGGTTCTCTTTTACTGTGTATTTCTCAAATTATCTTAAATGTTTATAAATTTAACTTCTACTAAAGATTTGTCTGTCTTTGTGAAAGGGTGGTTGTGGAATGGTGTCAAGTCATGGAGACTAGATAACTTATCTAGATTAAAGAAAAAAGAAAACCATTTCTTGAGCCTCAAAAACAGAGGAATTCAGATCTTTATCTAAATTATAGAAATGTTTATGTTATAGTTAAAGGCCTGACACATAATAAAATCACAAATTATGGGTCTTATATATTATACTTGTGTTGGGAGGTATAGTTATTTTTTAGCTTGATGATTCAACTATAACTTTTTTTTTTTTTTGGCTGTGTCTCACAGCATACAGTGGTTAAGGCTCTGCACTGAATCACCAGGGAAGTCTTGTAATCATTTTTCCTTGATGCCTTCCAAAAGAGATTTGAAACAACCTGGGTGTGCATTCAACAAACTTATTAACCACCTATTACTCAAAATGTTAATAATAGCTCCTGGGTTTCTCTTCATTGTATGAAATGAAAATATTTACTAATGGCTACTTGTGACAGATAATTAAGCCTAACAGTGTTAGTATCATGCTCATGTTCAGTTGTTCAGTCATGTCAGACTCTTTGCAATTTCATGGACTGTAGCCTGCCAGGCTCCTCTGTCTATGGAATTTTCCAGGCAAGGATACTGGAATGGGTTACCATTTCCTGTTCCAGAGGATATTCCCAACCCAGAGATCAAACCCGAGTCTCTTGAATCTCCGGCAAGCAGATTCTTTACCTCTGAGCCATGCTCTAGGCCAGTGTAAGTATAAGCAGGCCTTACTTAACTACTGGATTTCCTCTGGATTAGATTCCTAAGGATACACAGAATTTTAACTTTTTAAACTTCAGGTGTCTTCTATGACTTGATTCACATAGCCACCCAAGAGACTTACTAGCCACAGTGTTACACCTTTTAATAACAAATTCATTAGTTACCAGGAAATCACACAAAGACCTACCAGTATTTTTGGGTCCACATTGCATTTCTCATTCTTAATTTTAAATCCAGCTAAAGCCACATCTCTCTTAAAGTTTTCATTTATACTTCATCTCTTTTTATTAAAGATTTATGGTAGTTGACAGATCCATGTCTTAAAATAGTAAAGAAAGGAAAAAACATGTAGGATGATATCAATTAGTATAAGTGGGGGTTGGGAAGAAATGGTGCCAATATAGTACAATTGAGCAGGCTGTGGCCTGAGTTGAGCAGGGGTGTTATATTTGGTGTGGCTCTGAGCTTCCTGGATAGCAAAGTAAAACAAATAACATTGATTTGTTTCATGTTTCTCTTTAATTACAAGGTCCTTAAGAGGAGTAATTTTAAACTGCAGTAAATCTTGTTTAGCACATTATTTTTTATTAAAAAGAATTTATCAAACTAGAAATTTCTGAACTTGTTAAAAATAAACATATTCAAGGGTAAAATATTAGACACATTGTTGTCAGAGACCAAGTCAAGGCTATCCTTTACTACTTCTAGACAACAGTGGTTTGGGAGATCTTAGCCAGTGCAGTAAAACAAGAAAGAGTAGTGATACAGATGCAGGGATATAAGAATAAATCTCATTTGTAAGAAATATGATCTACCTAGAAGATTTAAGACAGTCAACTGATAAGCTGTCAGAACAAATGAAGACAGTTCTGATGACTAAATACAACATCAGTATACAAACATGGACAGAGGAGCCTAGTGGGGTACAGTCCATGGGTTGCAAAGAGTCAGACATGACTGAGTGACTAACACACTTTATACAAACATATAATAGCAATATTAGGAAATTCTGCGATATGGAAGTGAATACCATCCACAGCAGCAATTTTTTAAAAAGTTACTGAGGAAAGAAGCCTAACATATTCTGAGGTCTTACTGGAGAACTAAAAATGTAATTGAAGAACATGAAAGAAAACCATGATGGTCCTTTCTATTATTTAAGTTATGAATGGGAAGATGTAATATTGTAAAGAATTTAGCCTAATTCTATTTTTAAAATCTCAAAATGACTTACCATAGAACTGTTCAAGCTGATTGTAAAAATGGAATGAATGCATAAATTTAAGAATAACCAAAACTTAAAATGGTACCCATTCATTGGGTTTGCCCCATTGTTTGTTTAGGGATTATTTATACCTATTTAATTTTGAAATTCAAAATATTGTGTACATCAATTCACTCCTTTAATTACCTGCATTTGACCAAAAGATTTTAGTAAATTATAGATGTGTCAAGGTTGCTAATGAAATGATGGGAAGTAGTTGTTAATGTACAAGACAGATGAACAGTTATTGCTGGAGAACATAAAATCTTGTTTCTGAATAAGGTATTTGCTGAGATTTGTATCAGGAGTCCCCCAACCTCTTCTGAATGAAAAACTGTTTAATTTCCCAGAAGCCACTGATGGGGGAAATCATTACTCAGGAAGGATGCTTTATGCAGTGCAGGAGACGAATCATATCATCTGAAAGTAGCCAGATGACAGAAGAAGGGCAGGATATGTGGCCTTTTGAAGAAGGCAGGAAATCCTCTACACCAGAGAACCTGCCCCAGACCCATCATCATCTGTCACCAGAGTCTGTGTTACCCAGTCCAATCCAGCAAACCAGGAGATGAGTTGTTGGGGCAAGGAAAGCCAGCAGACCAAGAAGATGGTGGACTCATGTCCCCAAAAAGCAATGTTGCCTAAATTAGAATTCAAGTTTCTTTTATACTAAAAGGGTAGGGAGTAAAGTCAAACACCCCCCTAGTTCTGATCAGACTCTTGAGAGGATGTTTTAATTTCTTCCTTCCTGCAGTCATTCACAGGTGGGCCTGGTCAGGGTGTTTCCTCTGAGCTAAACAGAGGTATTTTAGCTTAATGCTCATTACCTGTGAGGCAGGGTTCCCAGAGATGGGCCATTATGTATAATTTAACCTTATAGGCAGCATCCCTTTAGTGATTAACTTATAACAGAAAACAAAGTTTCTTACCCATTAAAATTCCCTACAGTCAGTGTCCATTCCCGTGAGAAAAGGGACAAAGACAGTTATGGCTCTCTCCTGCTAAAAAGGGGCAATCTATATTCTTGAGAAATTTTTAGTAGTAAAATCATCTTTCCTTTATTATCTACAACTATTAGACCTGATGGAAACTCTTAGCTCTTTGTTTCTAATTTGTAATTGAACATAGGATTGGGCATAGGGATGGACTTGGGTTCTAGTTCTCAATACATATATACTAAATGCCTATGCTATAAAATAAAATACATTGACTCCTCTCCAGCCATAATGAAATTACCATTTCAGTTGTGTAGGCAGACCTGTTGGAGGCAAATTCATGAGGAATGTTTAGTATAATGTGCAAAGTTTTAATATAATTGTCAGCTTCTAGGTCTTTCAGAACATTTATAGACTTATCCCATCTAGGTAGACGCCTAGAAAAAACAACCATACAATATTTCAAAGGGACTTAATTTAATCCTATTTCTGAGAGCAACTGATCCAGAGCAAGCCTTGTTGTTGTCATTGTTCAGTCGCTAAGTCATGTCTGACTCTTTGCGACCCCGTGGACTGCAGCATGCCAGGTTTATCTGTCCTCCACTCTCTCCCAGAGTCTGCTCAAATTCATATCCATTGAGTCAGTGATGCTGTCTAAACATCTTATCTTCTGTTGCCCCAATCCTCTCCTGCTCTTAATCTTTCACAGCACCAGGGTCTTTTCTAATGAGTTAGCTATTCACATCAGGTGGCCAGAGTTTTGGAACTTCACCTTTAGCAACAGCCTTTCCAGTGAATATTCAGGGTTGATATCCATTAGGATTGGCTGGTTTGATCTCCTTGCAGTCCAAGGAACTCTCAAGAGTTTTCTCCAGCACCACAATTGAAAGCATAAATTCTTCAGCAATCAGCCTTCCTTATGGACCAATTCTTATATGTGTACATGATTACTAGGAAAACCATAGCATTGACTATACGGAACTTTGTCAGCAAAGTGATGTCTCTGCTTTTTAGTATTTAATCTAGGTTTCTATAGCGATCCTTACAAGGAACAAATGTCTGAACATTGTGGCTACAATCAATGTCCACAATGATTTTGGAGCCCAAAAAAGTAAAATCTATCACTACTTCCACTGTTTCCCTTCTATTTGCCAGGAAGTGATGGGAACAGATGTTATGATCTTAGTTTTTTTGTTTGTTTATTTTAATTGGAGGCTAATTGCTTTACAGTATTGTGGGGTTTTGCCATTCATTGACATGAATCAGCCATGAGTGTACATGTGTCCTCCCATTCCTGAGCCCCCCTCCCCCCTCCCTCCCCCCCCCCACACCTTCCCTCTGGGTTTTCCCACAGCACCAGCTTTGAGTGCCCTATTCATGCAACAATTTACACTGGTAATCTATTTTATATACAGTAATATACATGTCTCAATGCTATTCTCAAATCATCCCACCCTCATCTTTTCCCTTGGAATCCAAAAGTCTGTTCTTTACATCTGTGTCTCTTTTGCTGTCTTACATATAGGGTCACCATCTTTCTAAATTCCATATATATATGTTAATATATTGTATTGATGTTTCTGTTTCTGATTTACTTCACTCTGTATAATAAGCTCCAGTTTCATTCACCTCATTAGAACTGACTCAAATGTGTTCTTTTTTATAGCTGAGTAATATTCCATTGTGTATATGTACCACTACTTCCTTATCCATTCATGTGCTGATGGGCATCTAGGTTGCTTCCATGTCCTAGCTATTGTAAACAGTGCTGCAGTGAACATTGGAGTACATGTGTCCTTTCAGTTCTGGTTTCCTCAGTGTGTATGCCCAGCAGTGGGATTGCTGGGTCCTATGGCAGTTCTATTTCCAGTTTTTCAAGGAATCTCCACACTGTTCTCCATGGTGGCTATACCAGTTTTCATTCCCACCAACAGTGTAAGAGGGTTTCCTTTTCTCCACACCCTCTCCAGCATTTATTGTTTGTTGACTTTTTGATGGCAGCCATTCTGACTGGCATGAGATGGTACCTCATTGTGGTTTTGATTTGCATTTCTCTGATAATGAGTGATGTTGAGCATCTTCTCATGTGTTTGTTAGCCATCTGTATATCTCTTTGGAGAAATGTCTGTTTAGTTCTTTGGCCCACTTTTTGATTGAATAGTTTATTTTTCTGATATTCAGCTGCATGAGCTGTTTGTATATTTTGGAGATTAATTCTTTGTCAGTTGTTTCATTTGCCACTATTTTCTCCCATTCTGAAGGCTGCCTTTCACCTTGCTTACAGTTTACTTTGTTGTACAAAAAAGTTTAATTAGGTCCCACTTGTTTATTTTTGTTTTTATTTCCATTACTCTGGAAAGTGGGTCATAGAGGATATTGCTGTGATTTATGTCAAGGGGTGTTCTGCCTATGTTTTCTTCTAAGAGTTTTATAGTTTCTGGTCTTACATTTAGATCTTTAATCCATTTTGAGTTTATTGTTATGTATGATGTTAGAAAGTGTTCTAGTTTCATTGTTTTACAGGTGGTTGACCAGTTTTCCCAGCACCACTTGTTAAAGAGATTGCATTTTCTCCATTGTATATTTTTGCCTCCTTTGTTAAAGATAAGGCGTCCATAGGTGCTTTCTGTTTTGTTCCATTGATCTATATTTCTGTCTTTGTGCCTGTACCATATCATCTTGATGACTGTAGCTTTGTGGTATAGTCTGAAGTCAGGAAGGTTGATTCCTCCAATTCCATTCTTCTTTCTCAAGATTGATTTTGCTGTTCAAAGTTTTTTGTTTCCATACAAATTGTAAAATTACTTGTTCAAGTTCTGTGAAAAATGCCGTTGGTAGCTTGGTAGGGATTGCATTGAATCTATAGATTGCTTTGAGTAGTAAACTCATTTTCACTATATTGATTCTTACAATCCACGAACATGATGTATTTCTCCATCTATTTTTGTCATCTTTGATTTCTTTCATCAGTATTTTATAGTTTTCTACATGTAGGTCTTTCATTTCTTTAGGTAAATTTATTCCTAAGTATTTTATTCTTTTTGTTGCAATGGTGAATGGCATTGTTTCCTTAATTTCTTTCTGTTTTTTTTCATTGTTAGTGTATAGAAATGCAAGGGATTTCTGTGTATTAATTTTATATCCTGCAACTTTACTATATTCATTGATTAGCTCTAGTAATTTTCTGGTGCTGTCTTTAGGGTTTTCTATGTAGAGGATCAGGTCATTGGCAGACAGTGAGAGTTTTACTTTTTTTCCAATCTGGATTCCTTTTATTTCTTTCTCTTTGATTGCTGTGGCTAGGGCTTCCAAAACTATGTTGGATAGTATGATGAGAGTGGGCACCCTTGTCTTATTCCTGATTTTAGAGGAAATGCTTTCAATTTTTCACCATTAAAGATAATGTTTGCTGTGGGTTTGTCATTTATGGCTTCTATTGTGTTGTGGTATATTCCTTCTTTGCCTGCTTTCTGGAGAGTTTTAATCATAAATGGATGTTGAATTTTGTCAAAGGCTTTCTCTGCATCTATTGAGATAATCGTATGGTTTTTATCTTTCAATTTGTTAATATGGTGTATCACATTGATTGATTTGCAAATATTGAAGAATCCTTGCATTCCTGGGATAAAGTTCACTTGGTCGTGATGTATGTATGATCTTTTTAATGTGTTGTTGGATTCTGTTTGCTAGAATTTTGTTAAGGATTTTTGCATGTATGTTCGTCAGTGATATTGGCCGGTAGTTTTCTTGTTTTGTGGCATCTTTGTCTGGCTTTGGTATCAGGGTGATGGCGGCCTCATAGAATCAGTTTGGAAGTTTACCTTCCTCTGCAATTTCCTGGAATAGTTTGAGTAAGATATGTGTTAGCTTGTCTCTAAATATTTGGTAGAATTCACCTGTGAATCCATCTAGTCCTGGGCTTTTGTTTGTTGGAAGATTTTTTACTCAGTTTTGATTTCCATCCTTGAGATGAGTCTGTTAAGATTTTCTACTTTTCCTGGTTCAGTTCTGGAAGTGAACTTTGCCCGTTTCTTCCAAATTGTCCTTTTTTTTTTTTTTTTTTTGGCATATAATTGCTCATAGTGGTCTCTTATGATCTTTTGTATTTCTGTGTTGTCTGTTGTGATTTCTCCATTTTCATTTCTAATTTTATTGATTTGATTCTTCTCCCCCATCTCCTTTTTTTTTTTTTTTTTGATGAGTCTGTCTAATGGTTTGTCTATTTTATTTATCTTCTTAAAGAACCAGCTTTTAGTTTTTGCTATAGTCTCTTTCATTTCTTTTCATTTATTTCTATTCTCATTTTTATGATTTCATTCCTTCTACTAACTTTGGGGTTTTTCTTCTTTTACTAGTTGCATTAGGTGTAAAGTTAGGTTGTTTATTTGATGTTCCTCTTGTTTCTTGAGATAGGCTTCTATTGCTATGAACTTTGTATTGCTCTTAGTATTGCTTTTACTGAATTCCATAGGTTTCAGATTGTTGTATTTCCATTTTCATTTGTTTCTATGCATATTTCCATTTCCTTTTGATTTCTTCCATGATCTGTTGATTATTCAGAGGCATGTTGTTTAGTCTCCATATGTTTGTGTTTTTAATTTTTTTTTTTTCCTGTGCTGCTGCTGCTGCTGCTAAGTCACTTCAGTTGTGTCTGACTCTGTGCAGCCCCATAGATGGCAGCCCACCAGGCTCCCCCATCCCTGGGATTCTTCAGGCAAGAACACTAGAGTGGGTTGCCATTTCCTTTTCCAATGCATGAAAGTGAAGAGTGAAAGTGAAGTTGCTCAGTTGTGTCTGACTCTTCACGACCCCATGTACTGCAGCCTACCAGGCTCCTCCGCCCATGGGATTTTCCAGGCAAGAGTACTGGAGTGGGTTACCATTGCCTTCTCCTGTAGTTGACATCTAATCTTACTGCATTGTGATCAGAAAAGATTCTTGAACTGATTTCAGTTTTTTAAAACTCACTAAGGCTAGATTTATAGCCCAGAATGTGATCATCATTCTTACCTGCTTCTTCACAGATTAGCCACCATAAAACCATAAATATCTATTAATCACCTCTGACCTTTAACAGGATGCCTTCTTGCCTTGGCCTCCACCAACAGGACTGATTTTGGGTTGAGGCTTTTGGTGATTATAGGAACGAAGTGGAATCTTCTTTCTTCCATTTGACATCAATAAAACTTTTAAACATCACAAAATTGATTCAGCTGTAAATGGAGAAGCATTAGCAAACAAAATGAAACAAAGAACCCAGAGGACAGACAACCCTCAAGTTTGGTCTTGGGGTTTTACATATACAAAGACATTGGAGACCATAAATGATATAATTAACACAGCAAGGTTAGCAGAGCATGGTGCACAGGATTCCAAGATAACCCTACCTAAACCCATTGTGGAGATCCTAACAGGTACTCTGGCCACATATTTTTACAATAAAATATCATCTTCTCACTCATGGGTTAATTTATGTAATCAGATATTAAGATCACTTATCCAAAATCCACCTGAGAGGACTTTCTCTAAGGAATAGTTGAAACATTACTCTTTTAAGACAGAAATTCAAGACAAAACACAAATGGCACATATAAATACTAGCCTTCAAAGAAGCAAATGAACCAGTTCACAAATCGAGTAGAAGTCTTAATGACTCTTTCCTCCCAAAATGTACTCCAAACAAAGGTATTTCACCTTAATGCTCATTTCCTGGGAGGCAGGGTTCCCAAAGATGAGCCATTATGTAAAATATAAACTTGTAGGCAACATGCCTTTGGTGATTAACTCATAGTTAAATACAAAAGTTCTTCCCCATTACAACTGCAGATGGACGGTGTGTCTGCATTTGAGTTTGAAGGAGAAATTTTCTGATAACCTCTTAGGATCACAAATGTGAGTCCTGCCACTTATAGCCAAACAGGGAGCAGAACGTCGACTCCACCTGACTCCCCACCACCAGCACCTTGTACAGGTACCTATCTTTGAAGAGATCAGGCCCCATTCCTGCAGAATATTTCAGTTGCCTAGAAGTGACATGAGTTCTCCTGAGCCAGGTGGTAGAGGAGGATGGCTTCTCTGCCCTTATGGGATACAAAAGCCCAAGTCTGCCTGATCCAACAGACACTAAGCAAAACACATGTAATCTGCTAAGAAACTTGGGTCTCAATTTCCAGCTCCAGCTTTTTTCATCCAATATTCAACTTGAGGAAAACAGAACTTTGCCGGCTACAGATAAGCAGTACATGGTCTGGACATGGGCCATTCACTTGCCTTTCTATTTGGAGCCCATGCAGTAACAGTGGCCAACTCCTGAGCTGTGTTGGCTGCTGGGTAGGTGGGAAGACATGAAGTTCAAGTGGGCTTGAACTTGATCTACTGTTTTAGATTTTGTCTTGAAATGAGGGAACTTTCTGTAACCAACCTTCTTTCAGATTAGACATTTCTTCCTTAGTTGGTACTAGCTCTTAGTTATAAAATTGGTAAATACTGGACCTTCTATAAATTCTGAAAGGCTCAGGAAGGCCAGTTGGTCAAAACATACCTGCTTTAGCATTATTCACAATAGCCAAGATAAGAAAACCTAAATGTCCATTGACAGAGGAATGGATAAAGAAGATAGAGAGAGAGAATACTGTCGAGCCATAAAAAAGAATGAAATAATGCCATTTGCAGCAACACGGATGCAACTGAAGCCATGAAATTAAAAGACACTTGCTCCTTGGAAGAAAAGCTATGACAAACCTAGATAGCATATTAAAAAGCAGAGACATTACTTTACCAACAAAGGTCTGTGTAGTCAAAGCTATGGCTTTTGCAGTAGTTATGTATGGATGTGAGAGTTGGAACATAAAGAAAGCTGAGCACCAAAGAATTGATGCTTCTGAACTGTGGTGCTGGAAAAGACTGTTGAGAGTCCCTTGGACTGCAAGGAGATCAAACCAGCCAGTCCTAAAGGAAAGCAATCCTGAATATTCATTGAAAGGACTGATGCTGAAACTGAAGCTCCCCACCTGATGCAAAGAACTGACTCATTGCAAAAGACCCTGATGCTGGGAAAGATTGAAGGCAGGATGAGAAGGGGATGACAGAGAGTGAGATGGTTGGATGGTATCACCAACTCAATAGACATGAGTTTGAGCAACCTCTGGGAGATAGTGAAGTACAGGGTAGCTTGGTGTGCTGCAGTCCATGAGGTCTCAAAGAGTCGGACATGACTGAGTGACTGAACTGCACTGGATGCAACTAGAGAGTATAATACTAAGCAAAATAAGTCAGAAAGACAAATACCATAAAATATCACTTATGTGTGGAATCTAAAATATGACACAAACTTATGTACAAAACAGGAAGAGACAGAAAACAGACTGTGGTTGCCAAGAGGGAGGGGAGGCAGGGGAGGGATGGGTTGGGAGTTGGGATTAGCAAATGCAAACTATTGTATATAGAATGCATAGACAATAGGTCCTATGTAGCACAAGGAACAATATCCTGTGATAAACCATAGTGGAGAAGAGTGTGAAGTGAAGTGAAGTCAGTCAGTCATGTCCGACTCTGTGACCCCATGGACTGGAGCCTACCAGGCTCCTCCATCCATGGGCTTTTCCAGGCAAGAGTACTGGAGTGGGTTGCCATTTCCTTCTCCAGGGGATCTTCCCTATCCAGGGATCGAACCCAGGTCTCCCACATTGTAGGCAGATGCTTTACCGTCTGAGCCACCAGGGAAGTCCACCAGAAGAAGAGTATATATACCTGAATTATGTTTCTGTACTGAAGAAATTAACAGAACATTGTAAATCAACTGTATTTCAATAAAAATGTTTTGTAATGCCCATAAGTGTAAGTTTTGGCTGAAAGTCACTACTTTGAAAGTCCCCTCCCCACACTCTTGCAGGAAGTATGGCAGGAGAATGGGCTTGTGGTGATCTGGTTTCTATAATTTATTTCATAGTGAAGCACTTTTGTGATGAGGTGGGGAACATTACTGATACTGGTGTTGCTGAACTGCTATCCCTAAAGCAGGTAAACACAAGGTAAAGCAGGTAAAGACAGAAGTAGGTCTTGTGCTGTGAAGCCCCCTTAGACAGACATCTTTAGTTGGGAGCTTTGCAATCACATGTCACTTGGCTACCTATCTTCTCTACAGGAACTAGTTCTTCACAGAAGAGTTTACTTGACTAATGATGAATGAAGTTCCCCCTGCTTTCAGAGATTTTCTATCAAGTTGACTCCTCTGTAATGTGAGACCGTTCCCCTTCAGCTTCCAGTGTTACTGCTGTATCTGCTATACAGCCAGATCTGCCAGTTTCCGATCATAACTCCTGAGGACTAATGGAAACTAGTCCCCCAAAACAACAATGATCCCTCAAAGCATATGGTACAAGACCATACACATCCTGCCTCTAGCAACTGCCCAGGCTCCCCTGAAGTGAGAGGACCCAACAGACATGTCATCATCTCTTTTGGAAAACAGCCAAAGTCCTAGTTGTGCATGATTGCCAGCCTCCACCCCGTCATTTGCTTTCCTGCCTTTAAATTTTTCTTTCAAAGAACTTACAGCAGTCCCTGTCTTGCATTGTTTTCCATTCTTTTTAGATTGATGAGGTAGCCTGTTCAAGTTAGATGAGCCAAATTAATCTCAATGAATGCAACTCATAACACCATAAAAATAAATAAATGACTTTAACTCCACTTGCCTGGCGTGGGAGTTGCCTAATTGTTCTTTCTTGACATTTGACAGAAGGAGTGAAAGTGACAGTTGTGATCTTGCTTCTCCTAAAACAGATTTTTTTATGAACATCAAATATGTGTCAAGACATTTAGAAAGTTTGTTGTTATTTTTAAAGAAAAAGGATAAGATGTCCATAAAGTTCTGCCACTGCATTGAGTTTGCTTTATCTGAGAAGGAACTAAACACTGCATCACAAAAGTCCCGATAAAAATGCATGGATGACTGTATTAATCCACTCATCAGAATGAGTAACAATAAATGATTTTCTTGGGTATCCAACAAAGATGTACTTATCTAAAATAGTGTGTTGAGATGATGAAGCAAAGATGGCATCAGAACTGTTGGTTGACTGTCCATTTTTATCTGTTAACTGCAAAAACATTGAACGTGATGTTTCACCTCATAAAGGAGTACTGGGAATTGTAAGGAGGGGGCCCCTCCCCTCCTCCAACAGAGAGTTTTACCAGCTGCCAATAACTGCCAGCCTGACGCTAAAATGTCATCTTAAGGAAGAGAACTGAGTTATAGTATGCACAGAGGATGTGGATATTTAGGAAAACATGAGTCAAAGCAGAGGAAGTTGGCAAAGGACAAAGAACTGATGAAAAGGAAGTAAATAAGGAAAAGATCTATTCTATAAAAACTGTAGACTACCTGTAAAACTAGAACAAGCAACATCTCCTCCCTGTGTACATGATTCCTTTTCTCTAGTCAGTAACCATGAGGATACCCTTACCATGGGAATAATACTGTGATTTAATGAACCAAAGTTCTTTGTTAAATGCCACTTCCTAGGACTTTCCTGGTTGTTCAGTGGTTAAGAATCCACCTTCCAACGCCAAGGACACAGGTTCGATCCCTGATCAGGGAACTAAGATCCCACATGTTATGAGGCAGCTAAGCCCCTGCACCACACTAGAGAGCCCACGTGATGCAATGAAACCCTATGCAGCCAAATAAATAAAAACATAGTTTTTAAATGCCATTTCTCATAAAAAGATAGGTTCAAGGATCTGGTGCCCAGGAGCCATCAAGATGTGTTTTTATGATGAGGTTCATCCAAACTATGTCACACACAAGAAACACCTTCACCTGACACAGTGCTTGTCAATGTTGGCTGCACCTTATAACCACGCAGGGAGCTTCTAAAACCCTAGCCCAGTGTCTTCAGAATCTCTGCGGCTGGTCACCAGATGCCAGTGTTTCTTAAGTCTCAGGTAATACAATGCACAGTGGAGATTCAGAACCCCTAGCACAATACACAGACAGTCAAGTCATGTAGGACACCTCTGCCAATTATTGGGGAACCTCCTTAGAGCAAGTCACATTGGAGAAATTTTTATTAAAATGTAATAATAGGGAATTTCCTGGTGGTCCAGTGTCTAAGATTCCATTCTCCCAATGCAGGGGAACTGGGTTTGATCCCTGGTCAGAGAACTAGAGCCCACATACTGCAATTAAAGATCCAGTGTGCCACAAAGAAGACCCAGTGCAGGCAAATAAATAAATTGTTTTTAATTTTTTAAAAATGTAGTAATAGTAACGTGTATATGTACACAGTGCTACTTTATATTATAAAGTGTTTTTACATCCTTGTGAGAGTGCCCCCCAGGAAAATGCTTAAAAGTATACACATGTTAGATGTAGTCAGTCTGGGACTTCCCCAGGGGTCCAGTGGTTAAGACTCTGTGCTTCCACTGCAGGGAACAAGGGGTCAGTCGCTGGTCAGGGAACTAAGCTCTCACATGTCTCGCAGCCAAAAACTAAATAAATAAATAAATAAGATGGAATCAGCCTGTTTGTTCACTGAGGAATGATGGGCCTGGGACGAGGCCAGGTCTCAGCAAACAAGTGGTGGCAGACCTTCTACCAGACTCGGGCCCCTGACTTTCCTGTGACAATCTGGGAGTCGGGATTGTCTCCTGACTCCTGACTCTTTTAGTCAGAAGATCTCTCTAAAAGACTGACACATTTGGTTTCCTCTATTATGAGCTGTGACTTAGCCTCATATGCAAACATGTATTAAAAATTGCTCTAAGTTGCCTTAGAAATATGTTGCTTCAGTATCTCCATGGTAAGGTCATGAGTGAAACAAGCTCAATTTTCGCTCATCTGAAGTTTTCAAAGTTTTGTTACTGTTTTTGTAATATTTGCAATTGTATTTTCATGTGTCCTGCACTTGCAGCAAGTATCAGAGGTTTAGGAAAAACTACTGAGAGGAAAAATGGAAACAGAGAGAACTTTATGAACTTAGTTTCTTTGGATGCAATTGGAACAGATGTGGAAGTGGAAGGTTTGGGGTGGGGATGAAGCTGACTGACTGATCAGTGAGTCTCTCTCTCAGGCCTCATCAGGGCTTCTCTCCCTCAGGACTCAAAGGTAATAACCACATGGCAATTACTGAACTCACCAATGTCAGATGTTTTTCACACAGCCTCTCCTTTAATCCTCAAGCACCCTGCAAGTCCGTTGTTACCACCTCTACTTATAGATGAGGATTTGTGACTCAGACACTACGTGCCATCTCCAAATCAAATATCCAGTGAATGGCCAAGCTGGGCTGAGAGCTGAAGGCCGCTCCACTGGGGACTCGTGGCCCTGCATTCTGGGCAGAGCCCCAGCTTTGTAATCATTCTGGTGGAAAAGCCTTCTCTTCAGCTGTGGAGAGAGGGAGCCCCTTTCGCCTGGCCACAGCTTTTGACATAGTTTAGACAACTTTTCTGGAAGGCAGTTTCTCCCAAGTCTGTAGAAGAAAAGGTGGGTGTCATGTCTCTTAAACTTGCCACTTCTTGCCTCTTCTCCCACCACTTGAGATGGGAAGAGAGTGGAAAGAAAACTGGTTCACAAGAGCCAGGCCTGATGAGAACTGTGTGGGAGTGAGTGTTGGAAGAAGGCCTTGAGTGTGGGATCACCTACCACTAGAATAGAGTTCTGATTGACACCACTCATATTTACAGCTGAGCTTTCATGGCAGGGCTACCTAAGCTTCCCATCTTCAAAGAGCAAGAAATCTGAATATGCATCTGAGGGGTCAGATGCAGATGGTGGTGAATACGTGGTGATGTAACACTCCATGTCACAAGTCAAAATAGTTACAATACCCTCTCGATCAACTCCAATATTACTATTTTCACCTTAGCAAAAGTCTTAAACCTGACTAACAGATATTGATTAGACCTGCAAAATAGCTTCAGGTAGTAAAACTGTATAAAGCCCTGATGTTCCAGAATACCATTGGTGATACCAGCTAAAACTGCTGAACCAACTTCTTTTAAAATGAGCATTGATTCAATATCTCATTGAATAGAGAACACTTGCAGCTTTTTAAGGGTGTCGCCCCAATTTTCTCTGCATCTAATTGGGGGGGGGGGTAGGACACTGGACAGGACAGATAGGCACTCTTGGCCTCTGTGTCTTTTCATGGCTGGGAGGCCTATGAAGAATGTATGGATTCAGGTCAGTTCAGTCACTCAGTCGTGTTCAACTCTTTGTGACCCCATGAATCACAGCACACCAGGTCTTCCTGTCCATCACCAACTCCCAGAGTTCACTCAAACTCATGTCCATCGAGTCGGTAATGCCATCCAGCCATCTCATCCTCTGTCATCCCCTTCTCCTCCTGCCCCCAATCCCTCCCAGCATTAGAGTCTTTTCCAATGAGTCAACTCTTCGCATGAGGTGGCCAAAGTATTGGAGTTTCAGCTTTAGCATCAGTCCTTCGAATGAACACCCAGGACTGATCTCTTTCAGAATGGACTGGTTGGATCTCCTTGCAGTCCAAGGGAATCTGAAAGAGTCTTCTCCAACACCACAGTTCAAAAGCATCAATTTTTCAGTGCTCAGCCTTCTTTATGGTCCAGCTCCTAAATCAATACATGACTACTGAAAAAACCTTTTTGACTACACAGACCTTTGTCAGCAAAATAATGCTGCTGCCTTTTAATACATTGTCTAGGTCTGTCAATTGTGCAGTAGTTTGAGCATTCTTTGGCATTGCCTTTCTTTGGGACTGGGATGAAATCTGACCTTTTCCAGTACTGTGGCCATTGCTGAGTTTTCCAAATTTGCTGGCATATTGAGTGCAGCACTTTCACAGCATCATCTTTATAGGATTTGAAATAGCTCTACTAGAATTCCATCACCTCCACCAGCTTTGTTCATAGTGATGCTTTCTAAGGCCCACTTGACTTCACATTCCAGGATGTCTGGCTCTAGATGAGTGATCACACCATCATGATTATCTGAGTCGTGAAGATCTTTCTTGTACAATTCTTCTGTGTATTCTTGCAACCTCTTCTTAACATCCTCTGCTTCTGTTAGGTCCAGACCATTTCTGTCCTTTATCGAGCCCATCTTTGCATGAAATGTTCCCTTGGTATCTCTAATTTTCTTGAAGAGATCTCTAGTCTTTCCCATTCTGTTTTCCTCTATTTCTTTGCATTGATTGCTTAAGAAGGCTTTCTTATCTCTCCTTGCTATTCTTTGGAACTCTGCATTCAGATGCTTATATCTTTCCTTTTCTCCTTTCTTTTCACTTCTTTTCACAGCTATTTGTAAGGCCTTCACAGACAGCCATTTTGCTTTTTTGTATTTTGCTTTTTTGCATTTCTTTTCCATGGGGATGGTCTTGATCCCTGTCTCCTGTACAATGTCACGAACCTCAGTCCATAGTTCATCAGGCACTCTATCTATCATATCTAGACCCTTAAATCTATTTCTCACTTCAACTGTATAATAATAAGGGGTTTGATTTAGGTCATACCTGAATGGTCTAGCGGTTTTCCCTACTTTCTTCAATTTAAGTCTGAATTTGGTAATAAGGAGTTCATGATCTGAGCCTCAGTCATCTCCTGGTCTTGTTTTTGTTGACTGTATAGAGCTTCTCCATCTTTGGCTGCACAGAATATAATCAATCTGATTTCGGTGTTGACCATCTGGTGACGTCTCTGTGTAGAGTCTTCTCTTGTGTTGTTGGAAGAGGGTGTTTGCCATGACCAGTGCATTCTCTTGGCCAAACTCTATTAGTCTTTGCCCTGCTTCATTCCACATTCCAAGGCCAAATTTGCCTGTTACTCCAGGTGTTTCTTGACTTCCTACTTTTGCATTCCAGTCCCCTATAACAAAAAGGACATCTTTTTTGGGTGTTAGTTCTAAAAGGTCTTGTAGGTCTTCATAGAACCATTTAACTTCAGCTTCTTCAGTGTTACTGGTTGGGGCATAGACTTGGATAACTGTGATATTGAATGGTTTGCCTTGGAGATGAACAGAGATCATTCTGTCGTTTTAGAGATTGTATCCAAGTACTGCATTTTGGACTCTTTTGTTGACCATAATGGCTACTCCATTTATTCTGAGGGATTCCTGCCCGCAGTAGTAGACATAATGGTCATCTGAGTTAAATCCACCCATTCCAGTCCATTTTAGTTCACTGATTCCTAAAATGTCAATGTTCCCTCTTGCCATCTCTTGTTTGACTACTTCCAATTTGCCTTGATTCATGGACCTGACATTCTATGCAATACTGCTCTTTATAGCATCGGACCTTGCTTCTATCACCAGTCACATCCACAGCTGGCTATTGTTTTTGCTTTGGCTCCATCCCTTCATTCTTTCTGGAGTTATTTCTCCACTGATCTCCAGTAGCATATTGGGCACCTACTGACCTGGGGAGTTTCTCTTTCAGTATCCTATCATTTTGCCTTTTCATACTGTTCATGGGGTTCTCAAGGCAAGAACACTGAAGTGGTTTGCCATTCCCTTCTCCAGTGGACCACATTTTGTCAGACCTCCCCACCATGACCCGCCCATCTTGGGTTGCCCCATGGGCATGGCTTAGTTTCATTGAGTTAGACAAGGCTGTAGTTCTAGTGTGATTAGATTGACTAGCTTTCTGGATGGTTTCAGTGTGTCTGCCCTCTAATGCCCTCTTGCAACACCTATGATCTTACTTGGGTTTCTCTTATCTTGGGCCACAGGACTGGAAAGGGTCAGTTTTCATTCCAATCCCAAAGAAAGGCAATGCCAAAGAATGCTCAAACTACCACACAATTGCACTCATCTCACATGCTAGTAAAGTAATGCTCAAAATTCTTCAAGCCAGGCTTCAGCAATATGTGAGCCAGAAACTTCCTGATGTTCAAGCTGGTTTTAGAAAAGGCAGAGGAACCAGAGATCAAATTGCCAACATCTGCTGGATCATGGGAAAAGCAAGATAGTTCCAGAAAAACATCTATTTCTGCTTCATTGACTATGCCAAAGCCTTTGACTGTGTGGATCACAATAAACTGTGGAAAATTCTGAAAGAGATGGGAATACCAGACCACCTGACCTGCTTCTTGAGAGATCTGTATGCAGGTCAGGAAGCAACAGTTAGAACTGGACATGGAAAAACAGACTGGTTCCAAATAGGAAAAGGAGTATGTCAAGGCTGTATATTGTCACCCTACTTTTTTAACTTCTATGCAGCGTACATCATGAGAAATGCTGGACTGGAAGAAACACAAGCTGGAATCAAGATTGCCGGGAAAAATATCAATAACCTCAGATATGCAGATGACACCACCCTTATGGCAGAAAGTGAAGAGGAACTAAAAAGCCTCTTGATGAAAGTGAAAGAGGAGAGTGAAAAAGTTGGCTTAAAGCTCAACATTCAGAAAACGAAGATCATGGCATCCGGTCCCACCATTTCATGGGAAATAGATGGGAAAACAGTGAAACAGGGTCAGAATTTATTTGGGGGGAGCTCCAAAATCATTGCAGATGGTGACTGCAGCCATGAAATCAAAAGACGCTACTCTTTGGAAGAATAGTTATAACCAACCTAGATAGCATATTCAAAAGCAGAGATATTACTTTGCTGACTAACTTCCATCTAGTCAAGGCTATGGTTTTTCAGTAGTCATGTATGGATGTGAGAGTTGGACTGTGAAGAAGGCTGAGCACTGAAGAATTGATGCTTTTGAACTGTGGTGTTGGAGAAGACTCTTGAGAGTTCCTTGGACTGCAAGGAGATCCAACCAGTCCATTCTGAAGGAGATCATCCCTGGGATTTCTTTGGAAGGAATGATGCTAAAGCTGAAACTCCAGTACTTTGGCCACCTCATGCAAAGAGTTGACTCATTGGAAAAGACTCTGATGCTGGGAGGGATTGGGGGCAGGAGGAGAAGGGGATGACAGAGGATGAGATGGCTGGATGGCATCACCGACTCAATGGACGTGAGTCTGTGTGAACTCTGGGTGTTGGTGATGGACAGGGAGGCCTGGTGTGCTGCGATCCATGGGGTCGCAAAGAGTTGGACACAACTGAGCGACTGAACTGACTGAACTGACTAGGTCTGTCATAGCTTTCCTTCCAAAGAACAAGTGTCTTTTAATTTCATGGTTGCTGTCACAGTCCACAAGGATTTTGGAGACCAAGAAAATAAAATATGTCACTGTTTCCACTTTTGCTCCTATTTGCCATGAAGTAATGGGACTGGATGCCATGATCTTAGTTTTTTTTTTTTTTTTTGAGTTTCAAGCCAGCTCTCTCACTTTCCTCTTTCATCTTCATCAAGAAGCTCTTTAGTTCCTCTTTGCTTTCTGCCATTAGATAGGTATCATCTCCATATCTGAGGTTATTGATATTTTTCCTGGCAATCTTGATTCCAGCTTGTGATTCATTCAGCCCAGCATTTCACTTGATGTACTCTGCATAGAAGTGAAATAAGCAGGGTGACAATATCCAGTCTTGTCATACTCCTTTCCCAACTTCAAACCAGTCAATTGTTTCATGTCCAGTTCTAACTGTTGCTTCTTGATTTGCATATAGGTCTTAGGAGACTGGTAAGGTGATCTAGTATTTACATCTCTTTAAGAAAAAATTTTTCACACTGTGATCCACACAGTCAAAGTGTTTAGATAGTCCATGAAGCAGAAATATATGTTTTTCTGGAATTCTCTTGCTTCCTCTATGATCCAGAGAATGTTGTCAATTTAATCTCTGGTTCCTCTGCCTTTTCTAAATCCCGCTTGTACATAAGAAATTCTTGGTTCACATACTACTGAAGCCTAGCTTGAAGGATTCTGAACATAACCTTGCTAGCATGTGAAAAGAACACAACTGTACAGTAGTTGGAACATTTGTCGGCATTGCCCTTCTTTGGGATTGGAATGAAAACTAACCTTTTCCAATTCTATGGCCACTGTTGAGTTTTCCAAATTTGCTGATATATTGACTACAGCACTTTAACAGCATCACCTTTTAGGATTTTAAATACTCAGCTACGATTCTATCACTTCCTTTAGCTTTGTTCATAGTAATGCTTAGTAAGGTCCGTTTGACTTCACATTCCAGGATGTCTGGCTCTAGGTGAGTGATCACACCATCATGGTTATCTGGGTCATGAAGATCTTTTTATATAGTTCTTCTGTGTATTCTTGCCACCTCTTCTTAATTTCTTCTGCTTCTGTTATGTCCTTACCATTTCTGTCCTTTATTGTGCCCATTCTTGCATGAAATACTCCTTTGATATCTCCAATTTTCTTGAAGAGATCACTAGTCTTTCCCATTATGTTCTTTTCCTCTATTTCTTTGCATTGTTCACTTTAGAAGACTTGCTTATCTCTCCTTACTATTCTCTGGACCTCCGCATTCAGATGGACATATCTTTCCTTTTCTCCCTTGCCTTTTGCTTCTCTTCTTTCCTCAGCTATCTGGAAAGCCTCCTCAGACAATCAGTTTGCCATTTTGCATTTCTTTTTCTTTGAGATGATTTTGGTCACTGACTCGTGTACAATGTTATAAACCTCTGTCCATAGTTTTTCAGGCACTCTGTCTACCAAATCCAATACCTTGAATTTGTGCATCACCTCCACTGTATAATCATAAGCGATCTGATTTAGTCATAACTGAATAGCCTAGTGGTTTTCCCTACTATCTTCAATTTAAGCCTGAATTTTGAAACAAGGTGCTCATGACCAGTTTCAAACTGTTTTAACAGACAATATAGAACTTTTCCATCTTTGGATGCAAAGAACATAATTAATCTGATTTTGGTATTGACCATCTAGTGATGTCCCTGTGTAGAGTCTCTTGGGTTGTTGGAAAAGGATGTTTGTTATGACCAGCGTGTTCATTTGACAAAACTCTGTTAGACTTTGCCCTGCTTCATTTTTTACTCCAAGGCCAAACTTGCCTGTTATCTCTTGACTTCATACTTTTGCATTCCAGTCCACTATGATGAAAAAAACATCTTTTTTTGGTGTTAGTTCTAGAAGGTGTTGGAAGTTTTCATACATTCAGTCAACTTCAGTTTCTTCAGCATCAGTTGTTGGGGCATAGACTTGGATTACTGTGATATTGAATGATTTGCCCTGGAAAGAAACTGAGATCATTCTGTCATTTTGAGGTTGCATCCAACTACTGCATTTTGGCCTCTTTTGTTGACTATGAGGGCTACTCCATTTCTTCAAGGGATTCTTGCCCACAGTAGTAGATATAATGGTCATCTGAATTAAATTCACCTTTTCCCATCCATTTTAGTTCACTGATTCCTGAAGATGTCAATGTTCACTCTTGCCATCTCCTGTTTGACCACATAAGAGGACACAAAAGAAAAGGAGTAACTATATATTAAAAATAGACTGTAGTATAAAATATTTTATTACAAAAAAAAAAGTTTAAAGAAAAAAACATTTCATGATCCCACCTTGTAGCGTTACTAAGACTGTTAACATCTTCTAGAGCTTCTGTGCCTATATATGTGTACATTTGTGTAATATATAAGATTATACTGTGAATGCTGTTTCATAGTATTTTATCAGTATATAATTCATCTTTCAGTGTCTTAAAGTTTGAAGGCTTTTGTTTTTTCAGTTGGAAACAGGCCTATGATGGGCATCCTTATAGCTAAACCTTTGTGGACATCATTCATTGTTCTTAAGTAAATTACTGAAAGGGAAATGACTGAATCAAAGATGTGCAATATCAAATTTCCCCTCAGGAAGACTGTACCAAGTTACATTTGCTCAAAATCTCCTCTTTTGAAGACAAGAGAAACTGGTCCCCTAGGCATCAACATGAATGGGCCTGGAGATTATCATATTAAGTGAAATAAGCTTCCCTGATAGCTCAGTTGGTAAAGAATCTGCCTGCAGTGTAGGAGATCTTGGTTTGATTCCTTGGTCAGGAAGATCCACTGAAGAAGGGATAGGCTACCCACCCCAGTATTCTTGGGCTTCCCTTGTGGCTCAGCTGGTAAAGAATCCTCATGCAATGTGGGTTCGATCCCTGGGTTGGGAAGATCCCCTGGAGAAGGGAAAGGCTACCCACTCCAGTATTCTGGCCTGGAGAGTTCCATGGATTGTATAAACAGTCAATGGGGTCACAAAGAGTCAGACACAACTGAGCGACTTTTGCTTTTCAAGTCAAATAGAGGAAGGCAAATAACATAGGATATCACTTATATGTGGAATCTAAAATCTGACACAAATGAACTTATCTTCAAAATAAAAACAGACTCACAGACATACAGAACAGACTTGTAGTTGTTAGGGTGGTGGGGAGATGAATTGGGAGTTAGGAGTTAACAGATGCAAATTGTTATGTATAGAATGGATAAATAACAAGGTCCTACTGTATATCCAACTTTGTTTTTTGTTTTTTACATTTAATTGAGAAAAACAAAGAGTCCCCCCCACCATGGATTGCTTATGAGTTAAAAGGGGAAAATGCTACCTATACAGTAATTCCCAAGTGAACAAAATTAATAGTACCACTGAGGGCCAAATGAATATTATGAAACCAGATATAATACATTGAGACAAAATGTCACTTCTGCCATATCCCAGTGGAATGTTTAATTTGAATTTAATCATTTAGGAATGTCAGGCAATTCCCCCCAAAGGAAAAAGGACTAAATGCTTTCAAAACATGTCAAGTGCATTAAAGCAAAAAAGACTGGGTATAGATACCAGGTTAAAAGAAATTAGAGGCATGACAACCAAATGTAATACCTGATCCTAAACTAGATCCTGTATAGGAGCGGGAAGAGGTGGGAAGGGTTCAAGGAAGAACATTACTGGGGCAATTGGTAAAACTGGAACAGGGGCTTTATTTTTTGTTATATTTTATTATAGTCAGCTGCGATGGACCGCCCAGGAAGCACGGTGGCTTCGAAGGACCATGAAGGAAGTGTGGCCAAGAGGAGCTACCCCATGTCCGAGGTCAGGGGCAGCAGCTGAGAGGAACTACCCCACTTCCAAGAAATGGTGACTGTGCAGGCACAGGAGGGCCAATAGACCTACTCCACATTCAAGATCAGGAGGGGTGACTCGTCCAAGGTAAGGAGCAGCAGCTGCGCTTTGAAGGAGCAGACATGAAGAGATACCCCACGATCAAGGAAGATGGTAGGTGTTGGGAGAGGGCATCAGAGGGCAGACACACTGAAACCATAATCACGGAAAACTAGCCAATCTAATCACACAGACCACAGCCTTGTCTAACTCAATGAAACTAAGCCAGGCCATGTGGGGCTACCCAAGACAGGCGGGTCATGGTGGAGAGGTCTGACACAATGTGGTCCACTGGAGAAGGGAATGGCAAACCACTTCAGTATTCTTGCCTTGAGAACCTCATGAACAGTATGAAAAGGAAAAACGATAGGATATTGAAAGAGGAACTCCCCAGGTCGGTAAGTGCCCAATATGCCACTGGAGATCAGTGGAGAAATAACTCCAGAAAGAATGAAGGGATGGAGCCAAACAAAAACAATACCCAGCTGTGGATGTGACTGGTGATAGAAGCAAGATTCAATGCTGTAAAGAGCAGTATTGCATAGGAACCTGGAATGTTAGGTCCATGAACCAAGGCAAATTGGAAGTGGTCAAACAGGAGATGGCACGAGTGAATGTCAACATTTTAGGAATCAGCAAACTAAAATGGACTGGAATGGGTGAATTAAACTCAGATGACCATTATATCTACTACGGTGGGCAGGAATCCCTTAGAAGAAATGTTGCCATCATGGTCAACAAAAGAGTCCGAAATGCAGTACTTGAATGCAATCTCAAAAATGACAGAATGATCTCTGTTCATTTCCAAAGCAAACCATTCAATATCATGGTAATCCAAGCCTATATCCCAACCAGTAATGCTGAAGAAGCTGAAGCTGAATGGTTTATGAAGACCTTTTAGAACTAACACAAAAAAGATGTCCTTTTCATTACAGGGGACTGAAATGCAAAAGTAGGAAGTCAAGAAACACCTGGAGTAACAGGCAAATTTGGTCTTGGAGTACGGAATGAAACAGGGCAAAGGCTTATAGAGTTTTGCCAAGAGAACACGCTGGTCATAGCAAACACCCTCTTCCAACAACACAAGAGAAGACTCTACACATGGACATCACCAGATGGTCAACACCAAAATCAGATTGATTATATTCTTTACAGCCAAAGATGGAGAAGCTCTATACAGTGAGCAAAAACAAGACCAGGAGCTGACTGTGGCTCAGATCATGAACTCCTTATTGCCAAAAACAGACTTAAATTGAAGAAAGTAGGCAAAACCACTAGACTATTCAGGTATGACCTAAATCAAATCCCTTATGATTATACAGTGGAAGTGAGAAATAGATTTAAGGGCCTAGATCTGATAGATAGAGTGCCTGATGAACTACGGATGGAGGTTCATGACATTGTACAGGAGACAGGGATCAAGACCATTCCCATGGAAAAGAAATGCAAAAAAGCAAAATGGCTGTCTGAGAAGGCCTTACAAATAGCTGTGAAAAGAAGAGAAGTGAAAAGCAAAGAAGAAAAGGAAAGACATAAGCACCAGAATGCAGAGTTCCAAAAAATAGCAAGGAGAGATAAGAAAGCCTTCCTCAGCAATCAATGCAAAGAAATAGAGGAAAACAACAGAATGGGAAAGACTAGAGATCTCTTCAAGAAAATTAGAGATACCAAGGGAACATGCAAAGATGGGCTTGATAAAGGACAGAAATGGTATGGACCTAACAGAAGCAGAAGTTATTAAGAGGTTGCAAGAATACACAGAAGAATTGTACAAAAAAGATCTTCACAACCCAGATAATCATGATGGTGTGATCACTCACCTAGAGGCACACATCCCGGAATGTGAAGTCAAGTGGGCCTTAGAGAGCATCACTATGAACAAAGCTAGTGGATGTGATGGAATTCCAGTTGAGCTATTTCAAATCCTGAAAGATGATGCTGGGAAAGTGCTGTACTCAATATGCCAGCAAATTTGGAAAACTCAGCAGTGGCCACAGGACTGGAAAAGGTCAGTTTTCATTCCAATCCCAAAGAAAGGCAATGCCAAAGAATGCTCAAACTACTGCACAATTGCACTCATCTCACACGCTAGTAAAGTAATGCTCAAAATTCTCCAAGCCAGGCTTCAATAATACATGAACCGTGAACTTCCAGATGTTCAAGCTGGTTTTAGAAAAGGCAGAAGAATCAGAGATCAAATTGCCAACATCTGCTGGATCATTGAAAAGGCAAGAGAGTTCCAGAAAAACATCTATTTCTGCTTTATTGACTATACCAAAGCCTTTGACTGTGGATCACAATAAACTGTGGAAAATTCTGAAAGAGATGGGAATAGTAGGCCACCTGACTTGCCTCTTGAGAAACTTATATGCAAGTCAGGAAGCAACAGTTAGAACTGGACATGGAACAACAGACTGGTTCCAAATAGGAAAAGGAGTACATCAAGGCTGTATATTGTCACCCTGCCTATTTAACTTATATGCAGAGTACATCATGAGAAACTCTAGGCTGGAAGAAGCACAAGCTGGAATCAAGATTGCCGGGAGAAACATCAATAACCTCAGATATGCAGACCCTTATGGCAGAAAGTGAAGAGGAACTAAAAAGCTTCTTGATGAAAGTGAAAGAGGAGAGTGAAAAAGTTGGCTTAAAGCTCAGCATTCAGAAAACGAAGATCATGGCATCTGGTCCCATCACTTCATGGCAAATAGATGGGGAAACAGTGTCAGATTTCATTTTGGGGGGCTCTAAAATCACTGCAGATGGTGACTGCAGCCATGAAATTAAAAGACGCTTACTCCTTGGAAGAAAAGTTATCAGCAACCTAGATAGCATATTCAAAAGCAGAGACATTACTTTGCTGACTAAGGTCCGTCTAGTCAAGGCTATGGCTTTTCCAGTGGTCATGTATGGATGTGAGAGTTGGACTGTGAAGAAAGCTGAGCGCTGAAGAATTGATGCTTTTGAACTGTGGTGTTGGAGAAGACTCTTGAGAGTCCCTTGGACTGCAAGGAGATCCAACCAGTCCATCCTAAAGTAGATCAGTCCTGGGTGTTCATTGGGAGGAATGATGCTAAAGCTAAAACTCCAGTACTTTGGCCACCTCATGTGAAAAGTTGTTGACTCATTGGAAAAGACCCTGATTCTGGGAGGGATAGTGGGCAGGAGGAGAAGGGGACAACAGAGGATGAGATGGCTAGATGGCATCACCGACTCAATGGACATGAGTTTGGTAAACTCTGAGAGTTTGTGATGGACAGGGAGGCCTGGCTGCTGTGATTCATGGAGTCACAAAGAGTCAGACATGACTGAGCGGTTGAACTGAACTGAACTGATTTACAATGTTAGTTTCAGATGTATAGCAAATTATATGATTATACATACCTATCATATGTATTTATGTATATGTATATTCTTTTCTATATTCTTTCCCCCATGCTGTTGCTTCTGTTTAGCTGCTAAGTCATTTGCCACTTTTTTGTGACCCCATGGATGTAGCCCACCAGGTCTTCTGTCCATGGAATTCTTCAGGCAAGAATCCTGGAGTGAGTAGCCATTCTCTTCTCCAGGGGATCTTCCTGACCCTAGAATTCAACCTGAGTCTCTTGGATCTCTTGCATTGATAGGCGGATTCTTTACCATTGGGAAGCCTTTAAGCTCTCTCCCAAATCACCTAGGATTATACATTGGAAGTGATAAATAGATTCAAGGGATTAGATCTGGTAGAGAATGCCTGATGAGCTACGGACGTTTGGGGGTTAACACTGTGCAGAAGGCAGTGATCAAAACCATCTTCAAGAAAAAGAAATGCAAAATGGCAAAATAGTTGCCTGAGGAGACCTTACAAATAGCTGAGAAAAGAAGTGAAAGGCAAAGAAGAAAAAGAAAGATATATCCATTTGAATGCAGAGTTCCAAAGAATAGCAAGGAGAGATTAAAAAAAAAAAAAAAAGCCTTCCTAGGTGATCAATGCAAAGAAATAGAGGAAAATAACAGAATGAGAAAGACTAGAGATCTCTTCAAGAAAATTAGAGATACCAAGGGAACATTTCATGCAAAGATGGGCACAACAAATGACAGAAATGGTTAGGTATGGACCTAACAGAAGCAGAAGATATTAAGAAGAGGTGGCAAGAATACACAGAAACTGTACAAAAAAGATGTTCATGACCCAGATAATCACAATGATGTGATCACTCACCTAGAGCTAGACATCCTGGAGTGTGAAGTCAAGTGGGCCTTAGGAAGCATCACTACAAACAAAGCTAGTGGAGGTGATGGAATTCCAGTTGAGCCATTTCAAATCCTAAAAGATGATGTTGTGAAAGTGCTGTACTCAATATGCCAGCAAATTTGGAAAACTCTGCAGTGACCACAGGACTAGAAAAGGTCAGTTTTCATTCCAATCCCAAAGAAAAGCAATGCCAAAGAACACTCAAAGTACCGCACAACTGGACTTGTCACACACACACTAGTAAAGTATTGCTCAAAATTCTCTAAGCCAGGCTTCAACAGTACATGAACCATGAACTTCCAGATGTTCAAGCTGGTTTTAGAAAAGGCAGAGAGGAACCACAGATCAAATTGCCAGCACCCGTTGGATCATACAAAAAGCAAGAGAATTCCAGAAAAAAAATCTGCTTCATTGACTACACTAAAGCCTTTGGCTCTGTGGATCATAACAAACTGGAAAATTCTTCAAGGGATGGGAATACAAGAGCACCTGAGAAATCTGTATGCAGTCCAAGAAGCAATAATTAGAACTGGACATGGAACAGTGGACTGAATGCAAATAGGGAAAGAAGCACATCAAGGCTGTGTATTGTCATCCTATTTATTTAATTTATATGCAGAGTACATCATGTGAAATGGGAGACTGGATGAAGCACAAGTTGGAATCAAGATTTCCAGGAGAAATATCAATAACCTCAGATATGCAGATGACACCACACTTATGGCAGAAAATGAAGAACTAAAGAGCCTCTTGATGAAAGTGAAATTGATGAAAGTGAAAGAGGAGAGTAAAAAAGCTGTCGTAATACTCAACATTCAGAAAACGAAGATCATGGCATACAGTCCCATCACTTCATGGCAAATAGATGTGGAAATAAACAGTGACAGACCTTATTTTCTTGGGCCCCAAAATCACTGCAGATGGTGATTGCAGCCATGAAATTAAAAGACGTTGCTCCTTGGAAGAAAAGCTATGACCAACCTAGATAGCTTATTCAAAAGCAGAGACATTACTTTGCCAACAAAGGTCCATCTAGTCAAAGCTATGGTTTTTCCAATAGTGATGTATGGATGTGAGAGTTGGACTATAAAGAAAGCTGAGCGCTGAAGAATTTATGCTTTTGAACTGTGGTGTTGGAAAAGACTCTTGAGAGTCCCTTGGGCTGCAAGGAGATCCAACCAGTCCATCCTAAGGAACTCAGTCCTGAATATTCATTGGAAGGACTGATGCTGAAGCTGAAACTCCAATACTTTGGCCACCTGATGTGAAGAACTGACTCATTTGAGAAGACCTTGATTCTGGAGAAGATTGAAGGCAGGAGAAAGGAATGACAGAGGATAAGATGGTTGGATGGCATCACCAACTCAATGGACATGAGTTTGAGTAAACTCCAGAAGTTGGTGATGGACAGGGAGGCCTGGAGTGCTGCAGTCCATGAGGTCGCAAAGGGTCAGGCATGACTGAGCAACTGAACTGAATACCTCCAAAGCACTGACTTTCCAGAAACGTGTTTTGTATCTCATTTATTCAGAAAAGTATGTTTGTTTACTTATTGAGCACCTATGATTCATCAACATCATGCTTGGCTCTGTGGAATCCAGCAGGAAACCAGATAGAGGATGTTTCTGCACCGATCCCCCCACCCCAACCTCCCCCAGAGCTGACTTTCTCAGGACTGGACGGCAGGGTCTTGTTATCTGCCTTACCCAGGGTCAGCCACTGCTCTTCTGCTCTAGCTTGCACCCTTGTGATGGTCAGGCCCTGGTAGCTTCCTTGCAGCATCAATATTTTATTATTTGATTTTCTCCTGAATTGTATGAATTTGGGAAGCATATATCCAGAGGCTTTCTTTTCTTTTACTAAGACAACTATAACATGGGGAAAAGAAAATACAATATATTCAAGGTCATGAAAATAGAAACTGTTGTCATTTTTAAAACATCACAGAAAATGTAATGGAATTTCAAAATAAATTATTTAGCATCCATGAAAGAATCCCCCCAAAGATTATCCCACTTTTAAAGTAGGTCAGACTCGGCTATGTGTCTCTAGACTGTACCTAACTGAAATTCAGCTCTGTTTAGTGCTCTTGCATTTAAATGATTTTGACATGAAATTTTAATTAGTCTTCAAAAAGCATTGTATGTCTGCTGCTGGGAGATGGGGAATTTGGTAACCCTGCCTTCTTTGTTTCTGGATGTTACACCAACAGAGCCAATGTAATGAAAGATGGGGTTTTCTTGCCCTTCATGCCTGGTCAGTTGTGTAAGGTGAAAAAGAGAAAAGTTGCGCTTGACATCTGGGAGCTGGCTTGGTGCTCTCTGCTGGGCTGTGGTCCTCTGACCATCAACATCAGACGAGGCCATTCTGTGATGCTGATGGGTAGAGACAAAAACAAGACCACCCTACGGTAATGTCTGAACACAGACAAATTGTGATCATCATCCAAATCATAGTGACCAATGTTCCCTATCCTGGTTTTCCAAACATCAGCCTTGGTCTTTTCCTCCCCACTTCTAGGTGAGATTATTTGGGTATACAATCACAGAATTCCCCTAGCACATAGATCTTCCAGCCACTCAGGATCTAATTGTGGAATGGATCTCCTAATATCTGATTCTATATATCCTCTTCTTGGACCACCATTTCCCATTCTTCTGGCCTGACCTCAGATGCATGGATATTACAGATGCAAAGCCAGGTTTTTCACCTTCCCCAGGCCTGGCCTCTGCCACTGGGAGGCTGGAGAAGCTCACAGCATCAATTGAGTTGCCTCACCTTAAGCTCATTGGCAGGATGACTACTGACACTCCCACGTGCTTTCAGGCTGTGGGACATACCAGGCAGGCGATTTCCCCAGGGTGATTTGAGTTGTTCAACCTTTAGGGATGGGAAGAGGGGTTTGAAATAGAAGAGAAAGATTCCAGGGGAACATACAGGGAGGAAAAGGGATCAGGAGTGAGGGGTCATTTTCAGAAACACTGGCTTCCAGTGGAAGAAGGTGTCACTTTCTTAGAAAGAAAAAATTCCTTTTGGAAGTGTGACCTTTTATGCCTCACCCTCCAAAATCCTAACCATCCCATTCATCCCATCCCTTTTACATAAATCCTTTATATTTTAGAAAGAAATTCATTTCATTAAAAAAAAAAAAAAAGCACTACCAACTAGCTTAGTGCTGCCATTGTTCACAGGGGTAGAGAGTCTCATAACACCTGGTCTCTGGAGAGCCCAATATTGTTGCTACTCCCATAGCACTAGCCAGCCTGGGATTGCCCCCTTCAATCCGAAAGCCCTTTGCCTCATCCCATGTGCCATCCTCTACTCTCAGCTCATCTGGGACTTAGAATATCTCTTCTCTTAATTTGGCCCACTCTAGAGGCTTCTTCTTTCAAACTCCCCAATCACCTGTCTCTTTCCCAAAGACACCCCAGTGTTAATAAAAAAAAAATTTCTGCTCAAGCCACAGTCACAAAGCATCTAGTGGTAATGCCCATATATGGCAGTAGGAAGGCGTTCTTTCTTACAGAGTGTGGTAGACTGAAAACGGGCCCCCAAAGATATACCTGTTCTAATCCTTGGAAGCTGTGAACGTTACCTTATCTGGCAAAGCAGAACTTTGAGAAATGATGAAGTTGAGGATTTCGAGATGGGGAGATAGTTCTGGATAACGGGAGTGAACCCTTAATGCAATCACATGTGTCCTCCCAGGAAGGAGGCAGAGGGAAGGCAGAAGAGAAGCAGAGTGAGGATGGAGGGAGGGGTTACAGGAGTGCAGCCACACAACAAGGAAGACCTACAGCCCCCAGAGGTTGGAAGAGGCAGGAATGGATTCACACCTGGAGACCCCAGAGGAAGCCCAACAGGCTGACACCTTAATATAAACCTCTGCCCCCTAAACTGGAGATAATATATTTCTCTCTGAGCCACCGAGATTGTGATAGTTTGTCACAGCCACCCTAGGAAACCAGTATAGGGAGGTCCCACCTCCCCATCTCCTGCCTCATCTGTGGCTTCCTCTAGAGGCAGCCCCAACTCTGTCAGCAAGCTGGGGAGCAGGCTGCCTGGAACAGAGAATGGGCATCAGACACAAAAAGACAAAGAAATGTGTGCAGAGCTGCAAAGGGATTCCAGCTGAAGTGTTTGTTTCTGTTCTTGACCTCTCCCTAGGCAATGAGGGTTTCTACCCAACAAGAGGCAGAAAGTCCATTACTTCAGATGAACCAGAAGCCCTCAGCTACAAATCAGCTTCTTTGGCGGGGGTGGGGGGGGGCGCATTTTTGGAATAGAAAAAGTTTAAGGGAATGCCTTCAGGGGGGTGACCTTTCTTGAAATGTCATGGCCTGTGCAAACTCCCAGTGTCCAGTTTGGAAAATGAAGAGCTCCATGGCAGGAGAGGAAGGCACAGGATAAGCTGATGCTAATGAGGGTTGTTGGTTTAAAAGAGGCTGGAAGGACCAGTGGCTGAAACTGTTTGCAGAAAACTGCTTTCTTTCCTTAGTTTACCTAAACTCAGTGTTGTCCAGCAGGAGCTGAGGAATCAAAAACTTTCAATGAATAAAAATGTTTCTAGCTTTTCAGACCTACCCCTTCTCAGGCTAGTGTAAATGGCAAAAAATAATCCCTTTGGGGGATTGTGAGCTATGCTGTGCCCAAAAGGAATCTGGGATCTCTTAAACCAATGCTTCTTTCTCTTAATAGTTACTTTTCAAAATTAAAAGGTATAAGCATCTAACATAAAACTTGTAAAATAGGGAATAGGAGGGGAAAAATCACACACCCATCTCTCTAATGCACCTATCCACTGATGGAATTTCAGAATATTTCCCTCTTCCACAGCATTGTTCTTTGATTTTAGAAAACTATAATCAGAGGGGGCTAGATTCTCAAATTCTGAGAGCTTGCACCTGACCACCCACTCTGAGACAGTTACCCGTCACCTCTCCCTGTTTTCAGTGTTCCTTGTAGCCCACATCATCTTTTGCAACACTCACCTACAGTCCAGTCACAGACATTATAGGGAAAAGGGACAACGAGAAGGGGATTGAAAGTTGCTATAGACTGCCAAAGCAAAACTAAGCTCCATTTGGATAAATGGTGTTTGTTAGTAATGTTAAATCCAAGTGGCAGAAGTGGAAACACTGACTTTATATTGTTGATTCTCATTGTTCATGGATTTGTGAATTCGCCTACATACCAAACTTCCTCTGTAACCTGATAATCAATACTCATAGCCCTATGGTCATTTACAGACACACAGGAAGGAGTGAAAACCTTAAGAATGCCACATGTTCCCAGCTGAAGTCACACAAAGTGACACTACCTCCTTATTTCAGTTCTACCTGTAAACAAGGGTCTTTTTGACATCTATTTAGTGCTATATTTGTACATGTTTGCACTATGTGTTGGTGATTTTGCTATTTTCTGAGCCTAGTGCTAAAGTGCTGTCCAGGATCCCAAATGCAGAAGGCTGTAATGAAGCTTACAGGGAAAATGCATGTGTTAGGTGAGCTCCATTCCAGCATAATTTCTAGTGCTGTTAGGCATGAGTTCAACCGTTATGAATCAACCAAATATATTAAACGGTGTCTTTAAACAGAAATGCACAGTAAACAAAGTATGTATCAATTGATTGACAAAAACACTATGACTAGAAGACCAGGACTCTAATCCTGTACTTCCACCAGCAGTGGGTGGAGGGTGGGGGGTGGTTCCAGGTTCATGAATCCAGTGTCCATGCAGCTTTATAGAACATCAGGACCACGAATAGCAAGATTCAATTTTTAATTGAACCTTTTTAAAAATGCTTTCCTTAAAATTAAAAAAAAAAAAAACTAAAAATAGAGTTGCCATATGATCCTGCAGTCCCACTCCTGGGCCTATATCTGGCAAAAATTCTAATTTGAAAATATACATGTACCCCTGTGTTCATAACAGCACTATTTACAATAGCCAGGACACAGAAACTGCCTAAATGTCCATTAACAGATGAATGGACAAAGAAGATATGGTACATATGTACAATGGAATATTATTCAGCCATAAAAAATGAAATGCTATTTGCAGCAGCATGGATGGACCTAGGGATTATGATACTAAGTGAAGTAGGTCAGACAAATTACCATATGCTATCACTCATATGTAGAATCTAAAATATGACACAAATGAACTAATTTATGAAATGGAATCACAGACAGGGAAAATAGACCAGGGGTGGGGGCTGGAAAGCTTGAAAGTTTGGAGGTAGCAGATGCGAACTACTATATATAGGAGGGATAAGCAGCAAGTTCCTGTTGTACATGTGAATGAATGTGTTAGTCACTCAATCATGTCTGACTCTTTGTGACCCCATGGGCTGTAGCCTGCCAGACTCCTTTGTCCATGGGATTTCCCAAGCAAGAATACTGGAGTGGGTTGCCATTTCCTTTTCCAGGTAATCTTCCTGACCCAGAGATCGAACTCAGGTCTCCTGCATTGCAGACGAACTCTTTACCATCTGAGCCACCAGGAAAGTTGTACATACAGGGAACTATATGCAATGTTGTTGTTCAGTCTCTAAGTCATGTATAGCACAGCAGACCTTCCTATCCTTCACCATCTCCTGAAGTTTGCTCAAACCCATGTCCATTGAGTTGGTGATGCCATCCTCATTCTCCCTTCTCCTCCTGCCTTCAGTCTTTTTCAGCATCATGGTCTTTCCAGTGAGATGGCTTTTCACACCAGGTGGCTGAAGTGCTGGAGCTTCAGCTTCAGCATCAGTCTTTCCAATGAATATTCAGGGTTGATTTCCCTTAGCATTGACTGGTTTGATCTCCTTGCAGTCCAAAGGACTCTCAAGTCTTCTCCAGCACTGCAGTTCAAAAGCATCAATTCTGTGGGCTCAGCCTTCTTTATGGTCCAGCTCTCACATCCATACATGACAACTGAAAAAACCATAGCTTTCACTATATGGACCTTCGTTAGCAAGGTGATGTCCCTGTTTTTGAATATGCTGTCTAGATTTGCAACAGTTTTCCTTGCAAAGAGCAAGCATCTTTTAATTTCATGGCAGCAATGATTTTGGAGACCAAGGAAATAAATTCTGTTACTGTTTCCACATTTTCCCCTTCTATTTGCCATGAAATGATGGGACTGAATGCCAAGATCTTAGTTTCTTGAATACTGGATTTTAAGCCAGCTTTTTCACTCTCTTTCACCTTCATCAAGAGGCTCTTTAGTTCCTCTTCACTTTCTGCCATTAGGGTGGTATCATCTGCATATCTGAGGTTGTTGATATTTCTCCTGGCAATCTTGAATCCAGCTTGTTCATCCAGCCAAGCATTTCACATGATGTACTCTCAGTTCAGTTCAGTCACTCAGTCGTGTCTGACTCTTTGCAGCCTCATGGACTGCAGCATGCCAAGCTTCCCTGTCCTCCACCAATTCCCAGAGCTTGCACAAACTTATGTCCATCGAGTTGGTGATGTCATCCAACAATCTCGTCCTCTGTCATGCCCTTCTCCTCCTGCCTTCAATCTTTCCCATCATCAGAGTCTTTCCCAATGAGTCAGTTCTTTGCATCAGGTGGCCAAAGTATTGGAGTTTCAGCTTCAGCACCAATCCTTCCAATGAATATTCAGGACTGATTTCCAGTAAGATTGACTGGATTGATCTCCTTGCAGTCCAAAGGACTCTCAAGAGTCTTCTCCAACACCACAATTCAAAAGCATCTATGCTTTGGCCCTCAGCCTTGTTTATGGTCCAACTCTCACATCCATTCATGACTACTGGAAAAACCATAGCTTTGTCTAGATGGACCTTCGTCAGTAATGTCTCTGCTTTTTAATATGCTGTCTAGATTTGTCATAGCTTTTCTTCCAAAGAGCAAACATCTTTTAATTTTATGGCTGGAGTCCCCATCTGCAGTGATTTTGGAGCCTCCAAAAAATAAAGTCTGTCACTGTTCCCATTGTTTCCCCATCTATTTGCCATGAAGTGATAGGATGTACTCTGAATATGTTCAATTATGAAGGTGGCAATATATAGCCTTGATGTACTCCTTTCCCGATTTTGAAACAATCTCTTGTTTCATGTCCAGTTCTAACTGTTGCTTCTTGTCTTGCATACGGGTTTCTAAAGAGGCAGGTAAGGTGATCTGGTATTTCCATCTCTTTAAGAATTTTTCACAGTTTTTTTTTTTTTTTTTTTTTGTGTGTGTGTGTGTGTGTGTGTGTGATCCACACACTCAAAGGCTTCAGTGTAGTCAATGAAGCAGAAGTAGACGTTTTTCTGGAATTCCCTTGCTTTCTCTATGAACCGATGAGTGTTGGCCTTTTGACCTCTGGTTTCTCTGCCTCTTCAAAATCCAGCTTATACATTTGGAATTTCTCAGTTCACATACTGCTGAGGCCTAGCTTGAAGGATTCTGAGCAAAACATTTTTAGTGTATGAAACGAGCACAATTGTGTGGTAGTTGGAACATTCGTTGTCATTGCCTTTCTTTGGGATTGGAATGAAAACTGACATTTTCCAATCCTGTGATCACTGCTGAGTTTTCCAAATTTGCTGACATATTGTGTGCAGCACTTTCTCAGCATCATGTTTTAGGATTTGAAATAGTTCAGCTGAAATTTTATCACCTCCACTAGCTTTGTTCATTGTAATTCTTCCTAAGGTCCACTTGACTTCACATTGCAGGATGTCTGGCTCTAGGTGAGTGATTACACCATCGTGATTATCTGGGTCGTGAAGATCTTTTTTGTACAGTTCTGTGTATTCTTGTCACCTCTTCTTAATCTTTTCTGCTTCTGTTAGGTCCTTAGTATTTCTTTTATCATGCCCATCCTTGCATGAAATATTCCCTTGATATCTCCAATTTTCTTGAAAGATCTCTAGTCTTTCCCATTCTGTTGATTTCCTCTATTTCTTTGCATTGTTAATTTATGAAGGTCTCCTTATCTCTCCTTGCTACTCTTGAGATCTGCATTTGGTTGGATATATCTTTCCCTTTCTCTCTTGCCTTTCACTTCTCTCGTTTCCTCAGTTATTTGTAAAGCCTTCTCCGAAACCACTTTGCTTTCTTGCATTTCCTTTCCTTTGGGATGGTTTTGGTCATTGCCTCTTGTACAATGTTACAAACTTCTGTCCATAGTTCTTCAGGCCCTCTGTCTACCAGATCTAATCCCTTGAATCTATTCATCACCTCTACTGTAACATCATAAGGGATTTGATTTAGGTTGCACCAGAATGGCCTAGTGGTTTTCCCTACTTTCGTCAATTTAAGCTCCAATTTTGTAATAAGGAGCTCATGATCTGAGCCACAGTCATCTCCAGGTCTAATTTTTGTTGATGGTATAAAGTTTCTCCATCTTGACTGCAAAGCTAGGGGTGCTCATCTTCTGGTGTCATATCTTTTTGCCTTTTCATACTGTTCATGGAGTTCTTACAACAAGAATACTGGAAGGGATTGCCATTTCCATTTCCAAGGGACCACAATTTGTCAGAACTCTTCACTATGACCTGTCCATCTTAGGTGACCCTGCACAGCTTCATTGAGTTACACAAGCCCCTTCTCCATGACAAGGCTGAGATCCATGAAGGAACGTTACACATAGCATGTGTATATACCACATTTTTTTCATTGATTCATCTGTCGATATATACTTGGATTGTTTCTACCTTTTAGTTATTGTGAACAATTCTATTATGAATGATGACGTGAAGTGAAGTCACTCAGTCGTGTCCGACTCTTTGTGACCCTGTGGACTGTAGCCCACCAAGCTTCTCTGTCCATGGGATTCTCCAGGCAAGAATACTGGAGTGGGTTGCCATTTCCTTCTCCAGGGGATCTTCCCGACCCAGGGATCGAACCCAGATCTCCCGCATTGTAGGCAGATGCTTTAACCTCTGAGCCACCAGGGAAGCCTCTGTTCAGATCCCTCTTTCCATTATTCTGGGTCTATACCTAGAAGTGGAATTACTTGATCATTTGGCAATGCTATGTTTACTTTTTTTTGACAAAGTTGCTAGTAATGCTTTTAAGATAGCCCTTCAAAGTCACCTGTATCGGGGAGTGATTTTTTACCTCTCCCTGCTTCCTTTACTTTCTCTCTGAATGTGGATGTAATGACTGGAGCTTCAGAAACTGTCTTAGAATTGAAGGCACTTTGAGAATGGAGACTAGGCACTAAAAAACAAAGAGGAAAGTTTCCCTGGTCACATTATGAAGTGTGCTATAGAGATGGTGATGGCCAGGTATCCTTCATGTGAGAGAAAAATCCAGTCCCTCATTTGTCTTGTGAGGTTAGAGTGATCTCTGATACTTAGCCAATACTGGTCCTGACACACCTCCCTTAGTACTGACCTCCATCCTGGGGTAACATTGGTTGGATGAGAAACACTGGTTTGCATCTGCTAACCCTGAACTCCTAATCCTTCCCTCCTCCCACCACCCCTCCCCCTTGGCGTCCACAAATCAGTGAACATTTGTGATTCTTTTATGTTCCACAAATAAACGATATCATGATATTTGTCTTTGTCTTTCTGACTTACTGTACTTAGCAGGATAATCTCTAGGTCCATCCATGTTGCTACAAATGGCATTATTTCATTCTTTATATATATATATACACACATATATATATCACGTCTTCTTTATCCATTCATCTGTTGATGGGCATTTAGCTTGTTTCCACATCTTGGTTGTTATGAATAGTGCTGCTATGAACATAACGATGCATGTATCTTTTGAATTATGGTTTTGTCTGGGTATATGCCCAGGAGTGAGATTTAGATACATTCTTATTACTTTAAACTTTATGCTGTGTTGCCTGTGCTTAGTCACACTGCTCTGCACCTTTTGTAAAAGAATGTTGTCTGTAGCCTGAAATATAGAGGAGAGCCTATTCTCAGGGCTCTGACCTTTAAGAGTCAGACGTAAAAGTTGCAAAAAAAAAAACAAAAAACATTTGTTGGAGGTTTACAGGAACACCATAAGCTGACAAACTTGATATAAGAACAAAGGATTCCAACACCAAAAAGTTAGTAACAACTAATCAGGTCCCTCCCTTTCCTTGCCTTAAGAAATACTTTGCTGAAACCCTACAGAGAGTTCTGGGTTTGGGAGGCATGAGCTACCTTCTCCTTGCATGGCCCTGCAACACACCACTTGCATTTTGTGGTTTTTAGACAGTTATTGTGTGGATTAACTAAGCAAATGCATGTAGAGGGCCTGGCAAAAGGAAGGGCATAGGCTAATAACATTATTATAACTCTTCCTTTGGCAAAAGCCTCCTGTCCATTCAACTTCACACAGTGATTCACATAAAAGACCTCCTTAACAAGGGCACATGAAGCAACAAACACTAGGATTTATGTGTATTTTCCCATTTAATCTTCCTGGGAAACTTACAAGGTGGTTGCCATTAATATCTCCATTTTACAGATGTGAAACTTGAGGTTCAGAGAGAGTGAGTAACTTGCTCAAAGCCCATAAGTCATGCAGCCAAGATTCAAATCTGGGTCTCTCTGTGTCCAGAGCGTGAAATAATAAGAAATACATGTACTTGTCTCTGCTTCAAGATTCTAACACAGAGTTCCTAAAATCCTTGTAGATAGGGTGGCTGGGAAAATCTTTAGTAGTAATATTTAGTCTTTTTGACCCTTGTTCCTGATACTGAGTTTCTAAATCCCCTGGAATTTCCTGGGAGGTAAGAACATCTTTTGTTTAAATAAGGCGACTCTATGTGGGCTCTTGGATGAGGGCTGATCACAGGGAAGACCAAGCCATGATTAGAAGCTTGGAACTTTCAGCCCCTCTCTTCATTCTCCAAAGAAGGGAGAGGGACTGGAATCAGAGTTCCTAATTGATCATGGCTATGTGATGTTCAGTTCAGTTCAGTCACTCAGTCATGTCCAACTCTTCACAAACCCCATGGACTGCAGCACACCAGGCATTCCTATCCATCACCAACTCCCGGAGCTTATGCAAACTCACGTCCATTGAGTCCATCCAACCATCTCATCCTCTGTCATCCCTTTCTCCTCCCACCTTCGATTTTTCCCAGAATCAGGGTCTTTTCAAATGAGTCAGTTCTTCATATCAGGTGGCCAAAGTATTGGAGTTTCAGCTTCACCATCAGTCCTTCCAATGAATATTCAGGACTGATCTCCTTTAGAATGGACTGGTTGGATCTTCTTGCAGTCAAAGGGACTCTCAAGAGTCTTCTCCAACACCACAGTTCAAAAGCATCAATTCCTTGGTGCTCTGCTTTCTTCACAGTCCAACTCTCACATCCATACATGACTACTGGAAAAACCATAGCCTTGACTAGATGGACCATTGTTGGCAAAGTAATGTCTCTGCGTTTTAATATACTGTATAGATTGGTTATAATTTATAAGCATCTTTTAATTTCATGGCTGCAGTCACCATCTACAGTGATTTTGGAGCCCCCAAAAATAAAGTCAGCCACTGTTTCCATGGTTTTCCCATCTATTTGCCATAAAGTAATGGGACCAGATGCCATGGTCTTAGTTTTCTGAATGTTGTGCTTTAAGCCAACTTTTTCACTCTCCTCTTTCACTTGCATCAAGAGGCTCTTTAGTTCTTCTTCACTTTCTGCCATAAGGGTGGTGTCATCTGAATATCTGGGGTTATTGATATTTCTCCCAGAAATCTTGATTCCAGCTTGTGCTTCATCCAGCCCAGCGTTTCTCATGATGTACTCTGCATATAAGTTAAATAAGCAGGGTGACAATATACAGCATCGACATACTCCTTTTCCTATTTGGAACCAGTCTGTTGTTCCATGTCCAGTTCTAACTGTTTTTTCCTGACCTGCATACAGAGCAAGCCATAGTAAAGTGAAAGAATTATTCATGGATATGCACACTTCATAAAGTGTGGGTCATCTTAGAAGGTAAGAGGCACTAAGGTATGGGGTTGTCAGTTTTTATAGGGGTGGATAATTTTATAGATTAAAGAGTGGGAGGATTATTCCAGCTATTTTGAGGAGGGGGTGGGGATTTCCAGGAATTGGGCCACCACCCACAGTTTTACCTTTATAGTCATGGCATCTATAGGTGTGTCATTTAGAGTGCTGATGTGTTACAAGTATGTGCTGAGGCTCGGGGTCAAAAGGAAGTTGATTCATCCACCATCTTGGACTTATTTGATTATAATCAGTTTATGTCCCTCTTAAACCAGAGGTTTAAACCCTCTTGCAACAACATAAGAGAAGACTCTACACATGGACATGACCAGATAGTAAACACCAAAATCAGATTGTTTATATTCTTTGCAGCCAAAGATGGAGAAGCTATATACAGTTAGCAAAAACAAGACTGGGAGCTGACTGTGGCTCAGATCATAAACCCTTATTGCCAAATTCAGACTTAAATTGAAGACAGTAGGCAAAACCACTAGACCATTCAGGTATGACCTAAATCAAATCCCTTATGATTATACCATGGAGGTGACAAATAGATTCAAGGGGTTAGATCTGATAGACAGAGTGCCTGATGAACTATGGATGGAGGTTCATGCCATTGTACAAGAGGCAGTGATCAAGACCATCCCCAAGAAAAAGAAATGCAAAAAGGCAAAATGGTAGTCTGAGGAGGCCTTACATATAGCTGAGAAAAGAAGAGAAGCTAAAGGCAAAGGAGAAAAGGAAAGATACACCCATTTGAATGCAGAGTTCCAAAGAACAGCAAGGAGAGATAAGAAAGCCTTCCTCACTGATCAATGCAAAGAAATAGAAGAAAATAATAGAATGGGAAAGACTAGAGATCTCTTCAAGAAAATTAGAGATACCAAGGGAATATTTCATGCAAAGATGGGCACAATAAATGACAGCAATGGTTAGGTATGGACCTAACAGAAGCAGAAGATATTAACAAGAGGTAGTGAGAATACACAGAAGAACTATACAGAAAAGATCTTCGTGACCCAGATAACCACAATGCTGTGATCACTCACCTAGAGCTAGGCATCCTGGAATGCAAAGTCAAGTGGGCCTTAGGAAGCATCATGACATGCTAGTGGAACTTAGCATCCACAAATCTAGTGGAGGTGATGGAATTCCAGTTGAGCTGTTTCAAATCCTAAAAGATGATGCTGTGAAAGTGCTGCACTCAATATGCCAGCAAATTTTCAAAACTCAGCAGTGGCCTCAGGACTGGAAAAGGTCAGTTTTCATTCCAGTCCCAAAGAAAGGCAATGCCAAAGAATGCTCAAACTACTGCACAATTGCACTCATCTCACATGCTAGCAAAGTAATACTCAAAATTCTCCAAGCCAGGCTTCAACAGTATGTGAACCGTGAACTTCCAGATGTTTAAGCAGGTTTTAGAAAAGGCAGAGGAACCAGACATCAAATTGCCAACATCTGTTGGATCATCAAAAAAGCAAGAGAGTTTTAGAAAAACATATACTTCTGCTTTATTGACTACGCCGAAGACTTTGACTGTGTGGATCACAACAAACTGTGGAAAATTCTGAAAGAGATGGGAATACCGGAGTACCTGACCTGCCTCCTGAGAAATCTGTATGCAGGTCAAAAAGCAACAGTTAGAACTGGATATGGAACAACAGAGAGTTCCAAATCAGGAAAGGAGTATGTCAAGGCTATATGTTGTCACCCTGCTTATTTAACTTATATGCAGAGTACATCATATGAAATGCTAGGCTGGATGAAACACAAGCTGGAATCAAGATTGCCAGGAGAAATATCAATAACCTCAGATATGCAGATGACACCACTCTTATGGCAGAAAGTGAAGAAGAACTAAAGAGCCTCTTGATGAAAGTGAAAGAGGAGTGTGAAAAAGTTGGCTTAAAGCTCAACATTCAGAAAACGAAGATCATGGCATCTGGTCCCATCACTTCATGGCAAATAGATGAGGAAACAATGGAAACAGTGAGAGACTTTATTTTGGGGGGGGGGTTCCAAAATCACTGCAGATGGTGACTGCAGCTATGAAATTAAAGGATGCTTACTCCTTGGAAGGAAAGTTATGACCAACTTAGACATCATATTAAAAAGCAGAGACATTACCTTGCCAATAAAGGTCCATCTAGTCAAAGCTATGGTTTTTCCAGTAATCATATATGGATGTGAGAGTTGGACTATAAAGGAAGCTGAGTGTCGAAGAATGGATGCTTTTGAACTGTGGTGTTGGAGAAGACTCTTGTGAGTCTCTTGTTCTGCAAGGAGATTTAACTAGTCAATCCTAGGGGAAATCAGTCCTGAATATTCATTGGAAAGACTGATGTTGAAGCTGAAACTCCAATACTTTGACCACTTGATGTGAAGAACTGACTCATTGGAAAAGATCCTGATTCTGGGAAAGATTGAAGATGGGAGGAGAAGGGGACAATGGAGGAGGAAAAGGTTGGATGGCATCATCATTTCAATGGACATGAGTTTGAGTAAGCTCCAGGAGTTAGTGATGGACGGGGAAGCCTGGCATGCTGCAGTCCATGGGGTTGCAAAGAGTTGGACATGCCTGAGTGACTGAACTGAACTGAGTTCATGTCCTGTCCTTGGGCCATGTTATTCTTTTAGAGGTTGTGCCCTGTCCCCTTCATGTCCCACTCCCAACCCCAACCTGTGGCCCTTGATTTTCCCAGAGAGAAAAGCTGAAAACGACAAAGGGTTTGCTCAGGATGATGTATGAAGCCTAGAGCAGAGCCCATCTCTGCTCCCAGTCTCTTGACCTTCTGGAGGGAAATCAAGAGAGAATGAAATGGGGTGCAAACCTCTGGTCTCATTGTCTTACAATAACCAGGACTGGGAGCAGGCAAAAGTCTCCAGTCTCTTCCTTGAACCAGAGTTTCCTATAAAACAAAAGCCTTACCCTGCTGGCTGAGGGGCAACAGAGCTTGCTGCCTCCAAGGCACAAAGATCCATATATATGGAGGAAGGATGGAAGAAAAATTCTACTGCAGCTTAAAGGGCAGAAGCCTGTCTTGGGGGAAGGGAGCTGCTGCACTGTGAAAACACTCAACCAGCCCTCTAGAGAGGCTCTTATGAATAAAAGCTGAGCCCTCTCCCAACTCTACCCACTCTGTCAACTGCAAACTGGCACTTGCCAAGGGCATTTGCCATCTGCCTCTGCAGGGACTGAATCTTGTGCTGCTGCAACTGTTGACTTACAACACACCCTGAAGGGAGTTCATGTGGAGAACAAGAATGAGGCACTTTGTGCTCCAGGAAAACTGGTGGAACTGTTGCAGGAAAGGGGACCCCTTCTAGGGCCCAACAGTGGACTCGGAAATGAATTGTCTGAGGAGATACATGAGCTGACAAAGCAAGAGATTTTATTGGAAAGAGCACCCAGGCACAGAGCAGTAGGTTAAGGGAAACTAGGAGGACTGCTCTGCCATGTGACTTGCAGTCTCGGGTTTTATGGTAATGGGATTAGTTTCCAGGTTGTCTTTGGCCAATCATGCTGACACAAAGTCCTTTCTTGTGTTGCATTCATTGCTCAGCCTAGATGGATGCCATCAAAAAGGTTTCTGGGAGGTAGTCGTACACGTGGTGTCTCTTTTTTACTTTTTCTGAACTCTTTCAATTAGTGGTAGCTTATTAGTTCCTTGTTCCTTACTAAGACCTCTTGTCATCCTAGTAACTCATATGCATCCAAAACTCATACAAATGGTTACTATGGTGCCTAGCAAGGGTGGGTGATTTCAGTCAGTGTGTTTCCCCTAACAGAAAAAGTCTTAGATAGTTAGATATTTTATGAGTCCAGGCCTTATATCTCCTCATATCTAGAAAAGCACTAAATCTCTTTATGAGTACATCAGCTCCTTATGTGGCTCAGCTGGTAAAGAATCTGCCTGCAATGCAGGAGACCTGGTTTGATCACTGGGTCAGGAAGATCCCCTGGAGAAGGGAAAGGCTACCCACTCCAGTATTCTGGCCTGGAGAATTCCATGGACTCTATAACCATGGGGTCATAAAGAGTCAGACATGACTGAGCAACTTTCACTTATTTACTTTTGTTAGATAAGTGCTTGATCACAAGAACTTCCCCTTTACCACAATCACATGTATTGACCTTCCCTCTCTACCATTTTGGTGCAATTTAGAAACCATTTACTACAGATTGGGAATTGAACCCATGTGCTGGTACTCAAACCCAGCCAAAACCCTGCTTGAGACTTGAACCCACATGGCTGGGACTCTGACCCAGCCAAAACCCTGCTTGGGACTTGAACCCATGTGGCTGAGTCTCAGACTCAGCCAAAACCCATGGTACCTTGTTTCAGGATCTAAGGAAGCTCAAGTTCTTGCTGTCTCATCACAGAAAGAATTCAGTGAGAGACAAAGTGATAGGTAAGAAGTGGATTTATTCAGATTCAGAGAGAAGCACACTCCACAGAGTGTGGGCCATTGCAGAGGGCGAGTGCAAATGCAAAATGTGGCCTGGTTAGTTTTTATACGCTGGGTAATTTCATATGCTAGTGAGTGGGAGGATCATTCCAACTATTTTGGGGAAGAGGTGGAGATTTCCAGAATTTGGGCCACTGCCCAATCCTTGGTCTTTTGATGGTGCCTTGGAACTAAGATCATGGCATCTATTTCCTGGGAAATAGATGGGGAAACAGTGGAAACAGTGTCAGGCTTTATTTTGGGAGGCTCCAAAATCACTGCATATGGTGATTGCAGCCATGAAATTAAAAGACGCTTACTCCTTGGAAGAAAAGTTATGACCAACCTAGATAGCATATTCAAAAGCAGAGACATTACTTTGCCAACAAAGGTCCGTCTCTAGTCAAGGCTATGGTTTTTCCAGTAGCCATGTATGGATGTGAGAGTTGGACTGTGAAGAAAGCGGAGTGCCGAAGAATTGATGCTTTTGAACTGGTGTTGGAGAAGACTCTTGAGAGTCCCTTGGGCTGCAAGGAGATCCAACCAGTCCATTCTAAAGATCAGTCTTGGGTGTTCTTTGGAAGGAATGATGCTAAAGCTGAAACTCCAGTACTTTGGCCACCTCATGCAAAGAGTTGACTCATTGGAAAAGACTCTGATGCTGGGAGGGATTGAGGGCAGGAGGAGAAAGGGATGACAGAGGATGAGATGGCTGGATGGCATCACTGATTCAATGGACCTGAATTTGAGTGAACTCTGGTAGTTGGTGAGGAACAGGGAGGCCTGGCGTGCTGTAATTCATGGGGTCTCAAAGAGTCAGACACGACTGAGAGACTGAATTGACTGGCTGACTGACTGGAACTGTCATGGCAACTCTGGGTGTGTCATTTCACTTGCTGATTGAGGATCAAGGCCTAGTCTTGTCTGCCATCTTGGTCCCATTTGATTCTAATCAGTTTATGTTGTCTCCTTCGGCTATGTCATTCTTTCAAAAGTTGTGCCCTGCCCCTTTCCCTCCTGTTACAATTTCTCAGAGCTCTCTTAGGTGCTATCTCCTGTGCTACAATCCTCATTTTGCCCCAAATAAAACTTAACTCACAACTCTCATATTGTGCGTTTTTTTCAGTTGACACCACCACCAATGGGTTTCCCTGATAGCTGGTAAAGAATCTGCCTGCAATGCGGGAGACCTGGTTTTGATCCCTGGGTTGGGAAGATCCCTTGTAGAAGGGAAAGGCTACCCACTCCAGTATTCTGGCCAGGAGAATTCCATGGACTGATTAGTCAATGGAGTCACAAAGAGTCAGACATGACTGAGCAATTTTCACTTTCACTTTCACCACCACCAACACCCCCCACCCCACCCCAACCTCTGTGGCCTCAAGAGCTAGCATGTCCTTGCCAGCTATATGAGTAATACACCTTAGAAATGCTGCCCCAGTTAAGACTTTGGTTAACAACTGATTTTGACCTCATAAGAAACAACGCGCTAAACCATTCAGCCAATTTGGTCCCAAATTCTTCACCCATGGGAGTTAAAACCAACCAGGACCCTATGTAGCCCTCTCTGGTACAAATCCTTTCTGTTTACCCAGTTTCATTGCCAAAATCTTGGCTCTCTATGCATCAGTGACAAACAGAAATATCAAGACAGAGTTCTGGAGGAGAAAGAAAGACTGTTTTTATTGCTTTGCCAGGCAAAGGGGGAACATACTACCTTGAGAACTGTGCCCCTCCATCCCTGGCGAGTAGGGGAAAGTTATATAGTTAGGCAGGAGTACGTGATAAGAATCAAGGCAGGAATAGTCCTCTATTCTTTTTTCTGCAGTTGCAAAAGGGCAGGGTTGCTGACAAGTTAGGGTGTGCACAGGATCCTAGGTTTCAACCCTGAATATTCATTGGAAGGACTGATGCTGAATCTCCAACACTTTAGTCACCTTATGTGAACAGTCAACTCATTGGGAAAGACCCTGGTGCTGGGAAAGATTGAAGACAAGAGGAGAAAGGGACAACAGAGGATGAAATGGTTGGATGGCATCACTGACTCAATGGGCATGAGTTTGAGGAAACTCTGGGAAATACTGGAGGACAGAGACGCCTTGCATGCTTCAGTCCATGGAGTCACAAAGAGTCAGACACGACCAAGCAACTGAACAACAGCAAGGATCCTAGGGGGTCTATACCCTAATATTGATGAACCTCTGGCTCAGTTGGTTTTGTTGCTGCCTCTTCCTTGATTAATAACTGTTCTGCCCTTTGGAACACAGAGAAGGTCATGGAGGCTGGAGTTCTGCATGCTTATGAGGAATGGGGGACAAAAAGGCTTCTGAGCCCTGGAGTCCCACAGGGCCCTGCTCAGCATCAATTTCTTATTTGCAGAAAATAGGTTTCATTCAGCTTCCTTGACCTTCCCTGAATTCCAAAAGACAGGCTAAACAGAAAAGTTATGACCAATCTAGAGAGCATATTAAAAAGCAGAGACATTACTTTGCCTACAATGGTCCATCTAGTCAAGGCTATGGTTTTTCCAGTAGTCATGTATGGATGTGAGAGCTTTACCATATAAAAAGCTGAGTGCCAAAGAATTGATGCTTTTGAACTGTGGTGTTGGAGAAGACTCTTGAGAGTCCCTTGGACTGCAAGGAGATCTAACCAGTCCATCCTAAAGGAAATCAGTCCTGAATATTCTTTTGAAGGACTGATGTTGAAACTCCAATACTTTGGCCACCTGATGCGAAGAACTGACTCATTTGAAAAGACCCTTATGCTGGGAAAGATTGAAGGTAGGAGGAGATGGGGATGACAGAGGATGAGACGGTTGGATGGACTCAATGGATATGAGTTTGCATAAGCTCTGGGAGTTGGTCATAAACAGGGAGGACTGGCATGCTGCAGTCCATGGGGTTGCAAAGAGTCTGAGTGACTGAACTGACTGAACTGAAAACAGTTGCTGATCAGGGAAAGGAGGAGATACAGAAACTAGGGTGGAGCAGTCAAGAAATAACAGTGCAGCTTTGAGAGAAAATCTTGGTTCCTCCTTGAGGGATATACATAATAGTATCTTTGAGTTCTTCTAAAGAATTAAGGCCCCCACTCAGGTGGAGGATGGTAACTTTAGACTCAGCACAAGATTCCTGAAAAACCACCCTGTTACCTTACCACCAACCAATCAAACATTCTGCAACTCTCACCACAGATTTGCCTATGAAATCTTTTTCCCAAAAATTATCTAGGAGTTTGTGGTTTTTGAGCATGCATCACCTGTCTCCTTGCATAGCTCTGCAATAATCCTTTCTTGGTTCCAAACTCAAACGTTTCCATGTTCTGGTTTGGTTCTATAACACTGTGAGGCATCATAAATTGTTAATTGCTTTAGGTCACTAAGTATAGGGGAGATATGTTTAGCAGTAATATAAAACCAATAAATGATTTATACATCCAAAGTCCAAGTAAAATTTCACTTGAAGAACTCTGTTGCATAAAAGAAAACAATACCAAACAAAAGAACTTTACAAAGTATTCATGTAACCCAACTTTCTTTTCTTAAATTAATTTCTTTTTAAATTGAAGGATAATTGCTTTAAGAATTATGTTATTTTAGGTCAAACCTCAACATGAATAAGCCTTCAGTTCACTTCAGTCGCTCAGTCGTGTCCAACTCTTTGCAACCCTATGAATCGCAGCACACCAGGCCTCCCTGTCCATCACCAACTCTCGGAGTTCACTCAAACTCAGGTCCATTGAGTCAGTGATGCCATCCACCCATCTCATCCTCTATTGTCCCCTTCTCCTCCTGCCCCCATTCCCTCCCAGCATCAGAGTCTTTTCCAATGAGTCAACTCTTTGCATGAGGTGGCCAAAGTACTGGAATTTCAGCTGCAGCATCATTCCCTGCAAAGAAATCCCAGGGCTGATCTCCTTCAGAATGGACTGGTTGGATCCCCTTGCAGTCTAAGGGACTCTCAAGAGTCTTCTCCAACACCACAGTTCAAAGGCATCAATTCTTTGGCGCTCAGCTGTCTTCACAGTCCAACTCTCACACCCATACATGACCACTGGAAAAACCATAGCCTTGACTAGACGGACCTTTGTTGGCAAAGTAATATCTCTGCTTTTCAATATGCTATCTAGCTTGGTCATAACTTTTCTTCCAAGGAGTAAGCGTCTTTTAATTTTGTGGCTGCAGTCACCATCTGCAGTGATTTTGGAGCCCCCCAAAATTAAGTCTGACACTGTTTGCACTGTTTCCCCATCCATTTCCCATGAAGTGATGGGACCGGATGCCATGATCTTCATTTTCTGAATGTCGAGCTTTAAGCCAACTTCTTCACTTTCCTCTTTCACTTTCATCAAGAGGCTTTTTAGTTCCTCTTCACTTTCTGCCATAAGGGTGGTGTCATCTGCATATCTGAGGTTATTGATATTTCTCCTGGCAATCCTGATTCCAGCTTGTGTTTCTTCCAGTCCAGCGTTTCTCATGATGTACTCTGCATATAAGTTAAATAAGCAGAGTGACAATATACAGCATTGATGGACTCCTTTTTCTATTTAGAACCAGTCTGCTGTTCCATGTCCAGTTCTAACTATTGATTCCTGACCTGCATATAGGTTTCTCAAGAGACAGGTCAGTGGTCTGGTATTCCCATCTTTCAGAATTTTCCACAGTTTATTGTGATTCACACAGTCAAAGGCTTTGGCATAGTCAATAAAGCAGAAATAGATGTTTTTCTAGAACTCTCTTCCTTTTTCCATGATCCAGTGGATGTTGGCAATTTGATCTCTGGTTCCTCTGTCTTTTCTAAAACCAGCTTGAACATCTGGAAGTTCACGGTTTCTGTATTGCTGAAGCCTGGCTTGGATTATTTTGAGCCTTACTTCACTAACATGTGAGATGAGTGCAATTGTGCAGAAGTTTGAGCATTCTTTGGCATTGCCTTTCTTTGGGATTGGAATGAAAACTGACCTTTTCCAGTCCTGTGGCCACTGCTGGGTTTTCCAAATTTGCTAGCATATTGAGTGCAGCACTTTCACAGCATCATCTTTATAGGATTTGAAACAGCTCAACTGGAATTCCATCACCTCCACTAGCTTTGTTCGTAGTGATATTTTCTAAGGCCCACTTGACTTCACATTCTGGGATGTCTGCCTCTAGGTGAGTGATCACACCATCTTGATTATCTGGGTCTTGAAGATCTTTTTTGTACAGTTCTTCTGTGTATTCTTGCCACCTCTTCTTAATATCTTCTGCTTCTGTTAGGTTCATACTATTTCTGTCCTTTATTGAGCCCATCTTGCATGAAATGTTCCCTTGGTATCTCTAATTTTCTTAAAGAGATCTCTAGTTTTTCCCATTCTGTTGTTTTCCTCTATTTCTTTGCACTGATGGCTGAGGAAGGCTTTCTTATCTCTTCTTGCTATTCTTTGGAACTCTGCATTCAGATCTTATATCTTTCCTTTTCTCCTTTGCTTTTTGCTTCTCTTCTTTTCACAGCTATTTGTAAGGCCCCCTCAGACAGCCATTTTGAAACTTAGCATCCTTCTATGTATGAAAAGCTTCAACATTCTTTGGCATTGCCTCTCTTTTGGACTGGAATGAAAACTGACTTTTTCCAGTCCTGTGACCACCACTGAGTTTTCCAAATTTGCTGGCATATTGAGTGCAGCACTTTAACAGCATCATCTTTTAGGATTTGAAATAGCTCAGTTGGATTCCATCACCTCCACTAGCTTTGTTTGTAGAGATGCTTCCTAAGGTCCACTTGACTTTGCACTCGAGGATGTCTGGCTCTAGGTGAATGATCACACTGAGAACTTCCAGATGTTCAAGCTGGATTTAGAAAAGGCAGAGGAACCAGAGATCAAATAGCCAACATCCATTGGATTATTGAAAAAGTAAGAGAATTCCAGAAAAGCATCTACCTTTGCTTCGTTGACTACACTAAAGCCTTTGACTGTATTGAGATCACAACAAACTGTGGAAATTTCTTAAAAAGACAGGAATACCATACCACCTTACCTGCCTCCTGCAAAACCTGTATGCAGGCCAAGTGGCAACAGTTATATATGGACATGGAACAACCAAACATGGAACGATGGACTGGTTCAAAATTGGGAAAGGAGTACATCAAGGCTGTATATTGTTCTTGCTTATTTAACTTCTATGCAGAGTATATCATGTGAAATGCCAGGCTGGATGAAGCACAAGCTGGAATCAAGGTTGCCAGGAGAAATATCAATAACCTCAGATATGCAGATGATGCCACCCTTATGGCAGAAAGCAAAGAATAACTAAAGAGCCTCTTGATGAAAGTGAAAGAGGAGAGTGAAAAAGCTGGCTTAAAACTCAACATTCAAAAAATGAAGACCTGGTCCCATCACTTCATAGAAAACAGAAGGGAAAACAGTGGAAACAGTTATGGACTTTATTTGGGGGGCTCCAAAATCACTGCAGATGGTGACTCCAGCCATGAAATTGAAAGACACTTGCTCCTTGTAAGAAAAGCTATGACAAACCTAGAGTTCAGTTCAGTTCCGTCGCTCAGTCGTGTCCGACTCTATGCGACCCCATGAATTGCAGCACATCAGGCCTCCCTGTCCATCACCAACTCCCGGAGTTCACACAGACTCACGTCCATCGAGTCTGTGATGCCATCCAGCCATCTCATCCTGGGTCGTCCCCTTCTCCTCCTGCCCCCAACCCCTCCCAGCATCAGAGTCTTTTCCAATGAGTCAACTCTTCGCATGAGGTGGCCAAAGTACTGGAGCTTCAGCTTTAGCATCATTCCTTCCAGAGAAATCCCAGGCCTGATCTCCTTCAGAATGGACTGGTTGGATCTCCTTGCAGTCCAAGGGACTCTCAAGAGTCTTCTCCAACACCACAGTTCAAAAGCATCAATTCTTCGGCGCTCAGCCTTCATAGTCCAACTCTCACATTCATACATGACCACAGGAAAAACCATAGCCTTGACTAGACGGACCTTAGTCGGCAAAGTAACGTCTCTGCCTTTGAATATACTATCTAGGTTGGTCATAACTTTTCTTCTAAGGAGTAAGCGTCTTTTAATTTCATGGCTGCAGTCACCATCTGCAGTGATTTTGGAGCCCCCCAAAATAAAGTCTGACACTGTTTCTACTGTTTCCCCATCTATTTCCCATGAAGTGATGGGACCAGATGCCATGATCTTAGTTTTCTGAATGTTGAGCTTTAAGCCAACTTTTTCACTCTCCTCTTTCACTTTCATCAAGAGGCTTTCTAGCTCCTCTTCACTTTCTGCCATAAGGGTGGTGTCATCTGCATATCTGAGGTTATTGATATTTCTCCCAGCAATCTTCATTCCAGCTTGTGTTTCTTCCAGCCCAGCGTTTCTCATGATGTACTCTGCATAGAAGTTAAATAAGCAGGGTGACAATATACAGCCTTGACGTACTCCTTTTCCTATTTGGAACCAGTCTGTTGTTCCATGTCCAGTTCTAACTGTTGCTTCCTGACCTGCATACAGATTTCTCAAGAGGCAGGTCAGGTGGTCTGGTATTCCCATCTCTTTCAGAATTTTCCACAGTTTATTCTGATCCACACAGTCAAAGGCTTTGGCATAGTCAATAAAGCAGAAATAGATGTTTTTCTGGAACTCTCTTGCTTTTTTCACAATCCAGCGGATGTTGGCAATTTGATCTCTGGTTCCTCTGTCTTTTCTAAAACCAGCTTGAACATCAGGGAGTTCACGGTTCACATATTGCTGAAGTCTGGCTTGGAGAATTTTGAGCATTACTTTACTAGCATGTGAGATGAGTGCAATTGTGTGGTAGTTTGAGCATTTTTTGGCATTGCCTTTCTTTGGAATTGGAATGAAAACTGACCGTTTCCAGTCCTGTGGCCACTGCTGAGTTTTCCAAATTTGCTGGCATATTGAGTGCAGCACTTTCACAGCATCATCTTTCAGGATTTGAAACAGCTCAACTGGAATTCCATCACCTCCACTAGCTTTGTTCATAGTGATACTTTCTAAGGCCCACTTGACTTCACATTCCAAGATGTCTCAATCTAGATTAGTGATCACATCATCATGATTATCTGGGTCGTGAAGATCTTTTTTGTACAGTTCTTCCATGTATTCTTGCCACCTCTTCTTAATATCTTCTGCTTCTGTTAGGTCCAGACCATTTCTGTCCTTTATCGAGCCCATCTTTGCATGAAATCTTCCCTTGGCATCTCTAATTTTCTTGAAGAGATCTCTAGTCTTTCCCATTCTGTTCTTTCCCTCTATTTCTTTGCATTGATCGTTCAGGAAGGCTTTCTTATCTCTTCTTGCTATTCTCTGGAACTCTGCATTCAGATGCTTATATCTTTCCTTTTCTCTTTCCCTTTTTGCTTCTCTTCTTTTCACAGCTATTTGTAAGGCCTCCCCAGAGAGCCATTTTGCTTTTTTGCATTTCTTTTCCATGGGAATGGTCTTGATCACTGTCTCCTGTACAATGTCAGGAACCTCAGTCCACAGTTCATCAGGCACTCTATCAGATCTAGGCCCTTAAATCTATTTCTCACTTCCACTGTATAATCATAAGGGATTTGATTTAGGTCATACCTGAATGGTCTAGCGGTTTTCCCTACTTTCTTCAATTTAAGTCTGAATTTGGCAATAAGGAGTTCATGATCTGAGCCACAGTCAGCTCCTGGTCTTGTTTTTGTTGACTGTGTTGAGCTTCTCCATCTTTGGCTGCACAGAATATAATCAATCTGATTTCGGTGTTGACCATCTGGTGATGTCCATGTGTAGAGTCTTCTCTTGTGTTGTTGGAAGAGGGTGTTTGCTATGACCAGTGCATTTTCTTGGCAAAACTCTATTAGTCTTTGCCCTGCTTCATTCCATATTCCAAGGCCAAATTTGCCTGTTACTCCAAGTGTTTCTTGACTTCCTAATTTTGCATTCCAGTCTCCTATAATGAAAAGGACATCTTTTTTGGGTGTTAGTTCTAAAAGATCTTGTCTTTTAGACAAGTCTCATAAAACCGTTGAACTTCAGTTTCTTCAGCGTTACTGGTTGGGGCATAGACTTGGATAACTGTGATATTGAATGGTTTGCCTTGGAGACGAACAGAGATCATTCTGTCGTTTTAGAGATTGTATCCAAGTACTGCATTTTGAACTCTTTTGTTGACCATGATGGCTACTCCATTTCTTCTGATGGATTCCTGCCCGCAGTAGTAGATGTAATGGTCATCCGAGTTAAATTCACCCATTCCAGTCCATTTTAGTTCACTGATTCCTAAAATGTCGACGTTTACCCTTGCCATCTCTTGTTTGACCACTTCCAATTTGCCTTGATTCATGGACCTGACATTCCAGGTTCCTATGCAATATTGCTCTTTACAGCATCGGATTTTGCTTCTATCACCAGTCACATCCACAGCTGGGTATTGTTTTTGCTTTGGCTCCATCCCTTCATTCTTTCTGGAGTTATTTCTCCACTGATCTCCAGTAGCATATTGGGCACCTACTGACCTGGGGAGTTCCTCTTTTGGTATCCTATCATTTTGCCTTTTCATACTGTTCATGGGGTTCTCAAGGCAAGAATACTGAAGTGGCTGGCCATTCCCTTCTCCAGTGGACCACATTCTGTCAGGCCTCTCCACCATGACCCACCCGTCTTGGGTTGCCCTGTAGGCATGGCTTGGTTTCATTGAGTTAGACAAGGCTGTGGTCCTAGTGTGATAAGATTGACTAGTTTTCTGTGAGTATGGTTTCAGTGTGTCTGCCCTCTGATGCCCTCTTGTAACACTTACCATCTTACTTGGGGTTCTCTTACCTTAGCGTGGGGTATCTTTTCACGGCTGCTCCTGCAAAGCACAGCCGCTGCTCCTTACCTTGGACGAGGGGTACCTCCTTACCGCCACCATTTCTGACCTTCAACGTGGGATAGCTCCTCTAGACCCTCCTGTGCTGTGCAGCCACCACTCCTCGGGTGGCTCCTCCCGGCCACCGGCCGTGGCCTCAGGCGTGGGTGGCTCCTCCCAGCTGCTGCCCCTGGCCTCCTGCTCAGGTTGGCTCCTCAAGGTCACCACCCCTGGCCTCGAGTGCCAGGTGGCTTCTCCTGGCCGCCCCTGATCTCGGACACGGGGTGTCTCCTCCCGGCCGCCACCCTGACCTCGGACACAGGGCATCTCCTTCCGGCCACCACCCCTGACCTCGGACACGGGGTAGCTCTTCCCGGCCGCCGCCACTGACCTTGGACGCAGGGTAGCTCCTCTCGGCCGCCGCCCCTGACCTGGGATGCAGGGTAGCTCCTCTCGGCAGATCCTGCGCCGTCGCAGCCTGGCACTCTAGGCCGCTGCCCCTGCCCTGGATGTAGGGTAGCTCCTCTCGGCTGCGCTTAGTGAGCCGGCCTGCAGCCGCCTGCGCTTAGTGAGCTGGCTCACAAACCTAGACAGCATATTAAAAATCAGAGACATTACTTTACTGACAAAGGTCCTTCTAGTCAAAGCTATGGTTTTTCCAGTAGTCATGCATGGATGTGAGAGTTAGACCATAAAGAAGGCTGAGCACCAGAGGACTGATGCGTTTGAACTGTGGTGTTGGAGCAGACTCTTGAGAGTCCGTTGAATTGCAAGGAGATCAAACCAGTCACTCATAAAAGAAATCAATTCTGAATTTTCATTGGAAGGACTAATGCTGAAGTGAAAGCTTTGATACTTTGGCCACCTGATGCAAAGAGCTGACTCATTAGAAAAGTCCTTGATGCTGGGAAAGATTGAAGGCAGGAGGAGAAAGGGACAACAGGACGAGATGGTTGGATGGCATCACTGACTGAATAGACATAAGTTTAAGCAAGCTCCGGGAGATGGTAAAGGACAGGGAAGCCTGGCTTGCTACAGTCCATGGGATCACAAAGACTAGGACAAGACTGAGTCACTGAATGACAAAGATGTATGGGAAGATGCAAGCCTCTGGACTTACTAAATTCATTCCTTTCATATGTATCTCAGTTGTCTGGGGCCAAATCCTGTTTCTTGATTGTTTATGGGCTTCCCTGGTGGCTCAGATGGTAAAGAACCTGATTGCAATGCAAGAGAGCTGGGTTTCATCCCTGGGTTGGGAAGATGCCCTGGAGAAAGGAATGGCTATTCTTGCCTGGACAATTCCATGAGCATCGGAGCCTGGCATACTAAAGTCCGTGGAGTTGCAAAGAGTGGGACATGACTGAACAACTAAAAAGTCATTGTTTACTGTAAAAGGTGCAGCTGTGGCAGATGGCTGCTTCTTGCATCCCCCTGTGTCCCTCAGCAATCACTGTGGGAGTGGCAGCAGCTGCTGGATCACAAGTATTGTGTTCCCTTCTGGGAGCCCCCATTCACATTTGGAGTCCAGAAATCACTGATGACTGTGACATTTCTTGCCCACTGATATGGCAGGAAATACTTAGTTTCACATAACCAAGTCAAGGCACAGACAAACCAGCATAGGATTTCCATGACTACTTTATTCCATCCGATTCAACAAGATCAGATATTGGGGAACAAGGTACTCAGAGTTTGGTTGAGGGAGAAGACTGATTTACCCAACCTGGTTGAGAAGACAGGTATCAAGATGTATCTTCATGAAAGAAGATTAGATAAGTCTGGTCTTCAATTTAAAACTGGAGGGAAGAGGGCAGAGCACAAACTTTAAAAGAATGACAAACCTCAAGGACACACATAAACTAATTAGAACCAAATGGGTCCAAGACAGACAAGTCAATTTCCACTAGACCTTGAACCTCAATATACGCTCATCATAACACATCAGCAAACTAAGTGACACACCATCAGATGCCACAACAGTTCTGAGGCCAAGCACAAAGATCTGAAATGGGTGGTTATCCAATTCCTGGAAATCTCCACCCCAAAATAATTGAAATAATCCTCCCATGTTTTGTTGTTGTTGTCCAGCCGCTCAGTCATGTCTCACTTTTTGGGACCCCACGGACTATAGCATGCCAGGTTTTCCTGTCCTTCACCATCTCCCAGAGTTTGCTCCAACTCATGTCCATTGAGTTAGTGATGGCATCCAACCATCTCATCCCACTTTTTACTGAGTCCAAGCTCTGCTCACTGCACAACAGGCCAATGAATCCCAGAGATGAGATGCTGAGGCAAGGGAAATGCCTTTATTCGGAAAGTCAGATGGCACGCTAGCACTTCAAAATAACCATCTTATTGAGGTTTGGATGCCAGGTTCTTTTATAGATCATAAAAAAGCAATGAGGAACTAAAGTCAAAAGGCAGAATAGAGAGGGAGAAGCAGTGGGGAAGTAAAGTGAAAGGGTTTTTAGTCTTGCAAAACATCTGCAAGGGGACGGCAAGCCTTTGGAAGGGGTGTCTTGGGTGTGTGTGCTTAGTCACTCGGCCATGTCCAACTCTTTGAACCCGATGGACTGTAGCCTGCCAGGCTCCTCTGTCCATGGGATTCTCCAGGGAAGAATACCGGAGTGGAATGCCATTTCCTTCTCCGAAGGGGTGTGTTAATATCTTCTATTCACAGGGGGCAAGGACAAACTAAAAGCACTTTAGTTGACAGTCAAGCAGAGGGGCAGTGTCTTCCAGGCAAGCCATTAAGTACGATTACAATCTGTTTGTGGAGTGTCTCTCTCTTTAGTCACTAAAGAAAGTGAAGTAGCTCAGTTGTGTCCGACTCTTTGCGATCCCATGGACTGTAGCCTACCAGGCTCCTCCATCCATGGGATTTTCCAGGCAATACTGGAGTGGGTTGCCATTTCCTTCTCCAGGATATCTTCCTGACCCAGGGATTGAACCCAGATCTCCTGCATTGTAGGCAGATGCTTTACCATCTGAGCCACCAGGGAAGATAGTCACTAAGTCATGTCCAATTCTTGTGACCACATGGACTGTAGCCTACCAGGCTCCTCTGTCCATGGGATTCTCCAGGGAAGCCACTGGAGTGAGTTGCCACTTCCTTCTCCAGGGGATCTTTCCAATCCAGAAATCAAACCCAAGCCTCCTGCACTGCAGGCAGATTCTTTACCAAATGGGCTATGAGGGAAGCATAAATCCACTTTTTACCTAACACCTTATATCTCACTGAATTTTTTCTGAGAAGAGACACAAAGCACCTCAGTTCAGTTCAGTTCAGTTCAGTTCAGTTGCTCTGTTTTGTCCGACTCTTTGTGACCCCATGGGCTGCAGCACGCCAGGCCTCCCTGTCCATCACCAACTCCCAGAGGTAACTCAAACTCATGTCCATCTACATGGTGATGCCATCCAACCAGCTCATCCTCTGTTGTCACCTTCTCCTCCCACCTTCAATCTTTCCCTGCATCAGGGGCTTTGCAAATGAGGCAGCTCTTTGCATCAAGTGGAGTTTCAGCTTCAACATCAGTCTTTCCAATGAATACTCAGGACTGATTGCCTTTATGATGGACAGGTTGGATCTCCTTGCAGGCCAAGGGACTCTCAAGAGTCTTCTCCAACACCACAGTTCAAAAGTATCCATTCTTCGGCACTCAGTTTTCTTTATGGTAAAGCTCTCACATCCATACATGACTACTGGAAAAACTATAACCTGACTAGATGGACCTTTGTTGGCAAAGTAATGTCTCTGCTTTTTAATATGCGGTCTAGGTTGGTCATAACTTTCCCTCTAAGGAGTAAGCATCTTTTAATTTCATGGCTACAGTCACCATCTACAGTGATTTTGGAGCTTAAAAAATAAAGTGTGCCACTGTTTCCACTGTATCCCCTTAATTTGCCATGAAGTGATGGGACCAGATGCCATGATCTTCGTTTTCTGAATGTTCAGCTTTAAGCCAACTTTTTCATGCTCCTCAAAAAGATCTTCATGACCCAGATAATCATGGTGATGTGATCACTAATCTAGAGCCAGATATCTTGGAAAGTGAAGTCAAGTGGGCCTTAGGAAGCATCACTATGAACAAAGCTAGTGGAGGTGATGGAATTCCAGTTGAGCTGTTTCAAATCCTGAAAGATGATGCTGTGAAAGTGCTGCACTCAATATGCCAGCCAGTTTGGAAAACTCAGCAGTGGCCACAGGACTGGAAAAGGTCAGTTTTCATTCCAATTCCAAAGAAAGGCAATGCCAAAGAATGCTGAAACTACCACACAGTTACACTCATCTCACATACTAGTAAAGTAATGCTCAAATTTCTCCAAGCCAGACTTCAGCAATATGTGAACCGTGAACTCCCTGATGTTCAAGCTGGTTTTAGAAAAGGCAGAGGAACCAGAGACCAAATTGCCAACATCCGCTGGATCATGGAAATAGCAAGAGAGTTCCAGAAAAACATCGATTTCTGCTTTATTGACTATGCCAAAGCCTTTGACTGTGTAAATCACAATAAACTGTGGAACATTATGAAAGAGATGGGAATACCAGACCACCTGACCTGCCTCTTGAGAGATCTGTATGCAGGTCAGGAAGCAACAGTTAGAACTGGACATGGAAAAACAGACTGGTTCCAAATAGGAAAAGGAGTCCATCAAGGCTGTATATTGTCACCCCGCATATTTAACTTCTATGCAGAGTACATCATGAGAAACGCTGGACTGGAAGAAACACAAGCTGGAATGAAGATTGCTGGGAGAAATATCAATAACCTCAGATATGCAGATGACACGACCCTTATGGCAGAAAGTGAAGAGGAAATAAAAAGCCTCTTGATGAAAGTGAAAGAGGAGAGTGAAAAAGTTGGGTAAAACTCAACATTCAGAAAACGAAGATCATGGCATCTGGTCCCATCACTTCATGGGAAATAGATGGGGAAACAGTGAAAACAGTGTCAGACTTTATTTTGGGGGGCTCCAAAATCACTGCAGATAGTGACTGCAGCCATGAAATTAAAAGACGCTTACTCCTTGGAAGAAAAGTTATGTCCAACCTAGATAGTATATTCAAAAGCAGAGACATTACTTTGCTGACTAAGGTCCGTCTAGTCAAGGCTATGGTTTTTCCAGTGGTCATGTATGGATGTGAGAGTTGGACTGTGAAAAACGCTGAGCACCAGAGAATTGATGCGTTTGAATTGTGGTGTTGGAGAAGACTCTTGAGATTTCCTTGGACTGCAAGGAGATCCAACCAGTCCATTCTGAAGGAGATCAACCCTGGGATTTCTTTGGAAGGAATGATACTAAAGCTGAAACTCCAGTACTTGGGGCCTCATGCAAAGAGTTGACTCATTGGAAAAGACTCTGATGCTGGAAGGAATTGGGGGCAGGAGAAGAGGACGACCGAGGATGAGATGGCTGGATAGCATCACGGACTCGATGGACGTGAGTCTGAGTGAACTCCGGGAGATGGTGATGAACAGGGATGCCTGGTGAGCTGTGATTCATGGGGTCGCAAAGAGTCGGACATGACTTAGCGACTGAACTGAACTGAACTTTCACTTTCATCAAGAAGTTATTTAGTTCTTCTTCACTTTCTGCCACAAGGGTGGTGTCATCTGCATATCTGAGGTTACTGCTATTTCTCCTGGCAATCTTGATTCCAGCTTGTGCTTCATCCAGTCCAGTGTTTCTCATGATGTACTCTGCATATAAGTTAAATAAACAGGGTGACAAAATACAGCCTTGATGTACTCCTTTTCCTATTTGGAACCAGTCTGTTGTTCCATGTCCAGTTCTAACTGTTGCTTCCTGACCTGCATACAGATTTCTCAAGAGGCAGGTCAGGTGGTCTGGTATTCCCATCTCTTTCATAATGTTCCACAGTTTATTGTGATCTACACAGTCAAAGGCTTTGGCATAGCCAATAAAGCAGAAATAGATGTTTATCTGTAACTCTCTTGCTATTTCCATGATCCAGCAGATGTTGGCAATTTGGTCTCTGGTTCCTCTGCCTTTTCTAAAACCAGCTTGAACATCTGAAAGTTCATGGTTCACGTATTGTTGAAGCCTGACTTGGAAAATTTTGAGCCTTACTTTGCTAGCATGTGAGATGAATGCAATTATGTGGTAGTTTGAGCATTCTTTGGCATTGCCTTTCTTTGGAATTGGAATGAAAACTGACATTTTCCAGTCCTGTGGCCACTGCTGAGTTTTCCAAATTTGCTGGCATACTGAGTGCAGCACTTTCAAAGCATCATCTTTTAGGATTTGAAATAGCTCAACTGGAATTCCGTCACCTCCACTAGCTTTCTTTGTAGTGATGCTTCCTAAGGCCCACTTGACTTCACATTCCAGGATGTCTGGCTCTAGGTGAGTGATCACACCATTGTGATTATCTGGGTCATAAAGATCTTTTTTGCATAGCTCTTCTGTGTATTCTTGCCACCTCTTCTCAATATCTTCTGTTTCTTTGGGGTCCATACCTTCTGTCCTTTATTAAGGCCATCTTTGCATGAAATGTTCCCTTGTTATCTCTAATTTTCTTGAAGAGATCTCTAGTCTTTCCCATTCTATTGTTTTCCTCTATTTCTTTTCACAAAGCACCTGCTGCTGCTAAGTCACTTCTGTCATGTCCAACTCTGTGCGACCCCAGAGATGGCAGCCCACCAAGCTCCCCTGGCCTTGGGATTTCCAGGCAAGAACACTCGAGTGGGTTGCCATTTCCTTCTCCAGTGCATGAAAGTGAAAACTGAAAATGAAGTCGCTCAGTCGTGTCCAACTCCTAGCGACCCCATGGACTGCAGCCTACCAGGCTCCTCCGTCCATGGGATTTGCCAGGCAAGAGTATTGGAGCGGATTGCCATTTCCTTCTCCGTCACAAAGCCCCTGAGCCTCAGTAAATCCAGACACCCAGCAAGTGATTCAAATTAAAAGAGCCTGAGTTCAAGTTTCAAGCTGGGCTTTGGCTAGGTTCAAGTCCCACCTGAGTTACACAGTTCCAATACCAAGAGTTGAAGTAAATGGCAAGAGGTTAGTGCTTATTACTATCCTGAATGTAAGGCATGATGAGTGGAACTTTAAGAGTCTGTATTTTTAAAAAAAAAAATTATAAACAAATGTAAAACTCATCAATCCATTAACTAAAAGCTTTGCTGCCCCAAACATGGCAATTTCTCAGACACCAAATCAGTGATTTGCAACATAAATAAAGCAATCAGAATGATGAAAATAGAAAGCTTCCAGCAAAATCCACTTCTGAGAGCTGCTGCCAAAGGGAGAAGAAAAAGCATTTTCAAGCTAAAATTTGGGCTGAAAATGAGCTGCAAATAAGCTGCAAATGATCATCTCTCTCTGAAACCCAGTGGTTAATTATACTGTTTCACAGCAAGGTGTGTACAGATACATCCAAGATAAAAGAAATAAATATACATTCAGAGAGAATTTAAACCACAATTCCTTTGATGGTGTATCACTCATTTATTTTTCTCAAGCACAGACCAGGTTGCAAATATACACTGACTTCCTTCAGCAGAGGTTGCGAAATGGCTCGAAAATGGCTGAGGATCTTTGACTTGTCTCTTCAAAGGACCAGTTCCCAAGTCTCTCCTTTCAGCACTCCCTGCTCACTGCTATTTAACTACCACCTGGAAGCATATTCAGCATGTGGGACCAGCCCTAAAACTTGCTGGAGTTCTTGTTTCTTCCTTGGTCTGTGTGAGTAGCAAAGACATGTAAGATCCTACACATGCAGGTTCTGGGGGCTGCTGCACAGCTCTACATAGAAGCTCTATTCTCTGTACTCAAAATATGACTTATGATTTAATTTTCATATAAACACATCTACTCACAATCCTAGGCAGAGAGGATAGAACTTTTTAAACAATTAAAATGAGCATAGTAGCTCATGTTGAAATGAAGCAGGATCCTGTGGTTCTCCTGGATACAAATCCTTTCTGTGTCCCCTGTTTCTTGTTTGTAGGAAATAGGTTTAATTCAGTCTCCTTGACTTTCCCTGAGTTTCAGACAGGGAAGAGAGCAGATGCAGAAGTAAAGGAGGAGTAGTAAGACAAGTTTAAAAATAGTGTGACCTTGGGGCAGGGGCAGAACTAAAACCCCACCAAAATGGAAGATGCTAACCACTTGGTGACATATTCTTTATTTCAGAAACAAGGTCACCATTTAATAACCTTGAGAACCATTGAACCTGTCCCAAGACCACCTGATGGCAAATGATTGAAGGAGTGAAGACCCTGCATGCACCCTGATCCTTATCAGCACCTCTGCCTCTTCACTACAAAACTCCTCACAGTCCACTTATTCCACCCCCAGTTGGGACATACAGTTTTGAGGGCATTAGCCTGCTGCAGCCCCCTTTGCCTGGCAAAGCAATAAAACTATTCATTTCTATTTCAAAACTATTCCAAAACTGTGTCTTTGAGATTCAATTTGGTGCTGGTTGCACAGAGGCCAGATTTCTGCATCACACATGGACTAAAAATATTCCAGCAGTTTTTTTAATGTGACTCCTTTGCCCAATCTTAAGCTCCAATCCACACCATGGAGCCAGATTAAGCTTTCCATTGTCCAGCTCAGGCTATATGACCCCCATGTTTAAAACTCTTCAATAGTCACCTCCTCTTGATGCAAGAAGGTTCAAATGCATTAGATTGGTATCCCAGGCCTCTTACAATCATACCCCAACCTCTCTAGATCTATCCTTGACTTCAGATAGACAGTAGGTACCTAATTAATGTTTGGTAACAAATGGATGATTAAACTCATTAATATCACTTACCTGAATATAATGGCTTACTTTCTGCTGTTAAAAGTAAAAGCTGTTGTCCCTTTCCCTTATTGGGTATCCCACTTAAAGTATTTCTCATTTGGCTTTCCCCAGGAGTAGAGCCCAAGACAGGGATTCAGGGATCGTATTTTGAGAAATGATCTGAGAAAAGTCCAGCAAAGCAGTAAGAGAGCAGTGTGACAGAGGGTATGTGATGAAGTCAGTCCCCATGGTAATAACTGTGGATCCAAACAGAGCCCCACACCCCATCCCCCAAAGTACAAAGGCCTCTCCATGTTTATAGGAAAGCTGAAGTCTCCATGCCTCTTTAAGTCACAAAAGAGCAAGTTCAACCAGCTAATAATTAGGATGATAGAGTCACAGACTCAGGGTCTGATGAATATTCCTGTGTTGTCTTACAGATCCTGTAACTTCCACCAGCGGGGAAAAGCTAGCTGCATGATGACCAGACTGTAGCTATGACTTAAGCTGCTCCATCTTGAGAAGTACAGAATCCATGGCTAGTACAATTCCAAGAACTAGCCTTAGGAGAGTGGGGTTAACGCTATTACTCATAATAATCTATATCTTTGTGGGCACCAAAATAATGTAGCCTCTTCTGCCTGTATATGTAAGTGGGCAGCTGTCAGCAAAGAGATGCTGCAAGCGGTAGCTCAGCTGGTAAAGAATCCAGCTGCAGTGCAAGAAACCCCGGTTCAATTCCTGGGTTAGGAAGATCCACTGGAGAAGGGATAGGAAACACACTCCAGTATTCTTGGGCTTCCCTGGTGGCTCAGCTGGTAAAGAATCTGCTTGCAATGCAGGAGACCTGGGTTCGATCCTCGGGTTGAGAAGATGCCCTGAAGAAGGGAAAGGCTACTCACTCCAGTATTCTTGTCTGGAGAATTTAATGGACTTTACAGTCCATGGGGTCGCAAAGAATCAACTTTCACTTTCACATTGACATTTTCCAGTCTAAGAATATGGCAATCTGTGTCAGCATGAAGTTACAGAAAACAGACTTTCACCCATTTTTCCATAGAAATGAAATGATGTTCTGAGAAGTGAGGATTTGTAAGCACCTTTTGGCAGGAAAAAAAAAAAAAAAAACTGTAGGAAAGAGTTCTCTGCATGAGCCCCCTTTTCTCTTCACTAATCTTAAATCAGACACCCAGATCTACTCATCTCTGGCTTTAGCATACTTTTCAAATATTTCGATCACACAATACTGTGCCTAACTTATTGGCTCTTTCTGTAGATCAAAAAAGTAGAAAGAATAAGGAATAAACAGATGACCAGATCTCTTCCTCAGCTTCCCTGTCAATATTCTCACGAAGAAACTGAGTGAAATAACATCTGAAGAAAGATCAGGAGAAATCAATAAGCCTGCACACAGTAGGGGATGGTGATGTCTCTCCCTCCACCCCAATGAGTAACTGAGATTACTTCCTAGTTTCCTTTTAGAAGCTTTCATGGCTGAGCAGAATCTTCAGAGATGGTTTTGGGGGACCCTGTGTCCACCATCTCCCCAGATAGCCAGGTTTCTGATTAAAGGTAACTTTCCTCTCTACCATCATCTGTGAGTATTGATTTTGTCAAAGAGCAAGGAGCAAGAGAATCTGTGGGATCAGATTCCATAACAACTGGAGATTGCTTCTACTGGGTGTCCTGAGGAATAGAAGAAGACTGCCTTCAGAGCTGTCCCAACCAAGAGGTGAGAACATGGTGGGTATTTATTGACTAATTCCCCATCTGTTACTTGAGTTGAGAGTTGCTTCTGTGTACATTGTCTCCTGACACTTGTAGCCGCTCTGCACATGGCTCTCTCCTCCAGACAGAAATGCTCAAGCAAAGTCACAAGCCTTCCCAGTAAGCAGCCTTTAGGGCACCAAAAGCCCAGGCTGCAATCCTGCAGAAATTCTGAACCAAGTGATTCAATGTATTTCCTACACATTAAGACAGGCTCCTCTCTCTTAACATTGCTCTTTCAGAAGCCATATTTTTTTTTCTGATTATATTCTAGCACTATTGAGTTCTATTGCAGTCCTAGATTTAGGCGATATGGCTTTGGAATATATTGAAGGGTCTCAGGAGTCTGGACTCATCAGTGTTTGGCAATACAAGCAGTTAGATATCTGCAGGGTTGTTTTTGTGTTTTGGTTTTTTTTTTTTTTAATATTGTATAATGTGTCAATTAAAAGCAAAATGAGATTGGTTGGGACTCCTGCTTGCCTTCATGTCATTACTTCTCTGTGCATTTAATGTGCTCCCTTTGGGTGTTATTTAGCATTGCAAGTTACAGTATGGGGAAGCAGAGCAGAGGGAGGGAGGAGGCCAAATGCTAGAAACCTGAATCATCTTCATTAAAAGATACTCTGCATGTAAATGAGGAAAGAAAGTGGGGAGGCTCATGTCTCTCTGCAGGAGATACTTGAAAACCAATCACAAACAGGTCACTGTTCATCTCTGGGATGGAAGAAGACCAGATCAAACGTGGTTTTGGGAACACATTGAGTCACGAGAAATTTCAGGTGGTGATAAAATTTAACTACAGTTGTCTCCAATACAGGTGGAACAAGGCTTGTAACCAAGCAGGACCCTTCAGGGCCTTCCCTGAACACACCCCTTTGCCACATCCTGTGCCATAGCTCTTTTCCAAAGTACCCAGATAACACTATCTCATGCATATATCCTGAGTTTTTCAGATCCTAAAAACCACCACCAAAAGGGAGATCTCCTTCCCGGGCCCAAAAGTAGGCTCTTATTTAACACGAAATGAATTGTCCAAGGAGACATACATGCTGACAAAGTACCCCTTTATTGGGAAGGGGCTCCCGGACAGAAAGCAGTAGGGTAAGGGAACCCAGGAGAGCTGCTCTGCTGCGTGGCTTGAAGTCTTGGGTTTTATAGTAATGGGATTAGTTTCTGGATTGTCTTTGGCCAATCATTATGACTCAAGGTCCTTCCTGGTGGTGCACACATTGCTCAGCCAAGATCGATGTCAATGAGAGGAATTCTAGGAGATGGAAGGGCACATGGCATCTCCTGTTGACCTTTCCCAAACTCTTCCAATTGGTGGTGGCTTGTTAGTTCCATGTTCCTTACCAGGACCTCCTGTCATAAAATAATTCACATAAATGATTACTATGGTACCTGGTCAGGGTGGGAGGCTTCAGTCAGTGTGCTTCCCCTAACAAAAGGAAAAAATTAGTGGGGACTTCCCTGATGGTCCAGTGGCCAAGATTCTGTGCTCCCAATGCAGGGGATCTGGCTTTGATCCCTGGTCAGAGAACCAGATTTCACATGCCGCAAATAAAAGATCTCACATGTCACAACTTAGACCTAGTACAGCCAAATAAATAAAATAAATATAAATAAATAGTAATGGAGGCCCCAGACCTACTGGCACCTACAGATTGATAATGTTAACTGCTCTGTTATCTCAAAATCAACCAATCAAAGAATCATGCAGGAGCTGATCACATACCATAGAACCCCCCTCTCTCACTTGGCCTTGAAAAGGCCTTGCTGAATCCCTTCAGGGAGTTTGGGGTTTGGGGGGACATGAGTCGCACATCCTTGTGTGGCCCTGCAATAAACCTTGTTCTGTTCAAATCTCTGATGTTTTGGTTTGTTTGGCCTCACTGAGCATTAGGCACATGGACTTGTGTTTGGAAGAGGCTAACTCCCCATTCAGTTGGGGGGGGGTTATACTTGGAGAAATGCTGTAATCCATGGATTTATTACCCCCAAACTGAGCTCACCTCTTGGTAAGTGTTGAGCCAAAAGACACAGCCAAGCCAAAGAGCAGAAGAAAGAAGGACTTCTTACTTGCAGCAAGTAAAGAGATCACCAGAAATCTTTCCCAAAGTAGTATCACCCTGAACAGCAAACTTGGGGAAGTTTTAGGGTAAAGGTATTTGCATACTCATGAAGGGCTTTGAAGGGTGGGGCGGCGGCCAAGAGGAGCTACCCCACTTCCAAGGTAAGGACTGCCTGTTACACTTTGCTGGAGCAGCTGTGAAGAGATACCCCACGTCCAAGGTAGGAGAAACCCAAGTAAGATGGTAGGTGCTGAGAGAGGGCATCAGAGGACGGACAGATTGAAACTACAATCACAGACAACAAGCCAACCTGATCACATGACCCACAGCCTTCTCTAACTCAATGAAACTGAGCCATGCCGTGTTGAGTCACCCAAGACAGATGGCGCATGGTGGAGAGGTCTGACAGATGTGGTCCACCAGAGAAGGGAATAGCAAACCACTTCAGTATTCTTGCCTCAAGAACCCCATGAACAGTATAAAAAGGCAAAATATAGGACATTAAAAGATGAACTCCCCAGGTCGGTAGGTGCCCAATATGCTACTGGAGATCAGTGAAGATATAACTCCAGAAAGAATGAAGGGATGAAGCCAAAGCAAAAACAACACCCAGTTATGGATGGGACAGGTGATAGAAGCAAGAGTCGATGCTGTGAAGAGCAATATTGCATAGGAACCTGGAATGTTAAGTTCATGAATCAAGGCAAATTGAAAGTGGTCAAACAGGAGACGGCAAGAGTGAACATCAACATTTGAGGAATCAGCGAACTAAGATGGACTGAAATAGGTGAATTTAACTCAGATGACCATTATACCTACTACTGTGGGCAGGAATCCCTTAGAAAAAATGGAGTAATCATCATAGTCAACAAAAGAGTCTGAAATGCAGTACTTGGATACAGTCTCAAAAACGACAGAATGATCTCTGTTCATTTCCAAGGCAAACCATTCAATATCACAGTAATCCAAGTCTATGCCCCAACCAGTAACACTGAAGAAACTGAAGCTGAATGGTTCTACGAAGATCTACAAGACCTTTTAGAACTAACACCCAAAAAAAGATGTCCTTTTCATTATAGGGGACTGGAATGCAAAAATAGGGAGTCAAGAAATATCTGGAGTAACAGGTAAATTTGGCCTTGTAGTACAGAATGAAGCAGGGCAAACACTAACAGAGTTCTGCCAAGAGAATGCACTGGTCATAGCAAACATTCTCTTCCAACAACACAAGAGAAGACTCTACACATGGACATCACCAGATGGTCAACACTGAAATCAGATTGATTATATTCTTTGTAGCCAAAGATGGAGAAGCTCTACACAGTCAACAAAAAACAAGACCAGGAGCTGACTGTGGCTCAGATCATGAATTCCTTATTGCCAAATTCAGACTTAAATTGAAGAAAGTGGGGGAAACCACTAGACCATTCAGGTATGACCTAAATCAAATCCCTTATGACTATACAGTGGATGACTATACAGTGGAAGTGAGAAATAGATTTAAGGGACTAGATCTGATAGACAGAGTGCCTGATGAACTATGGATGGAGGTTCGCAACATTGTACAGGAGACAGGAATCAAGACCATCCCCAAGAAAAAGAAATGCAAAAAAGCAAAATGGCTGTCTGGGGAGGCCTTACAAATAATTGTGAAAAGAAGAGAAGCAAAAAGCAAAGGAGAAAAGGAAAGATATATCCATTTGAATGCAGACTTCCAAAGAATAGCAAGGAGAGATAAGAAAGCCTTCCTCAACAATCAATGCCAAGAAATAGAGGAAAACAATAGAATGGGAAAGACTAGAGATCTCCTCAAGAAAATTAGAGATACCAAGGGAACATTTCATGCAAAGATGGGCTCGATAAAGGACAGAATGGTATGGACCTGATAGAAGAAGAAGTTATTAAGAAGAGGTGGCAAAAAAGAACTATACAAAAAATATCTTCAGGATCCAGTTAATCACGATGGAGTTATCACTCATCTACAGCCAGACATCCTGGAATGTGAAGTCAAGTGGGCCTTAGAAAGCATCACTACAAAGAAAGCTAGTGGAGGTGATGGAATTCCAGCTGAGCTATTTCAAACCCTAAAAGATGATGCTGTGAAAGTGCTGCACTCACTATATCAGCAAATTTGGAAAACTCAGCAGCGGCCACAGGACTGGAAAAGGTCAGTTTTCATTCCAATCCCAAAGAAAGGCAATGACAAAGAATGCTCAAACTACCACACAATTGCACTCATCTCACACACTAGTAAAGTAAGGCTCAAAATTCTCCAAGCCAGGCTTCAGCAATACGTGAACCGTGAAATTCCAGATGTTCAAGCTGGTTTTAGAAAAGGCAGAGGAACCAGAGATCAAATTGCCAACATCCGCTGGATCATGGAAAAAAGCAAGAGAGTTCCAGAAAAACATCTATTTCTGCTTTATTGACTATGCCAAAGCCTTTGGCTATGTGGATCACAATAAACTGTGGAAAATTCTGAAAGAGATGGGAATACCAGACCACCTGACCTGCCTCTTGAGAAACCTGTATACAGGTCAGGAAGCAACAGTTAGAACTGGACATGGAACAACAGACTTGTTCCAAATAGGGAAAGGAGTCCATCAAGGCTGTATATTGTCACCCTGCTTATTTAACTTATATGCAGAGTACATCATGAGAAATGCTGGGCTGGAGGAAGCACACGCTGGAATCAAGATTTCTTGGAGAAATATCAGTAACCTCAGATATGCAGATGACACCACCCTTACGGCAGAAAGTGAAAAACTAAAGAGCCTCTTGATGAAAGTGAGAGTGAAAAAGTTGGCTTAAAGCTCAACATTCAGAAAACGAAGATCATGGCATCCAGTCCCATCACTTCATGGCAAATAGATGGGAAACAGGGGAAACAGTGGCTCACTTTAATTTTCTGGGCTCCAAAATCACTGCAAATAGTGATTGCAGTAAAGAAATTTAAAGACTCTTGCTCCTTGGAAGAAAAGCTATGACCAACCTAGACAGCATATTATAAAGCAGAGACATTACTTTGCCAACAAATGTCCATCTCGTCAAATTTTTCCAGTAGTCATGTATGGATGTGAGAGTTGGACTGTGAAGAAAGCTGAGCGCTGAAGAATTGATGCTTTTGAACTATGGTGTTGGAGCAGACTCTTGAGAGTCCCTTGGACTTCAAGGAGATCCAAACAGTCCATCCTAAAAGAGATCAGTCCTGGGTGTTCATTGGAAGCTGAAGCTGAAACTCCAGTACTTTGGCCACCTGATGCAGAGAGCTAACTTATTTGAAAAGACTCTGATGCTGGAAAAGATTGAGGGCAGGAGGAGAAGGGGACGACAGAGGATGAGATGGTTGGATGGCATCACCGACTCAATAGACATGGGTTTGGGTGGACTCTGGGAGTTGATGATGGACAGGGAGGCCTGGCGTGCTGCGGTTCATGGGGTCGCAAAGAGTCAGACACGACTGAGGGACTGAACTGAACTGAACTGAACTGAACTGAACTGAACTGAAGGGGTTTCGGTGGTGTACGCACATTCATGAAGAGGCTGGGGCAGAAGCAAATCAGCACAGAATTGGGGCAAAGGTCAACAGAGTCTAAGCAATTATTGATTACAGTCAGGAGGGTCTGGAAAAGTCAACATCATCATCCATTATGTCCAGTTGATCTGGGTGGTTAAGCTTCAGACAAATTTTTATCTTTGAAACAGAACTGGGAAACTTTACACCGAATTTATTTTCTTTGCTATTGTTACTCCTCTTGCCTGATAACAGTCTTTGTTCTTTTGTTCCCTTAATATCACTAATTACTGAAATCTGTTCAGGGGAAGCATTAAAGTCAGGCTCAGATCCCAAAATGGCTTGGATACCAAAATGGCTTGTGTTGCATCAAGAAAGTAATGCCTGGTTCCCCTTCCTCAGGATCCCCTATCCTATCTGCTTACAGATTTACACACCCTTCACCATTTTCCTCTGCCTCTGACCCCCTTTCAAGCATCCTTCTTAGAGGCTTCTTCAGATTTGCAGTGATACTCAAGAACAGTAGTTCTCAAACTTGCTGCTGCTGCTGCTGCTGTTAAGTCACTTCGGTCATGTCCGACTTTGTGTGACCCCATAGATGGCAGCCCACCAGGCTCCCCCACCCCTGGGATTTTCCAGGCAAGAATACTGGAGTGGGTTGCCATTTCCTTCTCCCGGGCATCTTTCCGACCCAGGAATTGAACCCCAGGCTCCTGCAAAGAGTGGGACACGACTGAGCGACTTCACTTTCACTTTCACTCCTGCATTGCAGGCAAATTCTTTACTGACTAAGCTATGAGGGAAGCCCTTCAACTCCAATGTTTCTCCAAAACTGAACTCTTGATCCAGCTTTCAGCATCTCAGAAAGTAGTGATGGAGAGGAACAAACTGAATGTGAAAGGATTTTAGTCCCTGGCCAAGAGTGCAAAAAAGTTCTCACATCATTACTGGAATTTTTCATGGCCAAGGAGTGATAGGATTAGGACAGTCCTTCTGCTAAATCCTATTAGAATGCAAATTTCCCAGAGAAAGATAGCATCACCTCAATCTGTATCAAGCCTTATCACCTTTGAGTGACTGATTTGAAACCTGACCAAAGGTATGTGCGGGGGAACATGCCCAGGGCAAGAGTTCCTAGTCCAAGGGACCACCCAGCCTGGCAGGTAAAGTGAATAAGTTATGTCACTCCTCTTGCAGAGGATAAACTGCAACCTGTGCTATTGCTTTGTTAACAAGGTCAAGCTGCTTCTCCAGCCCAGCCCCTCCCTCACACATGACAGTACTGCTACAGCTTACAGTTTTCTAAGATGGATTTAAGTGTGAGAACACTCATTTTTAAACATTGGGACTAATTCATACTAAATGAAAAAAAAAAAAAAACAAACTCCAAGGCAGGGGGTGGGGGAGAAGAAAAGGAAAAATGAGGTCAACCCTTGCAGTAATCTTGAAACTTCTAGACTAGTATGTTTAGACATTAATCCATTCTTAACATTAGTCCTATTAGGCTGAGAGTTTTCCCATTTTGCAGACTAGAAAACTGAGCCTCCATGGCATGGAATTTGCTCCCAATTAGTCTGAGATCTTGGGCCTGAGTTTCTCTATCTGTAAAATGAGGAAGAGGAGGTTTCTGAGCCCGCTGAAGTTGAATGTGAAGGTCTGAACAAGTTAACATGTGTGTATTTTTCTCAGAAAAGGATGCAAAAGCTTCATCATATTCTCAAAAATGTCCCTGACCCAAACAGCTTGAGCATCACCATCCCAGGGAGGATAAGGATGAAAAATTTACAGAAGAAGGTTGTTAGATGTCCAATAAACATGAAAACCTGCTCAATTTAACTGCAGTCAGGGAAATGCATGTGAAAGGGGTTTATTTCAAAGATAAGCCAAGTGGATCCAAGGACTTGAGGTGGTGAAGCAAAGCTGCAAATGGGTCATTCAATCAGTTATGGCTGCTTTGATGGCTGTGCCTCTTCTGCTTGACATCCGTGGTCACCCTAGCACTAACCCCACCAACAAGTGCCCACTGGCTGCATGTTTTCTGTGCACAGCCTTCAAGGAACAATTATAAAGCTCAGTGTATCAGGATATAATTCAAGGCCAATTCTAGCTGTTTGAAAATATTTTCTATCTTTTGATTCATTTTGTAACATCCTACCTCCTCTATAGCAAAAGGATTTTCAGTGATAACTATGAAATGAAACTGATGATGATAATGATCAGAAGGGAAATGCAGAATGTTTCTATTCTAACAGTAAATGTTTCTGTTGTTAAATTGCATGTGCCTAATTATGTCAGTAAATAAATTTTAAACTAAAGAAGGATTATATTACAAAAGATAAAAGATAATATTTTAAAATATATTGGTGCAATTTTTGAAAAAGAAAAAATTACCTACTCCATCTTAATGATGAAATAACATTATAGTTCTTGTGCTAAAACCCTAACTTTTGAAAATGTCAATGAGTTGGTCAAAATTTGCATCTTCAAGTTAAATAGAATATCCAGATTTGTCTACCAATCTCTTCACTTACAGTTCACAGAAGACAGTTTTTATTAATTTTTTAAAAGATTTTTTTGATGTGAACCTTTGGTAAAGCCTTTATTGAATTTGTTACAACATTGCTCTGGTTTATTTATGTTTTGGTTTTTTAGCGCCTACCCACATGGGGTCTTAGCACCCGAAAAGGATCAGACCCACACTTACTGCATTAGGAGGTGAAGTCTTAACCACTGGACTGCCAGGGAAGTCCCAGGTTTATTCATATTAATTCTGAAAGTTTTGTTTCACCTGAAGTAAGTTATTCAAATCATTAAGAAAACTCTTAAAGATAAACTTGACTGATTCATAAAAACCTTACTTTACAGTGAATTTCAGAAACTGCAGCATTCTCCACATCTTTATTTCTTCAGGATTGTTCTCAGTGGTTTTCATATGTCTCTGTAGCTGAAACATTTCCCTTGAAAGAGTTGCACCAGAAGATTCATTATAAGTGAGAAAGCTTATTCTTAGATAGATTGATAAGAAGACCAGGGCCCTAGAGGAGGAGGAAGGGGAAAACATTTTTTTTTTCTACATCCCTTCATCTTAATCACCCAAGATTTTTTGCTTAAGCTCTGAGTCATGGCAACAATCTCTTTTGCCTAAGATTAACTTTCTTTAAGCCCGAACTAATGATAGCACAACAAAACAACACATCTTGCTCAAGAGTATGTTTTTCCTTAAGCTCTGTTCAGTTCAGTTCAGTTCAGTTCAATAGCTCAGTCGTGTCCGACTCTTTGCGACCCCATGAATCGCAGCACGCCAGGCATCCCTGTCCATCACCAAGTCCGGAGTGCACTCAGACTCACGTTCATCGAGTCAGTGATGCCATCCAGCCATCTCATCCTCGGGTCGTCCCCTTCTCCTCCTGCCCCCAATCCCTCCCAGCATCAGAGTCGTTTCCAATGAGTCAACTCTTCACATGAGGTGTCCAAAGTACTGGAGCTTCAGCTTTAGCATCATTCCTTCCAAAGAAATCCAGGGGTTGATCTCCTTCAGAATGGACTGGTTGGATACCCTTGCAGTCCAAGGGACTCTCAAGAGTCTTCTCCGACACCACAGTTCAAAAGCATCAATTCTTCAGCACTCAGCCTTCTTCACAGTCCAACTCTCACATCCATACATGACCACAGGAAAAACCATAGCCTTGACTAGACGGACCTTAGTCGGCAAAGTAATGTCTCTGCTTTTGAATATGCTATCTAGGTTCGTCATAACTTTTCTTCCAAGGAGTAAGCGTCTTTTGATTTCATGGTTGCAGTCACCATCTGCAGTGATTTTGGAGCTCAAAAAAATAAAGTCTGACACTGTTTCCACTGTTTCCCCATCTATTTCCCATGGAGTGATGGGACTGGATGCCATGATCTTCGTTTTCTGAATGTTGAGCTTTAAGCCAACTTTTTCACTCTCCTCTTTCACTTTCATCAAGAGGCTTTTTAGTTCCTCTTCACTTTCTGCCATAAGGGTGGTGTCATCTAAGGTTACTGATATTTCTCCCAGCAATCTTCATTCCAGCTTGTGTTTCTTCCAGTCCAGCGTTTCTCATGATGTACTCTGCATATAAGTTAAATAAGCAGGGTGACAATATACAGCCTTGATGGACTCCTTTCCCTATTTGGAACCAGTCTCTTGTTCCATGTCCAGTTCTAACTGTTGCTTCCTGGCCTGCATACAGATTACTCAAGAGGCAGCTCAGGTATTCCCATCTCTTTCAGAATTTTCCACAGTTTATTGTGATCCACACAGTCAAAGGCTTTGGCATAGTCAGTAAAGCAGAAATAGATGTTTTTTCTGCAACTCTCTTGCTTTTTCCATGATCCAGTGGATGTTGGCAATTTGATGTCTGGTTCCTCTGCCTTTTCTAAAACCAGCTTGAACATCAGGAAGTTCACAGTTCACATATTGCTGAAGCCTAGCTTGGAGAATTTTGAGCATTAGTTTACTAGCGTGTGAGATGAGTGCAATTGTGCGGTAGTTTGAACATTCTTTGTCATTGCCTTTCTTTGGGATTGGAATGAAAATGGATCTTTTCCAGTCCTGTGGCCACTGCTGAGTTTTCCAAATTTGCTGTCATATTGAGTGTAGCACTTCAATAATTTTACAACAGTGTATCTTGCTCAAGGACGTTTCCCCTTCTTAACAAAAACCTGACTAATTCTGTTATATTAAGATGTGTGTTGTGGAAGTGGGACTGGTAAGACCTTTACAAACTTGAGATATTCATTTGATCTATTGTTTGTAACTAATTGAAAAAGTGGACTTCCTTGGCAGCTGAGTTGGTAAAGAATCAGCCTGCAATGTGGGAGACCTGGGTTCAATCCCTGGGTTGGGAAGATCCCCTGGAGAAGAGAACAGCTATCTACTCCCATGTTCTGGCCTGGAGAATTCCATGGACTGTATAGATCATGGGATCACAAAGAGTCCTACATGACTAATCAACTTTCACACAATTGAAAAAGTATATAAAGCTCCACCCAAACGTGTGAGGTGGGCACTCTGCCCCCTTCTGATGTCTGTATCAGAAGCTTTCTCTGTCCCTTTTTCACTGTAATAAAACTTGACACACAAAGCTCTGAGTGACTGAAGCTATGTCTTTGGTCCCAAAGCAAAATTCTCTCCTTTGAAGATCAGGAATCCAATACCATTCACCATAAGCTATCAATAAGTTTCTAATGTGTGTGTGCCTGTGTGCTAAATCACTTCAGTCAGGTCCAACTCTTTGCGGCCCTATGGACTGTAGCCAGCCAGGCTCCTCTGTCCATGGGATTTCCCAGGCAAGAATATTGGAGTGAATTGCTGTGCCCTCCTCAGAGGGATCTTCCCGACTCAAGGATCAAAACGGCGTCTCTTAGGTCTCCTGCCTTGTCAGGCAGGTTCTTTAACTCTAGCACCACCCGGGAAGCCCACGTTTCTATTACACTTAGTAAGATCTCTGAAGATTTTCCTCTTATACTGAATTTAGAGAAAATGACTAAAGAGCAAACACTGACATTATTTGATCCATTTCTTTAGAATGAGTGTCTTGTTGCTGGTAAAAATGATCCAGGTGTTCAAAAACTGTCTTTCTGATTTCTTTTTGCAACAGAAGACCAGCACTTTTATCATGTTTCCTGACATTCTTCTTCAAAATTTGACTCTATTTTCCATGGATTGTGTTTCCTTACTTGCATTGTTGTTGCATTGTTCCTAGCCTTCTGCACAGTTTCTGTGCCCTGACCCTTGAAGGCCTTACAAATAGCTGTGAAAAGAAGAGAGGCGAAAAGCAAAGGAGAAAAGGAAAGATATAAGCATCTGAATGCAGAGTTCCAAAGAATAGCAAGAAGAGATGAGAAAGCCTTCTTCAGCAATCAATGCAAAAAAATAGAGGAAAAGAACAGAATGGGAAAGACAAGAGATATCTTCAAGATAATCAGAGATACCAAGGGAACATTTCAGGCAAAGATGGGCTCGATAAAGGACAGAAATGGTCTGGACCTAACAGAAGCAGAAGATATTAAGAAGAGGTGGCAAGAATACACAGAAGAACTGCACAAACAAGATCTTCACGACCCAGACAATCATGATGATGTGATCACTAATCTAGAGCCAGACATCTTGGAATGTGAAGTCAAGTGGGCCTTAGAAAGCATCACTATGAACAAAGCTAGTGGAGGTGATGGAATTCCAGTTGAGCTGTTTCAAATCCTGAAAGATGATGCTGTGAAAGTGCTGCACTCAATATGCCAGCAAATTTGGAAAACTCAGCAGTGGCCACAGGACTGGAAAAGGTCAGTTTTCATTCCAATCCCAAAGAAAAGCAATGCCAAAGAATGCTCAAACTAGCGCACAATTGCACTCATCTCACATGCTAGTAAAGTAAGGCTCAAAATTCTCCAAGCCAAACCTCAGCAATACATGAACCGTGAACTCCCTGATGTTCAAGCTGGTTTTAGAAAAGGCAGAGGAACCAGACATCAAATTGCCAACATCTGCTGGGTCATGGAAAAAGCAAGAGAGTTCCAGAAAAAACATCTATTTCTGCTTTATTGACTATGCCAAAGCCTTTGACTGTGTGGATCACAATAAACTGTGGAAAATTCTGAAAGAGATGGGAATATCAGACCACTTGACCTGCCTCTTGAGAAATCTGTATGCAGGTCAGGAAGCAACAGTTAGAACTGGACACGGAGCAACAGACTTGTTCCAAATAGGGAAAGGAGTCCATCAAGGCTGTATATTGTCACCCTGCTTATTTAACTTATATGCAGAGTACATCATGAGAAACGCTGGACTGGAAGAAACACAAGCTGGAATGAAGATTGCTGGGAGAAATATCAGTAACCTTAGATATGCAGATGACACCACCCTTATGGCAGAAAGTGAAGAGGAACTAAAAAGCCTCTTGATGAAAGTGAAAGAGGAGAGTGAAAAAGTTGCCTTAAAGCTCAACATTCAGAAAACGAAGATCATGGCATCCAGTCCCATCACTCCATGGGAAATAGGTGGGGAAACAGTGGAAACAGTGTCAGACTTTATTTTTTTGAGCTCCAAAATCACTGCAGATGGTGACTGCAACCATGAAATCAAAAGACGCTTACTCCTTGGAAGAAAAGTTATGACGAACCTAGATAGCATATTCAAAAGCAGAGACATTACTTTGCCGACTAAGGTCCGTCTAGTCAAGGCTATGGTTTTTCCTGTGGTCATGTATGGATGTGATAGTTGGACTGTGAAGAAGGCTGAGCGCCGAAGAATTGATGCTTTTCAACTGTGGTGTTGGAAAAGAATCTTGAGGGTCCCTTGGACTGCAAGGAGATCCAACCAGTCCATTCTGATAGAGATCAGCCTTGGGATTTCTTTGGAAGGAATGATGCTAAAGCTGAAGCTCCAGTACTTTGGACACCTCATGCAAAGAGTTGACTCATTGGAAAAGACTCTGATGCTGGGAGAGATTGAGGGCCAGAAGAGAAGGGGACGACCCAGGATGAGATGGCTGGATGGCATCACAGACTCGATGGATGTGAATCTGAGTGAACTCCGGGAGATGGTGATGGACAGGGAGGCCTGGCGTGCTGCAATTCATGGGGTTGCAAAGAGTCGGACACGACTGAGCGAATGAACTGAACTGAACTGAACTGACCCTTGAAGAACAATGTTAAAGCTTGGTGCTTCAGAATATGTTATTCAAGCCTCATTCTATTTGAAAAAATTGTTGTGTATTTTTCAACATCCATTGGATCATTGAAAAAACAAGAGAGTTCCAGAAAAACATCTACATCTGCTTTATTGACTACACCAAAACCTTTGACTGTGTCGATCAAAAATACTGTGGAAAATTGTTAAACAGATGGGAATACCAGACCACCTTACTTGCCTCCCGAGAAATCTGTATGCAGATCAAGAAGCAACAGTTAGAACTGGACATGAAACAACAGACTGGTTCCAAATCAAGAAAGGATTACGTCAAGGCTGTATATTATCACCCTGCACATCCTGTGAAATGCCGGGCTGGATGAAGCACAATTTGGAATCAAGATTGCTCGGAGAAATATGAATAACCTCAGATATGCATATGACACCACCCTTATGGGAGAAAGCGAAGGGGAACTAAAGAGCCTCTTGATGAAAGTGAAAGAAGAGAGTGAAAAAGTTGGCTTAAAAATCAACATTCAGAAAACAAAGATCATGGCATCCAGTCCCATCACTTCATGGTGAATAGATGGGGAAACAATGGAAACAGTGAAAGACTTTATTTTCTTAGGCTCCAAAATCACTGAAGACGGTGACTGCAGCCATTTAGTTAAAAGACACTTGCTCCTTGGAAGAAAAACTATGACCAACCTAGACAGCACATTAAAAACCAGAAATATTACTTTTCCTACAAAGGTCCATCTAGTCAAAGCTATGGTTTTTCCAGTAGTCATGTATGGATGTGAAAGTTGGACTATAAAGAAAGCTGAGTGCTAAAGAACTGACTTTTGAATTGTGGTGTTGGAGAAGACTCTTGAGAGTCCCTTGAACTGCAAAGAGTCAAGGAGTGAATCCTAAAGCAAATCCGTCTGAATATTCATTGGAAGGACTGATGTTGAAGCTGAAACTCCTATACTTTGGCCACCTGATGCAAATAACTGACTCACTGGAAAAGACCCTGATGCTGAGAAAGATTGAAGGTGGGAGGAGAAGGGGATGACAGAGGATGAGATGGTTGGATGGCATCACTGACCCAATGGACATGAGTTTCAGTAAACTCTGGGAGTTGGTGATGGACAGGGAAGACTGACGTGCTGCAGTTCATGGGGTCACAAAGAGTCAGACACAACTGAGTGACTAAACCAAACTGAACTCTTCAATGTGTGGTACCACAGGGGCTGAAGGCAGAAGGCACACATGAATTGCATTAAGATTATTGAGAACTATCATAATTCACTATTAAAACAAATATGTGTGGCTGAATTCATGTGCATTTGAGGCCAATTGTGTAGCTGGGATGTGATGTTTACATGTATTATTAAAACTCAACAGTACCCACAGCAATAGTTTAGAATATAGGCCAACAAAAGATTTTTAATATTTATTTTATTGAAGTGTTGATTTACAATGCTGTGTTAATTTCCACTATACTGCAAAGTGGTTCAGTTATACATATAAATTATTTCATTTTCTTTTCCATTATGATTTATCACAGGATATTGAATATAGTTCCCTGTGCCCTACAGTAGAACTTAGTTGTTTATTCACTCTATATATAATAGTTTACATCTGCTAATCCCAAACTCCCAATCCCTCATTTCCCCAACCAACTCCCCCTTGGCAACCATAGTCTGTTCTCTATGTCTGAGAGTCTGTTTCTGTTTTGTACATAAATTCATTTGTGTCATATTTTACATTTCACAAATAAGTGATATGGAATTTGATATGGTATTTGTCTTCCTCTTTCTGACTTACTTCACTTAGCATGATCATCTCTAGGGCCATTCATCTTGCTATAAATGACATTATTTCCATCTTTTTTATGGCTGAGTAATATTCCATTGTATATATGTACCACATCTTTTTTTTTTTTTTTATTCTGGCTGTGCTGGATCTTTGATGCAGTTTGTGGCTTTCTTCAGTTGTGGAGCACAGGCTGTAGAATGGGCTCAGTAGTTGTGTCACATGGGCTTGGTTGCCCTGTGGCATATGGAATCTTAGTTACCTGACCAGGAATGGAACCTGGGTCCCCTGCACTGGAAGGCAGATTTCAATCGCTGGACCACCAGGGAAGTCCCAGCACCACATCTTCTTTATCCATTCACCTGTCCATGGACACTTAGGTTGTTCCATATCTCAGTTATTATGAATAGTGCTGCTCTGAACATAGGGGCACATTTATCTTTTTGAATTATAATTTTTTCTGGATATATACCCATGAGTGGGATTGCTGGAGCATATTGCAACTCTAATATTACTTTTTTGAGTAACCTCCATACTGTTTTGCATAGTGGCTGGACCAGTTTATGTTCCCACCAACAGCAACAAAAGATTTTTGAGAGAGGAGTACATTAGAAATAACATTGTTATAATGGCCTACATGTGGTGATTGCTAAAAGCAAACTGACCTTGTTTTCAATCTTTCATTGCCTGTACCTTGGCAACTACTCTCACAGGAGTCAGTTTGCCACTGTTGAGAGACACCACTTTTAATCATAATTCTAGAAAAAAGGTCAGAAGAAGGATAGTGAAAGGGTAACAGGCAGGAAGGCCAGGGATATTGAAACAGAGGAAATAGGCTGCAAGCATCAGACATTTTTTTATCTCTCCCTTAATTGGCAGGAAGAAACAAACTACAGGTGTCAGATACTTTTTTTCCTTCTCCATACAAAATTAAAAGGAGGTTTCTCGATGGAAATGTTTTTCTTAAGCTATGTTACTGAAACTATGTCTTTGCATTGGAATTTGCCTTTCTTCAAAATGGTTCCACCGAAGACTATCTTTTTTTCTTTTCGCATACCTTCGGTTACCTAGATAGCATATTTAAAAGCATAGACATTACTTTGCCAACAAAGGTCTGTCTAGTCAAGGCTACGGTTTTTCCTGTGGTCATGCATGGATGTGAGAGTTGGACTGTGAAGAAGGCTGAGTGCCGAAGAATTGATGCTTTTGAACTGTGGTGTTGGAGAAGACTCTTGAGAGTCCCTTGGACTGCAAGGAGATCCAATCAGTCCATTCCGAAGGAGATCAGCCCTGGGATTTCCATGGAGGGAATGATGCTGAAGCTGAAACTCCAGTACTTTGGCCACCTCATGCAAAGAGTTGACTCAATGGAAAAGACTCTGATGCTGGGAGGGATTGGGGGCAGGAGTAGAAGGGGACGACAGAGGATGAGATGGCTGGATGGCATGACTGACTCGATGGATGTGAGTCTGAGTGAACTCCAGGAGTTGGTGATGGACAGGGAGGCCTGGTGTGCTGCGATTCATAGGGTCACAAGAGTCAGACATGACTGACTGACTGAACTGAACTGAACGTGGTTAATAATAAGTCAACAAATCAGTACTCATATTAATTGTTTTATGGCTGGAGGATGAAATACCTTGTGCCATCCTGTCTCAAAAATGCTTATTGTGAGAGAGAGGCCTGGTGAATCTCCGACAGCCTTGAGGTGTCTCTCTTATCTGATTAATAGCTTTCTAACAGAAATAAAACAGCTTGCTAAAACTAGCTGGCATGGGGGTGGGGTGGGGGGAAGGATTCTCCTTCTCCCTTCTGATGTCTATGTCAGAAGCTTTCTCTGTTCCTTATCACTTTAATAAAACTCTGCTACACAAAAGCAGAAAGGGTGAATTTAACTCAGATGACCATTATATCTACTAAGCAGGAATTGCTTAGAAGAAATGGAATAGCCATCATAGTCAACAAAAGAGTCCGAAATGCAGTACTTAGAGGCAATCTCAAAAACAACTGAATGATCTCCGTTCTTTTCCAAGGCAAACCACACAATATCATGGTAATCCAAGTCTATGCTGTGACCAGTAATGCTGAAGAAACTGAAGTTGAATGGTTCTATGAAGATCTACAAGACCTTTTAGAACTAACACCCCCAAAAGATGTTTTTTTTTTTTTCATTATAGGGGACTGGAATGCAAAACTAGGAAGTCAAGAAACACTTGGAATAGTGGGCAAATTTGGCTTTGCAAGAATACAGAATGAAGAAGGGCAAAGGCTAATAGAGTTTTGCCAAGAGAACACATTAGTCATAGCAAACACCCTCTTCCAACAACACAAGAGAAGACACACGGATATCATCAGATGGCCAACACTGAAATCAGATTGACTATATTCTTTGCAGCCAAAGATGGAGAACTCTATACAGTCAGCAAAAACAAGACCCAGAGCTGACTGTGGCTCAGATCATGAAGTCCTTATTGCCAAATTCAGACATAAATTGAAGAAAGTGGGGAAAACAACTAAACTATTTAGGTATGACCTAAATCAAATCCCTTATGATTATACAGTGGAGGTAGGAAATAGATGTAAGGGACTACATCTGTTAGACAGAGTGTCTGATGAACTATGGACAGAGGATGTGACATTGTACAGGAGACAGGGATCAAGAGCATCCTCAAGAAAAAAAAATGCATAAAAGGAAAATGGCTGAGTTCAGTTCAGTTCAGTCGCTCAGTCGTGTCCGACTCTTTGCGACCCCATGAATCGCAGCACGCCAGGCCTCCCTGTCCATCACCAACTCCGGGAGTTCACTCAGACTCACGTCCATCGAGTCTGTGATGCCATCCAGCCATCTCATCCTCTGTCGTCCCCTTCTCCTCCTGCCCCCAATCCCTCCCAGCATGAGTCTTTTCCAATGAGTCAACTCTTTGCATGAGGTGGCCAAAGTACTGAGTTTCAGCTTTAGCGTCATTCCTTCCAAAGAAATGCCAGGGCTGATCTCCTTCAGAATGGACTGGTTGGATCTCCTTGCAGTCCAAGGGACTCTCAAGAGTCTTCTCCAACACCAGTTCAAAAGCATCAATTCTTCGGTGCTCTCCCTTCTTCACAGTCCAACTCTCACATCCATACATGACCACAGGAAAAACCATAGCCTTGACTAGACGGACCTTAGTCGGCAAAGTAATGTCTCTGCTTTTGAATATACTATCTAGGTTGGCCATAGCTTGTCTTCCAAGGAGTAAGCATCTTTTAATTTCATGGCTGTAATCACCATCTGCAGTGATTTGGAAGCCCAAAAAAATAAATTCTGACACTGTTTCCACTGTTTCCCCATCTATTTCCCATGAAGTGATGGGACTGGATGCCATGATCTTCGTTTTCTGAATGTTGAGCTTTAAGGCAACTTTTTCACTCTCCTCTTTCACTTTCATCAAGAGGCTTTTTAGTTCCTCTTCACTTTCTGCCATAAGGGTGGTGTCATTGCATATCTGAGGTTGTTGATATTTCTCCCAGCAATCTTCATTCCAGCTTGTGTTTCTCCCAGTCCAGCATTTCTCATGATGTACTCTGCATATAAGTTAAAAAAGCAGGGTGACAATATACAGCCTTGATGGACTCCTTTTCCTATTTGGAACCAGTCTGTTGTTCCATGTCCAGTTCTAACTGTTGCTTCCTGACCTGCATACAGATTTCTCAAGAGACAGGTCAAGTGGTCTGGTATTCCCATCTCTTTCAGAATTTTCCACAGTTTATTGTGATCCACATAGCCAAAGGCTTTGGCATAGTCAATAAAGCAGAAATAGATGTTTTTCTGGAACTCTCTTGCTTTCTTCCATTATCCAGCGGATGTTGGCAATTTGATATCTGGTTCCTCTGCCTTTTCTAAAACCAGCTTGAACATCTGGAATTTCATGGTTCCTGTATTGCTGAACCCTGGCTTGGAGAATTTTGAGCCTTACTTTACTAGCATGTGAGATGAGTGCAATTGTGCCCTAGTTTGAGCATTCTTTGGAATTGGAATGAAAACTGACCTTTTCCAGTCCTGTGGCCCCTGCTGAGTTTTCCAAACTTGCTGGCATATTGAGTGCAGCACTTTCACAGCATCATCTTTCAGGATTTGAAACAGCTCAACTGGAATTCCATCACCTCCACTAGCTTTGTTCATAGTGATGCTTTCTAAGGCCCACTTGACTTCACATTCCAGGATGTCTGGCTCTAGATTAGTGATCACATCATCATGATTATCTGGGTCATGAAGATCTTGTTTGTACAGTTCTTCTGTGTATTCTTGCCACCTCTTCTTAATATTTTCTGCTCTGTTAGGTCCATACCTTTTCTGTCCTTTATCGAGCCCATCTTTGCATGAAATGCTCCCTTGGTATCTCTAATTTTCTTGAAGAGATCTCTAGTCTTTCCCGTTCTGTTCTTTTCCTCTATTTTTTTGCATTGATTGCTGAAGAAGGCTTTCTTATCTCTTTTTGCTATTCTCTGGAATTCTGCATTCAGATGCTTATATCTTTCCTTTATCCTTTGCTTTTCACCTCTCTTCTTTTCACAGGTATTTGTAAGGCCTCCTCAGACAGCCATTTTGCTTTTTTGCATTTCTTTTCCATGGGGATGGTCTTGATCCCTGTCTCCTGTACATGTCACAAACCTCAGTCCATAGTTCATCAGATACTCTATCTATCAGATCTAGGCCCTTAAATCTATTTCTCACTTCCACTATATAGTCATAAGGGATTTGATTTAGGTCATACCTGAATGGTCTAGTGGTTTTCCCTACTTTCTTCAATTTGAGTCTGAATTTGGTAATAAGGAGTTCATGATCTGAGCCACAGTCAGCTCCTGGTCTTGTTTTTGTTGACTGTATAGAGCTTCTCCATCTTTTGCTGTAGAGAATATAAAATCAGATTTTGAGAATATATAAATCTGATTTTGATGTTGACCATCTGGTGATGTCCAAGTGTAGAGTCTTCTCTTGTGTTGTTGGAAGAGGGTGTTTGCTATGACCAGTGCATTTTCTTGGCAAAACTGTATTAGTCTTTGCCATGCTTCATTCCGCATTCCAAGGCCAAATTTGCCTGTTACTCCAGGTATCTCTTGACTTCCTACTTTTGCATTCCAGTCCCCTATAATGAAAAGGACATCTTTCTAGATGTTAGTTCTAAAAGGTCTTGTAGGTCTGAAAAGGCTGACTGAGAAGGCCTTACAAATAGCTGAGAAAAGAAGAGAAGTGAAAAGCAAAGGAGAAAAGGAAAGCTATACCCCTTTGAATGCAGAGGTCAAAACAATAGCAAAGAGAGATAAGAAATCCTTTCTCAGCGATCAATGCAAAGAAATAGAGGAAAACAACAGAATTGGAAAGCCTAAAAGATCTCTTAAAGTGATCTCTTTAAGAAAATTAGAGATACCAAGGGGACATTTCATGCAAATATATGCTCAATAGGGGACAGAAATGATATGGACCTAACAGAAGCAGAAGATATTAAGAAGAGGTGGCAAGAATACACAGAAGAACTGTACGAAAAAGATCTTCACACCCAGTTAATCACGATAGTGTGATCACTCACCTAGAGCCAGACATCCTGGAATGTGAAGAAAAGTGGACCTTAGGAAGGTTCACCACAAACAACTGGTATTCCAATTGAGCTATTTCACATCCTGAAAGATGATGCTTTGAAAGTGCTGCACTCAGTATGCCAGCAAATTTGGAAAACTCAGCAATGGCCACAGGACTGTAAAAGGTCATTTTTCATTCCAATTCCAAAGGAAGGCAATGCCAAAGAATGCTCAAACTACCACACAATTGCACTCATCTCACACGCTAGTAAAGTAAGGCTCAAAATTCTCCAAGCCAGGCTTCAGCAATACGTGAACCGTGAACTTCCAGTTGTTCAAGCTGGTTTTAGAAAAGGCAGAGGAACCAGAGATCAAATTGCCAACATCCGCTGGATTGTGGAAAAAGCAAGAGAGTTCCAGAAAAACATCTATTTCTGCTTTATTGACTATGCCAAGGCCTTTGACTCTGTAAATCACAATAAACTGTGGAACATTATGAAAGAGATGGAAATACCAGACCACCTGACCTGCCTCTTGAGAAATCTGTATGCAGGTCAGGAAGCAACAGTTAGAACTGGACATGGAACAACAGAGTGGTTCCAGATAAGAAATGGAGTATGTGAAGGCTGTATACTGTCACCCTGCTTATTTAACTTCTATGCAGATTACATCATGAGAAATGCTGGGCTGGATGAAACACAAGCTGGAATCAGGATTGCCAAGAGAAATATCAGTAACCTCAGATATGCAGATGACACCACCCTTATGGCAGAAAGTGAAGAAGAACTAAAGAGACTCTTGATGAAAATGAAGGGAGAGTGAAAATGTGGCTTAAAGATCAACATCCAGAAAACTAAGATCATGGCATCCAGTTCTGTCGCTTCATGGGAAATAGTTGGGAAAATAGTGGAAACTGTGGCTGACTCTATTTTGGGGGGCTCCAAAGTCACTGCAGATGGTGACTGGAGCCATGAAATGAAATTAAAAGGTGCTTACTCCTTGGAAAGAAAGTTATGACCAACCTAGACAGCATATTAAAACACAGAGACATTACTTTGCCAACTAAATTCCATCTAGTCAAGGCTATGGTTTTTCGATTAGTTGTGTATGGATGTGAGAGTTGGACTATAAAGAAAGCTGAGTGCAGAAGAATTGATGCTTTTGAACTGTGATATTGGTTAAGAATCTTGAGAGTCCCTTGGACTGCATGGAAATCCAACCAGTCCATCCTAAAGGAGATCATTCCTGGGTGTTCATTGGAAAGACTGATGTTGAAGCTGAAACTCCAGTATTTTGGCCAGCTGATACCAAAAGCTGACTCATTTGAAAAGACCCTGATGCTGAGAAAGATTGAGGGCAGGAGGAGAAGGGGATGACAGAGGATGAGATGGTTGGATGGCATCACCGACTCAATGGACATGGGTTTTTGTTGGCTCTGGGAGTTGGTGATGGACAGGGAGGCCTGGCGTGCTGCGGTACATTCGGTCGCAATGAGTCAGACACGACTGAGGGAGTGAACTGAACTGAACTGAACTGTACTGAGCTGATAAAAAAGCTCTGGAGTCATCAAGCCTGGCCCCTGGTCCTGAAGCTAAATCTTCTTCAGAGATCTCGAATCTGACACTGTTCACCATAAGCTGTCAATAGCATCTAATGCTGGGTCAGAATGTGGAGCGTCTGAAGACAGTGGGGGAAGGCAGAATATACTCGCTCATTAGTGGAGAAAATAGGGGTCAGTCTCTGCCGGGAGCCAGCACGAGGAGTCCCGCCCATGGCAAAGGACATGAGGTTAAGGAGTCTGACAAGCACGTGTGAGTTGGGCCTTAAGGGAGCCTTGCTGAATTTTCTTGAGCATCTACCCCCAAAACCAGAGTCTGCCTGCCTGACTGCATTATGCTTTCCACCTATTCTTCTGACATTACAGGGGGCTATCCCCGACTACCTTTCTCTGGAAAAAGTTAACTTAGAGCTCCAATTAGTCTCCTGCATATGAAAAGAATGTTTCAGCTCAAACCCCTTTGAGGGCTCTCTAACTTGCCTGACAGGTTTAACTACACTTGTGATTGTTTATGGCCCCCCAGCTGTGAGAAACTCTACGTTTAAAGCATCTTAAAGCCTTTTCTAAAGATCTAAAAATTATATTGGTGATGGGTTTCACTGTTGAGTCAATGACTGCTGCCAGGCCTCCATATTCTTTATCTTTTAGGCACCTGGAGGATATTAATCAACGTAATTGGGATATAGAAAAAAGAATATAGTAGTTTTTGATGTTAGCAACACTAGACTTTTGACTTAATTAATTTTCTCTTTGTTATAAATCACTGTACTCCTCTTTCTTTGTTATAAATTGTTGTGTCCTTGCTATGTAAGAATGTAACTTTATTTAGTGCTTTCTGAGAGTGGCACCAGATTTTGGAAAAGAACAACACTATTAAGGCAAATAAGTTTTCTGGTTGACAGACCCTTATCAGAAAAGGGCCATAAAATGCTACTAGGCCTTCTGGCCAGAAGATGATGTAAATCACCTAAGACTTGGGTATACAGCTAGGTATGCAGAGAGAAAGCCTGGTCTCGATAAGAGTCAGGGCTGCCGACGCTGCATAACTTTGTATTATCCATTGATCTCTATGTACAACCAAAAGTATAAAAAGTTTCCTGAACAATAAAGGATGGGCCAGTCACTGGAAAGACTGGTTTCCCCCATTTCGACTCTTTCTCTCTCTTTCTCCCTGTCCCTCCCTCTCCTTTTCAGGCTGATCCCTTGGAGTCTGGAGGCTCTCCTAATCTACTTACTTGCCTGAGCTTCTAAAACCCACACGAGAGGGAGCCCAAGGTGGGGCACCCTCTGCTATTCAAGCGGGTGCCTGTGGCCTAATGTAGATGGTGCAAACCTCTTGTCTTGAGGTTTTATTAGCTTTCCACATAAACCAAGTTATTCAGCATCTTTTCTCCACTAATTTTCCTACTACACTATTCTTTCCTAATCTTATATTTCTAATTAAATAATTCTTTTGTAAGACATCGACTCTGTCTCCCCTTTGAATTCCCTGGATCCCCTGAGGCTGGACCCCGGCAAGTCTCACCTTTGGGCTGGAATCTGGTAATATCTCTGAAAATTAAACATAAAAATGCTTTTCAATCCAATCACCCAACCCCTGTGAAAGAGGCTGAACGCACCTCAAAATTTGTCTTGTATGTGAACAGTGAAATTCCACAAGGCCACAAACAAGAATAAGTTAGATCTGTATTGGCTGACTCAGAAGTATTTCCACAATGTTTTATTAACAGAAGAAAAGCAAATGTTTACCAACAGCAAACCTTTCTACATGTGATATGAAACTTCCCATGAGGGTAAGAGCACAGGGGAAGGCCCCGAAGGGCTCCTACACACCTGGTTTATCCCAGTGAGAGAGGGGAGAGGTCAAAGCTAGGAAAAATGAGCCATAGACAAGAGAATAACCAAAAAAGCATGTAAAACATTCCTTTTATATAAAATTACATGTATTTGTTCACTGTCCCAGAGAACTGTGGGAAAAAAGGCCAAGTTACTCAGGGCCACTAATCAGAACTTTCTGTGATGATGAAAACGTTTTCTATCTGTGCTTTGTCATCCACACCAGTAGTCAGGAGATGCATGTGGCTACTGAGCCTGTGAAATGTGGTAAGTATGACCAAGGAACCAAATCTTTAATTTATTTAATTTTAATTAAATTTAAGAAGCTAATACATTTATAGACAATGGTTTACCATCAACAGTGCAGTTGCTTCTTAAAGAAAGTTATTTTCAGTTGTGCTGGGTCCTTGTCGCTGCATGAGGGCTTTCAATAGTTGCAGTGTGCAGGATTCGCAGTGTGGTGGCTTCTCTTGTGGAACGCAGGCTCTAGAGCACAAGACCTTCGGTAGTTGTGGCATTTAGGTTCATTGCCCCACAGCATGTGGAATCTTCCCGGACCAGCAATCAAACCTGTGCCCCCTGCATTTGCAGGCAGATTCGTAACCATTGGACCACCAGGCAAGTCCTGTTTTCTTTTTTCTATTCTTGTATAGTGTTTGAATGGTTCTATGATGAAACTATTATGTAATCAATAAAATAAATAAATAAAATTAAAAGCCTGTAGAGAAACAGTATGTGTGGTGATTAAGAGTTCAGGTTTAGATCCACACAGCCTGGTTCAAATCCTAGCCTTGTGACTTCATTGCTTTGGGGCAAATTACTTAGCCTCAAATTACTTTCTCTACTATGCCTTAGTCTCCTCACCAGTAAAAGAGGCATAATCATAGTACCTACCTCATGGGATTATTGTGAGGATGAAGTGAGTCTGTACATGAGGAGGTCTTAAGACCAACTCCTGGTACATGATGTTTGTTAAGTATTTGCAAATGTAAGTATAACTGAATACGTTCAGTTCAGTCGCTCAGTCATGTCCAACTCTTTGAGACCTCTTGGACTGCAGCACACCAGGCTTCCCTGTTCATTACCAACTCCCGGAGCTTATTCAAAGTCATGTCCATCAAGTCGGTGATGCCATTCAACCATCTCATCCTCTGTCATCCCCTTCTCCTCCTGCCTTCAATCTTTCCCAGTATTGAGGTCTTTTCCAGTGAGTCAGTTCTTCACATCAGTATTACCCAGGGTTTAGTTGCAAGTGGTAAGAGACTCTGGCTGAAGGGTGTACTAATTGGATACTTATTGGCTTGCAAAAATGTTGAGATGTCTGGAGGACCAGGTGTCAAGCCCAGGAACTGATCCCTCACTGCTGTTCTGATACCAACCTAAGTTGTTGGGGGCCATTGCTTCCCTTTATAACCAGCTCGCTGTTAAAGAGCCCTGAATGAGCAATATTCATGGAAAGGAAAGTTTGCTTTATTTGGATGCTGGCAATGTAGGGGAGGGAGAGCAGTGCCTGTCCAAAGTCTGACCACACTTCCTCCGCCCTTGACAGTGGACAAGAGCTTTTCTAGGCTTAGGGTGGGGGCTACAGGCAGAAAGAGCACAGTCAGTTCTGTTATCTTGAAATTGGTCATCAGTGGTCTGACAACAACACCTTGATTGTTTTAGATACAGTTAATCTTAAGTTCCAAGGTAAGTTTGTTCCCATTTTCTCAAGGCCAGTACTCAGAATAGTGGCAGCTTATGTAATGGCTTCAGTCTGGTCATCATATAGTTAATTTCTTCTACCTGGGAGTTTCAGTATCTATAAGGCAGCTCACAGGGTATGGCTCAGAATTTATAGAAAAACTATTACCAACCTGGACAGCATATTAAAAAGCAGAGACATTACTTTACCAACAAAGGTCCATATAGTCAAAGCTATGGTTTTCCAGTAGTTACATATGGATGTGAGATTTGGACTACAAAGAAAGTTGAGCTCAGAAGAACTGATGCTTTTGAACTATGGTGCTGGAGAAGACTCTTGAGAGTCCCTTGGACTGCAAGGAGATTAAAGCAGTCAATCCTAAAGGAAATCAGTCCTGAATATTCATTGGAAGGACTACTGCTGAAGCACCAATACTTTGGCCATGAGATGTGAAGAACTAATTCCTTGGAAAAGACTCTGATGTTGGGAAAGATTGCAGGCAGGAGAAGGGGATGACAGAGAGTGAGATGGTTAAATGGCATCACTGACTCGATGGAGATGAGTTTGAGCAAGCTCCGGGAGTTGGTGACAGATGGGGAAGCCTGGTGTGCTGCAGTCCATGAGGTCACAAAGAGTCAGACACTACTGAGCAACTGAACTGAACTGATCATCTATAGCCCTTGAGAAAGAATTAAAGGTCCTTGATTGTGCTTAATTATTATTTTGTCTTCCTTTGTTTCTGCATGTTCTCACTTCTCTGGTTATACTTTTTCTTTGGCTGAAGTCTTTCCACAGATAAAAGGCAGGCAGAGGACATAGAAGCATGAGGGGAGGAGCATAGGGTCCTGCTCTGTTTCACCTTTGGTTCCCAAGTGGAAGTTCTGTCCAGTGCATCAGGTTGACACAGCCTAGTTCATGAATCGGCCAGAGCCCTGGCTGAAGGGAGTCTGTACCAGCAAGTCCCCTATCTTGTTAGTTCAGCTTCTATCAGGGAGGTGGCTCTATGATGGGAGTGCAAGCGTGCGTACTAGTTGCTTCAGTTGTGTCTGACTCTTTGTGACCTTGTGGACTGCAGCCCACCTGACCGTAGCCCACCTGACCATAGCCCAGCCCTCCTCTGTCCATGGGATTCTCTAGGCAAGAATACTGGAGTGCATAGCCAAGCCCTTCTCAAGGGGAGCTTCCTGACCAGGGAATGAACCCACATCTCTTGTGTCTCCTGTATTAGTAGGTGGATTCTTTACCATTAGCACTATCTGGGGGAAGCCCTTTCAGAAGTGAGACAACAGTATTCCAGTAGATGAAAACTACTTCTCACCATGTTTGTGCTGTACCATCTACACAAAAAGCCACCCAGATGAGACACTCAGAATGTGGGTTTAAGGACACATAAAGCCCTGAGTGGTGAGTGTTCAAGGTCATTGGAAACAGGGGCTCTGCTATTCACAATCATGCAATAACCCTTTTTGAGGAGCTACTACTTCTAGCTGTGTGAACTTGGGCTTACCCCCATACCTTGGCTGTGTCTCAGTTTCCTCATCTATAGAATGAATGTCATGTTAATAGAATGTTCTTCTATTATCATGAAGTTGTTAGCAGATTGCATGGTCATATCTGAAGCATTTAGAGCACTGCATAGCCATACATCAAGTTATATAAAAGTCTTTTGACAGGTAAATAAAATTCATTGGACTGGCTCCTTTCTCAAGATATTTAAAAAATTTTGTTCCCAATAAAAAAGACTGCCCTTACTCACTGCTCTCACCAGAATTCACAGAGCAAGTTTTATACTGGTAAGTACTAGGACAGGATTCCCACTTCTCCTTTACCATTGGCATTTTTTCCTCTCGTTACACATGGTGGGTTGAAGAATTTACATAAGAGATCCTGCTGGTTATTCTAAGCAAGGTCATACATGTTAGCAAGAGAAAGATGTATTTGGCTTAGAGACACTTGTGATAGGCCTGAATAATGGCCTTTGAAAGATGTCCCATGGTAATTCCCAGAACCTGGGGATTCACTAGAACCTGGTGAATATGAATTACTTTAACATATATACATAATAAGGTAGGTGTGATTAAGTTAAGGACCTTGAGATGGGAAGATTATCCTAGATTATCCTGGTGGGCCAGTATAATCATCAGAATCTTTATAAGAGGCAGATGGGAGGTCAGAGAGGAGGGAAGATGCTACAGTGCTGACTTTGAAGATGAAAGGAGGCAGCCCATAGAAGCTGGCAAATGCAAAAAAGCAGAGTCTCCTTTAAGCCTCCAGAAGGAATGCAGCCTTGATTTTAGACTTCTGACCTCTGGAACCATAAGATGGTAAATTTGTGTTGCTTAAAGTCACTAACTTCACACTAATTAGTTACAGTATGAACCATAAAAGAATACAATGCTCTCTATACCGAAGACTTTCTCCAGATGATCCATGAAAGTTCAGATGACTTGTTCTTGCAGAAGATGCTCAGAATGAACCAAGAACAATGGGGCGTGTTTTTTTTTTTCTTTGTTTGTTTGTTTTGTTCTTTTTAAAGAAAGATTTGGCATCATCCTCTGGACTCTGCTTTGTGATCAACTAAGAACAAGATCACTTGCCATGTGGCAGATGTTTCCAAACATAGTAGCAAATTCTCTCCTTAGAACATACTTGAAAAGTTCCGCTTTTTCTCTTGTGCCATTCCTTCTATTGTTTTTGTTGACTTGTTACCTAAAGCTTTTGTTTACATTTTTAATATCTATATAATAGTATTGACAACTACCCTGTATCACAAACCTTCTGTGTATCAGGCACTGACCAAAGCAGAACAAACATGCATTCACTCATTTAATCTCCACAATAACCTATGGAAGAAGACACTGCAATTATGCCCAGTTTACAGATGAGGAAACCAAGGCAAAGAGAGAGTAAGCAACTTTCCCAAAGTGAAATAGCTTCATAGTAAGTCATGCTTCAAAACCAGGTCATGAGCCTAACTGCTCATAAATATAAAGTTCCTCAGGGCCAAGACCCAGTGTTATTCTTGTTTTAACCTCTCTCGCTCCCATCCACCACCCCTAGCACATTTATTGAGCTCTTGTTACTGCTAGCACTGTGGTAGACTCTTCCACATCATCTGTACTATAATCTCAAACACCTTATCCAAGGCCCTACAAATACTAAAGTGGAAGAGCTTTCCAAGCCACCAAACGGAATTACAGATATGAGAGCCCTGGAGTTGGGGCCAAAACTCTGACTGCAGCCTTAGCTCTCCCACTTTTTACAACAGTGAAACTTGTGCCAGTCTCTTCACCATTACTCTCTCTGCCACTTCACTTCTAAAATGGGGGTGATCAAACCTACTTTGTAGGCATTTCAATCTCCTCCTGGATGGGGTTGGTGGCACATCAAAGCTGGGAGACAGACCTGGCTCCCCTCACAGCAGCAGCAGGTGTCTGAGGCTTCTTGATGGAGCAGAGCTCTGGAGGGCACTCTACCCTTCCCCCAGTGAAGCCCAGTTCCTATCTTCCTTCCTGGCCTTCTCCAAGAGGAGTTACCATCCACCTGAAAATGTTGATTACTTCCTTCCAGGGAGCAGCACCACATCACCTACCCCAGCTCGCATACCACTCATTAGGTGCAAATACTGTTTCTCCCTCCATCCACTCCTCAATCAGGGTCTTGTTGCCACAGGCATTGGCAGCGCCTTAGAAACCCTCACTGTCACATGTGAATCGGGGACCTCAGGCTAGTACACTACCTGACCCTTTTCTTCACCATGGTTCCAGACACCTATCCAGGCACTGAAGGAAATTTGAAGATGAAAGGGTTATGGGACCTTTATGTGTGAGATGAGGGAACAGGTCCCAGTCCCTGGGAAATAGACATGCCACCAGTTTCTACTACTTCTCTGACCCAAAGATCAGGGAGAAATGAGGCAGCCCAGAGCAACCGCTAACCTCAACTCTAAGAACCAGAATGGATTCTCAGCCACCTCCCAAATTATTCAAAACATAATTCAGGAGACATCAGCCAAGTTGGCAGAGTAGAAAGAACTGAGCTTACCTCCTCTCACAAGTACACCAAAATCACAATTATCTACAGGACATCAATGAAAAGATCAGAACTTACTGGAGAAGACTTTCTACAGTAAAACACAAGGAAGGAACCACAACAAGATAGGGAGGGGGGTACACTCAAGACACCATCAAGTCCTGTACCCCTAGGTGCAGGATCCACAAGCGAGAATAAATATAGTGTGTAGGTTATTCCACAGGAAGGAGAGTTCTGAGCTTTCCCCTGCCCAGGGGTTCTGCAGCGGGAAGACCAGCCCCCAGTTGTTGTTCATTCGCTCAGTCATGTCCAACTCTTTGCAACTCCATGGACTGCAGCACACCAGGCCTCCCTGTCCTTCACCATCTCTCAGGTTTAACTTCAGCAGCCCCAAAAGCCTGGGGTGAATAGAGACAGCACTCTTAAAGGGTATACCTGAAACCAACACAACACTCTAAGTTTACTTCAGTTTTTTTTTAAACGAGTTAAAAAAGAAAAAGACTGACACATTTCACAGTACCCACAGTACCCAAGCTTCACTGCAAGGAGATCCAACCAGTCCATTCTGAAGGAGATCAGCCCTGGGATTTCTTTGGAAGGAATGACGCTAAAGCTGAAACTCCAGTACTTTGGCCACCTCATGCGAAGAGTTGACTCATTGGAAAAGACCCTGATACTGGGAGGGATTGGGGGCAGGAGGAGAAGGGGACGAGAGAGGATGAGATGGCTGGATGGCATCACTGACTCGATGGACGTGAGTCTGAGTGAACTCCAGGAGCTGGTGATGGACAGGGAGGCCTGGCGTGCTGTGATTCATGGGGTAACAAAGAGTCAGACACGACTGAGAGACTGAACTGAACTGAACCGAAGCTTCACTTAAAAAAAAAAAAAAGTTGAACCTCTACCTACTACTCCTACGTGTTCTGAACCCTTTAGGATAGAGTATGCTGGCATCTGCACATTACTTCTAATTATATCACAAAATATGATGAAATGAGGACTGGATAAAGGGAAGGATAGATGACTGCAGATATAATAGAACAAGTGCAGAAAAATCTTAGTAGTAAAATCTAGATAGCAGGTATTTGGCTACCTTCTGTACAATTCTTAAAATTTTTATTTATGTTTGAAACTTCTTATAACAAAATGTTAGAGAAAACATGTAGGCAATTTATATAAATAGTTGACTGTACTCAGGGTAGGGTAGTCATATATGGATGTGAGAATTAGACTCTAAAGAAAGCTGAGCACCAAAGAATTGATGCTTTTGAACTGTGGTGTTGGAGGAGACTATTGAGTGTCCCTTGGACTACAAGGAGATCAAACCAGTCCATCCTAAAAGAAATCAGTCCTGAATATTCATTGGAAGGACTGATGGTGAAGCTGAAACTCCAATACTTTGGCCACTTGATGAGAAGAACTGACGCATTGGAAAAGACCCTGATGCTGGGAAAGGTTGAAGGCAGGAGGAGAAGGGGACGATAGAGGATGAGATGGTTGGATGGCATCACCAACTCAATGGACATGAGTTTGAGTAAACTCTGGGAGTTGATGATGGACAGGGAAGCCTGGCGTGCTGCAGTCCTGGGGTCTCAAAAAGTGGGACACAACTGAACGACTGAACTGAACTGAGGGTAGGGACACTTGTGCATTTATAGATCCTAACGAATTCTAAAACAGTAAAGAGTCTAAGAGATTTATCCCAGTTACTTCATTTAACAGATGAGGAAACTGAGGCTCAGAGGTAAGTGACTTGCACTGGGTCACACAGCTAGCTGGTGACAGGGGAGGCCTAAAGCTGCCGAACTGAAAACCCTCTTGATTCTATCATTAGGAAAATGTTTTGCCTCAAATTGAAGCATTGTTATCAAACGCATTTTAGAATCTCAGAGTTTTATTTTGTACTTCTGCAAATGATAATCTTTGTTACCTACTGAAGCAAAAACACTATTTTTTAAAGTTTGTAGACTCTGGAGGTAAAAAAGGGGAATGAAATAGTACTTACTTTTAAGCAGTTTAATTAAAGTTTTTAGCTACTTATCTATTTATTGCTTTATTATAAAGTGCTTCTGCAATGCCTAAATGCTTTGGCAGAGCATAGAGAGATACAATTATTAATTGCTATTATCATAACCACTTCACAAAGCAGTGAGTACTTAGACCTTCACCTCTACTTCCTGGGAGCAAAAGTTTCACACCAAACATTCCCCAAATACAAGCAACTTCAGAGTAAAATATTCATATGAATCACCAAGAGCTATTATTAATCCTTTTTCAGAGTGTCTGAGTCATTACCTAAAAGAAGATTTCCCTTGGGTTTAATTTGAGGAGAAAATAAAGGGTTCAAATGTAATATTTTTCTTCTGCCTTAAAAAGTACTAGTCCTTGGCCCTGTTTCCTGGCCTGCTCTCTCCCTTACTGCTTCTGAGAGAGGAGGTGCTCAGAGGCAAACCAACTGCTCTGTGAAATGAATCGTGTGTCCAGGCCTTTTCCTATTTCTGTCAAGGTAGTATATCGACCAGCTTTCTGTCTCCCTGCACCCAGATGTACCCTAGAAAAGCCACAGAAGCAGATGGAATCGTGGACCTGAAAAAGCTATTAAAAACACCTCCAAAGTGTGAGATGTCCCTGGGGAGAAAGCAGGTGTGTTGCAGGGCCTGACCTTGAGTGGGTCAGAGTGGCCTCTGGCTACAGAAACCTGCAGCATCAGCGCAGGCAGCCAGGGTTGTCAGAGAATATTCAAGTACCACAGAAGCCCTTCTGGGGTGAGGGGCTGATAAAAAACAGGACTGACAGCTGATACTTAGCATTCACTCACTCACCTCTCCCCCTTCAAGCTTCCTAGGATGAGGGATTCTAGCCTAGGAGAACTCTGATCACAGGAAGTACCTGGCAGTGTGGGCACCAAAGTCATAGTTTACAGAGTTCTGTGGGGCCCAGAGCAGTCTGCCAGGGGGCTCATCCCTTCCCCTATCATTACACTCCCCTGGAGAAATCTGACTCTTCTTCAAAACTAAATAGAGTAGATTAAAACAGTAACATGAATTCCCTGGGCAAAATAACCGTGCATCTAAAGATGACGAAGAGAACAACAGACATTGATTGGAACGCATGGGGCAAAACTTAAATAAGCACAATAAATATTCTCTACAGGGCTGGAGGTTGGGAAAGAGGTGAGAATGTTGGCCAAAGGGACAAACTTCCAGTTACAAGATGAATAAGGTTCAAGGAACTAGTGTATCACCTGATGACTATAGTTAACAACACTGGGTTGTGTATTTGAAAGTTGTTATGAGATCTTAAATGTTCTCACAACAGCAGCAGAAACGGTAGTTGTGGGAGGTGAAGGAGAAGTGAGCTAACTGATCAGGAAAAACCAAGTCCTAACCAGGTCATCTGAGCGTCAACAGCTAAAGCCAACCACTGATGAACTTCCCAATGGCACAAGCCAATAAAATCCTGTATGTGTGTGTGTGTGTGTGTGTGTGTGTGCATGATAGACAGCTTACAGACAAGGACCTAAGAGGGGATGGGATGGGGTAGGATTAGATATCACTAACCTTGCTTTTAGTTCTGCCACTTTGTGATGCAATGAACAGAGCAATTTCACAAAGAGTGCCTTTCTGAAGGCGTTGCTTTAGCTAATAACTCACTGGCTAAAGCCTCTTTTGTTCTTGTCCATTCTTGATTTGGCAGTCTCCATGATCTCGCTAAAATAATTTTTTTAAATGTGTACTCTTTGGAATATAGTCATATACATTTTTTATTCTATTTATGTAAAGCTCTAGAAAATAAAAACTAATCTCCATGGACAGAATGCAGATCAGTAGTTGTCTGGGAGTAGAAACATTTAAAAAGGGACAGAGCATTTAAAAGGGGGCAGGAGAAAATGCTTGGGGTGATGGACATGTTCCCTCTCCTGATGGTGTTTATGGTTTCAGCAGAATATATGTATGTAGAAACTCACCCAAATGGATACTTAAATATGTATTGTTTATTATGTGTCAATTGTATCACAATAAAACTGTTAAAAAGAAAAGGAAATAAAAACATATTGACAAAACAAAAAGCAAATTGGATAATGTCACCCTATTTAACACCCTGCAGTGGTTTCCCAGTTCTCTCAGTGCAAAACCCAGTCTATAATGGGATTTGGAAGGCCATCCTGATCTGGCCCTGTTGATCTTAATGCAACTCTTACCATGTCCCACTTCTCATGGGGCCCCAGATATCCTCAATTTCTCCCAATTCCTGGCTCCACTCCAATCACGTGCCATACTCTGCTTCTTGGAACATCCCGCTTGCACCCAACCCTGCACATACACATGTATTTACCCAATAACTGCTTTAGGCTCCTTCCCAGACATTCCCTCCTATGTACCTCCTATGTACTCCTGCCCAGCATCTCCCTACCCCCTTGACTGTGAGGCTCCCCTCCAATATACCACATTGTACACAGAACTTCCCACAGCTCAGCACCTATACTCTATCATCTAAGTGCCTTTTTACTTCTCTGAAGCCCCTCACCATCCTGTGAGGTGTTCTAAAGATCTGTCTTATATATCATAGCTCTGGTCCCCTGAACACTGTCCAGAATATCATGTGCTTGTTGAATAATTTGATAAATAAATCAGCAGGTCATAGACAGTCCAAGAGTATATCTTAACTACTAAACTTAGAGGAGGGACTTCCCTGGTAGTTGAGGGGTTAAGAATCCACCTTCCAATATATAGAACACAGGTTCAATCACTGGTCAGGGAACTAAGATCCCGCATGTTGCATGGCAACTAAGCCTCTGTGACACAACTAGAGAAGCCTGTTGTGCTGCAGCGAAGACATAGCACAGCCAAAATAAATAAACAATAAACTTGGAGGAGACTCAGGCCAACCTTGAGAAAGGGCAAGAGGAAGGATAGCTCCGTGGTAAGAGCTCAGGACACAGTGTTAGGTAGACTTGGGTTCAGATATCAGTTCTGCCACCCCATAGGGTAACCATATGGATATTCCAAAACATCTCTGTGCCTCAATCTCTTCCTCTGTTAAATGCAGATGGTGACATCTATCTCACTGGGTGGTTTAGAGGAGTAAAGAAGATCATCTGCATAACTTGAGGTCCAAATGTCAACTACAATTAAGCAAAATAATATCATAGTGAAAGGTGGTTGCTGAACCACGAAAACACGCTGGGATTTTTGGCCTCCAGAGGAGAAGAATTCAATCTGGGGCCAGAGATGAGGCTTGATCACTCGGAGCTTTTGTGTAATAAAGCTTTATTAAAGTGTAAAGGAGATAGAGAAAGCTTCTGACATAGGCATCAGAAGGGGGCAGAAAGAGTACCCCCCTGCTAGTCTTCAGATGGATGTTATATAGTCACTAGCAGTTTGTTAATGAAAGAAAGGAATGTCATAAAACTCAGAATGGCACCAGGCCCCTCATTCATAAAATGTATTTTGGGATACTCTTGGCACCAGATGAGTCATCCCAGGCCATAAAATGATTGACTTGAATCTTGTAGAAGGGCAGATCACCATACAAACAGTTTCGTTTACATAGATCAGGGGAATAATGTCTGAGTATAACACAATGGTTTGTCAAGTAAGTTCTGAGCCATTAGGCAGAATCAACTTGAAGACAGAGTCTGGGATAAATGCATAGTACATTAATATAGTTTAAGACAAACATTTCCATAAGAAAGATGCATTGGTTGACTCAAGGTTTGAGAATAGTTAACTTCGAGTGTTACCAGGTGTCATTATGGCAACACAGTATTTTAAGAGAAACCTCCTTTTTAAATTTGTATAGAGAAGGGAGAAAAAATATATCACAGTTTGTTTTCTCCTGCCACTTAAGAGAGAAATAAAAAATGTCGTCTAACACTTGCAGCCTATTTCCAAATTTTGGAGACCCCTGGCCTTCCTGCCTGTTACCCTCTCATTAGTCCTTAAGAGAAAAGGGAACTACACCAAGAGAAGTCAGTCAAATAAATGTCTCTGGTATCACCAAAATGAGGTAGCCAGTTCAAAGTCAAGTAGGTGCATAGCAATCCAACCTTTCCCTCTGACCAGTTTGTGCCTGAAAACCCATCTCAACCAACTTCTTACCTGAAAATCTCTGGGCCAGGACCTGCTCCCCTGGAAACCGGACCCACAACATTAAATCCAAACACCCATCTCTTGAAGCACCAGTCCCTCCAGTGCCCCTATACCCATGTGCCACTGGGCAAGCAGCCAATTCAGCGCCAATGTCTCCTCTGAAGCCAAAACAATGGGGCAGCTGAGTAACCTGGATCAGAAGACTAAACAAGTTCCCACTGCCCTTATGAATCTGAAATGCTGATCATATTTCAGGGCAAGTAGCTTTTGGGAAAGAGGCCCTGAGTTTATTGAATTCCTTATTGAAATTTCCTTATTGAAAGGAAAAAGGATTTTTAGAGTGAAAATCTGGGAAAGCAGGACCCAGACAACTGAGCTTATTTTTGATAAAATACAAACTCCTATAGGGAGGACTTCTGTCTGCAGTGTTCGCCTCTATAGCATCTGGCTTATGGGAGGTGCTCAGTCAGTGTCTAGTCAATGAATACAGAGTTTGACAGGGCAGGGAAGGAGGCAAAGCTAAAAAGAAAATTAAAAATCTGTAACTTAATTCAAGTCCTAGAGAAAGATTGAGACAGTGGAGCTCGGCGGGTCCAATACTGAGCTGTTTCCTTGCCTGTGAAATGGGATTCATACTTAATACAGTGACTCTGTAGATGAAGTAAAATTTCAATTAAGTGCTTGTACATAGTAGACACAATTCCCTGTTCATAAGTGGACACACTGGATACACATACACACACACACACACACACACACACATGTACACACTCACACCATCTCCAGAGACTCTAGGGGACTGTTTTAATTCTGTATTTCCAGAGGAAGGATGGTGGTGCTTTGTTCATTACAACATATTGGCATTAAGGATGGTGAGAATCAGTGCAAAATGTTCTGGCCAAGTAGAGCCTGTGAAATAAACTCGAAAGGCTATGCCAGCTCATTAATTTGAATCCTAACCATATTACTGATTTTATAGTCACTTAAGCAAATAAATGTTTCAAGACACACTTTGGAGAACAACCTAATTTGTGAGAAATTTTCTTAAATTGGCCATTTGAGATGTTGCCACTGAGGCTTGACTACTCTGCTCTGACTTAGAGCAAAATGCTTGTTCCAGACAAAGGACAGGTCATTTCACTCTTTCCACTCATGCATTCTAAACAAGGAAAGCTAGGACACAAGATTAGCTGCAGCCTCTAGTTTTCACAGTAAATAAACTACAAAATCCATTTCTGACTCCAGTCTCTAATTGAATATGGGACAGAATTGGGAAAGCTGCCAGAGAGCCAATGGTTTTACATAAATTCTTCAATTACAAGGAATTGTTTGAAATCAGGCAGAACAATACAAGTTTCCTTTGTATCCCCTTTCCACTTCGACTGACAGAAATACTTATACACTTATTCAGGGATAATATTCTGTCTCCCATGGTACCATTACTGGTTGTTTGGACATTTGTGATTTTCTTTCCTCCCTCATTGGATAGCAGTCATGAGATGTAAATAGAACTGACCCTCACTTAAGCCTATTCACCTGGGCGCAGTTACTGAGGCCTCCCAAGCCAAAGTTCCTGGTTCACCTGATAGCTTACGGTGAACGGTGTTGGATTATTGATCTCCGAAGAAGAAGATTTAGCTGCAGGACCAGGGGCCAGGCTTGATCACTCAAGAGCTTTTGTGTAGCAGCTTTTTGTTAAAATGTAAAAAGGGACAAAAAAAACCTTCTGACATAGACATCAGAAGGTGGATAGAGAGCGCCCCCATGCTAGTTTTAGCAAGCTGATTTATGTCTGTTAGAAAGTTATTAATCAGATAATAGAGACACCTTAAGGCTGACAGAGTTTCACCAGGCTCCTCTCCCACAATATGCATTTCTGAGACAGGATGGCACGAGGTGTGTCATCACATAGCCATAAAACAATTGATATGAATACTGGTTTGTTGAGCTATTATAAGCCCAAGGTTTGAGAAAAGAAAAAAAATGTTAGTCTTAGGTGGAACCATTTTGAAGAAAGGCAAATTCCAAAGCAAATACATAGTTTCATTAACATAGCTTAAGAAAAACACTTCCATAGAGAAATCTCCTTTTAATTTTGTATGGAGAAGGAAAAAGAAAAACCTGACCCTTGTAGTTTGTTTCCTCCTGCAGCTTAAGGGAGAGATAAAAATGTCTGACGCTTGCAGCCTATTTCCTCCTTTTGGAGACCCTGGCCTTCCTGCCTGTTACCCTCTCAATCCTTTGACCACAGGGGTTGGGCAGGGCTGATCAGTCATGGCAAAGCTCAGAACTCTTGCTTTGGATATAAAAAAGGGGAACCAACCTTGAGATGCAGCCCTCACTAGAGCACTACAGTGTAGAGAGAGAAAGAGAATAAAACTAAGTCACTGAGACTTTGGATCAACTATTCCTGAAATCTATATACTTCTTAGATTTCCAGATATATGAGCTAATATGGTTTAAATTGGAGCTTCTGTTACAACCCAACACTTCATAAATAATAGATGCCCATCAGCAGATGAAAATGTATCTGCATTTCCAAAACTATATTTGACTTCCTGCATTTCATCCCAGCCCCAAATTCCTTGGAGTGCATAATCAAGGTAGACTATTTTACTTATGCCAAATGATTTTTCTTCACATCTGAAGTAGACTATATACCCCAATTTTGCAGCTTATTTGTAAGTAAGCACTGCACATTCTGACTGCCTCTGATTAGTAAAAGCTCAGAAAGTCATTAAAAACCTGAATTAGATCTGGAAACTGCCTGGTTGGTTCAGCATCAATGAGGCAATCAGTCAGGCATAGCACCTTAACATCCATTAGCCAATGAGTGGGTCAGCAGAAATACAGGAGGTGCCCACAGCCTTTGTGAGCCAGCCTCAAAAGGCTTCTCATCTTTGCTGTTGGATGAAGTTTGGATGAAGTTTAGCAGCAGATATACCTGCCCTTTTCTACCTGTCCGTCTTGCTTGGTTTCACGTGATTAGTAAGCAGCATTAGTTATAATCTCCCTGAATTAAAGCTATGAAGTAGCTTTGCTTCTTCTCATAAGAAACTCAGTCAGAATCACTCAGGTGCCCAGATATGAATAAAAATAAATATGAAGGCAGGAACAAGTGGATAATTATAGAAACTTTTAAAAGTCTGTTCTTACAAGGCCCAGAATGTTCTAGCTGGAAAGGATAAGATGGCAGACCACAAGCTGAGCTAGGAGGTTTTCAGCCATATCAAATCATACCTAAAAATCTATCACTCAGCTTTGTTTATCTGTTAAAATGTATGGAAGTCATATTTTCTATAAATAACTTAGATCTTAGTGTAATTATGATTACCTATAATGAATGCACTTGGAGACCTATCCTGCAGTCTGAAAAATTGCCACCCAGCTGTCATACTGCAGACCTGAAACAATGATTTGTGAATTTAATTCCCTGAAAGTAATATTATGAGACTGAAGCAATATGACCTCTCAACTCACCAGTGTTGTCTTTAAAAGTTCCATGCAGCCAGTACACAAAGATGTTTGTTCTGATACTGGACACTGTTTTTTTAAAAAAATATTCTATGCTTTTTGAAGACCATAAAGCCCTTCATATCACTTGATAGGGGGAAGAGAATCTGAGGCATATCCCCAGGGACCACTAAAACCTTATCACATAACAATCAGTAAGGCTGGTCTTGAGTTCCAAATATCAGTGTAATACTAGGCTAGCTCATCTCGAGAGTTCCTATATTTGAAGACTAGCAAGTGTGATGTTGCCATGGTAATAAGTTGCTAGGATACTTCCCAGCAGCTATCTAAGATGACTTTGTTAAACTGTATCACATAGATTAAGAACTAAGATATGGTTTTATGAGGCTTCCCTGGTAGTTCAAGCAGTAAAGAATCTGCCTGCAATGCAGGAGACCCAGGTTTAATCCCTGGGTCAGGAAGACTCCCTGGAGAAGGGAATGGCAACCCACTTCAGTATTCTTGCCTGGAGAAATTCATGCACAGAGCCTGGTAGGCTACACTCCATGGGGTCACAAAGAGTTGGACAGGACTGAGCGACTAACAGACACACAAAGGGACTTAAATATTCCTAAAACTTCTGCAGAGTGTCCAACTCTTCTGAATAATTTTTCATCTTGAGGTCACGGGTGTTCCTGTTTTTTCTACAAAGCATCAATCTCTGTGCATCGAGAGCAATGTTTCTGAAGAGTTCTCCGCCTGAGTCTCTGGGATTTCCTCCCAGGCTGCTGACATTTATCCCACAACTTTTCAGGCCACATGTAGCAGGTGACAACCATATCAAGGCCACTGCCTGACATCAGTTGTAAGACCCATCCTGACTTCAGAGAGTTTAATGTAAGTCTTAGAATAATGGAAGCAAGGGGAAGTCAGACTTCTGTCCTCTGCAGACAATCACTGCTGCAAAACTCACCAGGGAACAGTCCAGGAACTGAACTTGTCTCCTCAGCCTTTTGACATGGCACCACCCCGTGTGCCTCTCTGGCGATGTCGAAGCCAGTGGCCCCCAATCATTTTGGCACCAGGGACTTGTTTCATGGAAGACGATTTTTCCGTGGACCAGGGTGAAGGTGAGGAGATAGCTTTAGGATGATTCAAGAGCATTACACTTATTGTGTGCTTTATTTCTAATATTACAATAATGAAATAAACATATTAATACAACTCACCATAATGCAGAATAAGGGGGAGTCATGAGCTTGTTTTCCAGCAACTAGACTGTCACACCTGGGGGTGATGGGAGAATGGTGAGGAGGGGCTGTTAAAACAGATGAATCTTGGCTCACTGACCCCCTGCTCACTTCCTGCTGTGCAGCCCAGCTCCTAACAGACCACAAAACGGTACTGTGGTCTGTGGCCTGGGGGTTGGGGACCCCTGGCCTAAGCTGTGACTAGCTTTTCCTGGCAGCCTCATTCCTATCATGCCCACCCCAGAGGGAGAAGAATGAGCTTCAGAACTGGCACCACAGCCGTTGGTGCCAGAGTTCCCAGAGTTCTGGGATCAAGAACTTTGATTTCAATCCTGTCAAATTCACACTTGTATCCCTCTGAAGAATTCCTGGAGCGGCATGCTGAGTAGGGTAGGCCTACAAGGAGAGTTCTCACACCCAATATCCTCTTTTTATAATCAATACTTCTAGATACCAAAGATGGCTGCAAAGCTATCTGCCCCACATGGTCTTCTAGAGATTGGTTGCTCTCTTATCCAGAGATGGAGATGGCCTCCCCACCACTCAAATCTATGGGAGTTTTGTCTTATTTGTGACAAGTAGAACATGGCAGAAATGAAGCTGACTTTTGAAGCTAATTCAGACAAGGCTGTGTGACTTCCATTTGGCTTGCTAGAGCCCTGATGGCCAGGTAAGCAATCCGACCACCCTGAGGTGACCACAGAGGAGCCCAAGAGAGTTACCATAAAAAAAGCCTGAGACTATGTGGGGAGAGAGAGGCCTGGCCAGCGCCCAGCTGCTCAAATACAGACTGGGACTGACTCCAGCCATGAGAGACAAAGCAACTGCTCTTCCTCTAAGCCACTGCATTTGGGGATGATTTGTTACATGACTGTAGCAAATGGAACTACCCTTTGGGAATGGAATGTCATTGCCACAGGGGAGTGACTGGCCTAGAGCCATTAAAGCCTTCACATGACCACCATAGTTGCCAACTATGGTGCCAAAGGTCTGTCTAGTCAAAGCTATGGTTTTTCCAGTAGTCATGTTTGGATGTGAGAGTTGGACTATAAGAAAGCTGAGCACCGAAGAACCGATGCTTTTGAACTGTGGTATTGGAGAAAACTCTTGAGAGTCCCTTGGACTGCAAGGAGATCAAACCAGTCCATCCTAAAGGACCTCAGTCCTGAATATTCATTGGAAAGACCGATGCTGAAGCTGAAACTCCAATACTTTGGCCACCTGATGCAAAGAACTGACTCATTGGAAAAGACCCTGATGCTCGGAAAGATTGAAGGTGGGAGAGGGGGACAAGAGAGGATCAGATGGCTGGATGGCATCACCGACTCAATGGACATGAGTTTGAACAAGCTCCAGGAGTTGGTGATGGACAGGGAAGCCTGGCATGCTGCGGTTCATGGGGTCGCAAAGAGTCAGACACAACTGAGCGACCGAGCTGAGCTGAACTGAACTGCTGCTGCTGCTGCTAAGTCGCATCAATCGTGTCCGACTCTGTGCGACCCCAGAGATGGCAGCCCACCAGGCTCTTCTTTCCCTGGGATTCTCCAGGCAAGAACACTGGAGTGGGTTGCCATTTCCTAATTACCACCAAGGACAGTGACATCAGGGAAAGACTTGGAGTTCAGTGACCACTATTTCCAGCTGCTTCCTGCTCACAGAGCTTCAGTGACCCTCTCCATCCCTTCTTCTCTTCAACACTCCTAAGTCCCAGGATGGAAATTTTAGATCACTTGTCATCTATTGCATAAAAAGGGAATAATTTGAGCTAGCTCTAGAAACTTAAAAAGGTCAAACGGATGACAGCTCATTCCCTATGTAATTAAACCCTGGCCTTCACTTTGGGCTCCACCATCCTGGGATTGGAGCTGCAGGGGGTATGAGGTGGTGACAGGCCCTGCCTGGCTTCCACCACTAAAACAGCAAGAGTGTCCAGACAGCAACACAAGGCAGGACCAGGCCTTTTGGGATCTGAATCTTATGCAACTTGGGGAATGTTCTTTAGGTGAAAAAAGAAACCAAAATTATAAAAAGGAAACCAAAGGAGATATTGATATAGGATGTAAAAGTACAACCAATTATAACTTTAAAAAGCTAAAAAATATCAAAAACATGACAAAATCCAGGAAAAAAAAATTATGAGTTAATTACCTGACAAGCTTTTATAGTATTCTTTCCTACTTATAAGAGGGTGGATATCCCTTTATTCCATTTCATACTATCATTTTCTACACAGTGTAAGGTAGATTCACCTAGTCCAGAAGATCAGGACTAGAGACTGCTTCCATTCAGTTCAGTTCAGTTCAGTCACTCACTTGTGTCGAACTCTTTGCAACCCCATGAATCGCAGCACGCCAGGCCTCCCTGTCCATCACCAGCTCCCGGAGTTCACTCAGACTCGCGTCCATCGAGTCAGTGATGCCATCCAGCCATCTCATCCTCGGTTGTCCCCTTCTCCTCCTGCCCCCAATCCCTCCCAGCATCAGAGTCTTTTCCAATGAGTCAACTCTGCATGAGGTGGCCAAAGTACTGGAGCTTCAGCTTTAGCATCATTCCTTCCAAAGAAATCCCAAGGCTGATCTCCTTCAGAATGGACTGGTTGGATCTCCTTGCAGTCCAAGGGACTCTCAAGAGTATTCTCCAACACTACAGTTCAAAAGTATCAATTCTTCGGCGCTCAGCCTTCTTCATAGTCTAACTTTCATATCCATACATGACCACAGGTAAAACCATAGCCTTGACTAGACGGACCTTAGTCGGCAAAGTAATGTCTCTGCTTTTGAATATACTATCTAGGTTGGTCATAACTTTTCTTCCATTAGGAAGTGACGTTAAAAATAAGAAAGGACTGGAGTTAGTGAGGCAACATGTGGAGGTGGGAGGTGGGTCTGGGGTGGGGGTTGAGGGGTGGGAAGGGGCATGGCCAGGGGATGGGAGTGAGTGTCCCAGGCAAGAAGCCTGAGGTGGAAATGGCTTTCTCAGCTCTGGTAGGTCAGAGGATGAGAAACAAGAGAGGAGGTGATCAAAATGCAGGGGAAATACCTCCATGGAACGTTATGCAGCCATTAAACGGGATTCTGTGGGATCTACACAGCAACATGGAGCAAACCCTTGGTGGAAAATCACAGGCATGAATTTCTACACGAAAGTATAGCCACGTGAAGAATTATGGAATCTCACCAACAAGGTTCCTAGTGGAACAAAGAGTAAGTTTGAGTCCTTAGTCCTTTTTCCCACCTGTGGGTGGCATGGACTGTGCTGCACAGCATCGCGGCCCCCTCCCCCAGCCACTGCGAAGGCCAAGGAGCCAGGCCGCCGGTCAGGGGCACAGTCCAGGTGCCGCCAGGGAGGGGCCAGGTGAGCACGTGACTTTCTCATTTGGGGCTGAAGAACTTCCTCCCCGCTCAGCTCAGCAAGCGGACCAAGCATTCTTCCTGGGATGGGTCCTGTGCCCACCCTCAATCCTTTCTTTGTTCCTTTAGACTTATTTGGGTCCCATTTCAGTAAACTCACAAGAAAAAAAGTTTCGCTCTTACTACTTTAACTGATCACTTTATAAACAAAATACATACACGTTGTAGAAGGTCCAGGCAACATGAAAACCCATAAAGAAGGAAGGTTCAGAGGGTTGCTTTCTGTCATTTATTCCAGTTTTATCACGTTGTGCTCAGAGAACGTGATGTGTACTTGGGCATTTCAGAGGTGGTGCAGACTGGAGAGGATTTACTGAGGTTTTCTAAGGCCCAATCAATGAGTAATTTTGTAAATGTTTAAAGGTAGATTCTCTCCTTCAGTCAACAGAGTTCAGGATTTCTCTCTTAGGCAAAGTATAATATTCTGTTGGACTTTGTGCCAAAGTTTTTTATCTGGAATATGGAGATAACATAATAGTGTCTCTATCTGATGTGACTGGGCTAAGTTACATATGTTAATACATGAAAAGAGCTGAGAATAGTGTCCGCAACACACTAAGTGCTTACACAGTAAGCATGCTTAATTGTGGCCATCATGGTCATTATTTTTATATCCTAGATTCTGTACTTAAATGGAATTTTGTCTGCCAAGGATTAAGGAACTGGGTTTGTGGCTTCCCAATCGTTTTCTGTTGACTTCTCCTGGTATTTTCCATAGATTTGCTGTATACAATCTGAAATTCATGTGGCTAAACTCTTAAAGAATCCTTGTGTAATTTTAAGCTGATAGAAATCTAGCCCCTTAAGCCCTTTCCTCCATGCTGCCAGCTGTTTTTGTGTCTTACCCCATCTTTCCTCTTAGTCCATGTTTTCCTCAAATTTCCTGAGCAAAACTGCTTCTGTGGGTGGGAATCAGTTTTCTAGAGCAGGCTCTATCATTTACTGCTGGTGTTCGTGTCCCTTTATGAATAGATGCATGCTATCTTCTGTTTCCTTCAGTGAATTGGAGGTGATTTTTTCACTCCTTTGCCCTCAAACAAGCACAGGTTCACCATTCTGCTCTCTCCTCCCTGTTAACCCCAACTCTGCCTACATCCTTACCTGGAATGAGTCCTGGACAACTGGAGGTTGTAACCTGATCAGTCTGTCCTTCAGCAGCCAGAAGAGCCTGGGGCTCCAGGGGTATGGTTAAGTTGCCTTCCCGGGAGTTCTTCCAGAAGCCTTTTTCTTTTTCTACTGAAAACCCCACCAAAGTCATTTGAGTGGAAGGAGAGAAATCCTTGCCACTTATCTGCTAGGAATGCCTGTGGAGGGTAGCAGGACCTGGTGGGGAGCAGGGCTGAGAAGCCCACAAGACAGCCTCCTTTCTCTGCTTTCAGGCCTCTGACAGGCTGCCTTTACCTGGAGGGACTCTGAACTTTCCCTTTCGTGCATCTGCCTCCCTCAGAGTCAGAAAATAAGGGATGGGGGCGGGGGTGGGGAAGCGACGAGGCCACGTGGTTTCTCTTCCCAGTTTTCTGTGGCCTTTGGGCCACAGTGGATGTTTCTCTATGCCATGTCCTTCCTTCTCAGAAGTGAACATGTTTTAGGTATAATCCCCCACCTCCTGCTCTCTGCCCATCTCTAGGGCAGGTCAAAGTCCAGCGTTCATTAGTTGGGCTCAAATTCTGCTGCCATTCACTAATTTCATCACAGTTTCTCTAGTTTTTTTTCCCCTCCTGTTCATTTTTCTGTGTGGAAGAAAGTGTTTGGGGAAAAAAGTACCCTGTACAATAAACTAAAGTCACAGGCACCTCTTCCCACATCTGCATGTCTGCCCTGGTCTGGTTCACTCAGAAGTCTTTGGGCCGAGCAACCAGGAAGATGGCAGGCACTCTCCTCAAACATTTCTGATCAAAGCAGCAGCTCTACCAGAAACTCGATCACACCATGTTTCTGCAAATGACTCAAATTTAGGTCTCAACACATCCAAAATGACCTTGATTCTACCCCCTCCAAAAGCTCAGGTGATTCCCTTTCAGCTCTGCTGGGCTCTTCCTTCATCCATAATTTGAACCGTACAATCAAAGCTGTAACTTTTCCAGGGTCATGTACAGATGTGAGAGTTGGACCATAAAGAAGTGTATGTGCTTAGTCATTCAGTCTTGTCTGACTCTTTCAACCCCGTAGACCACCAGGCTCCCCTGTCCATGTGGATCCTCCAGGTAAAAATACTGGAGTGGGTTGCCATGCCCTCCTCCAGGGGATCTTCCCAACCCAAGGATCGACCCAGGTCTCCTGCATTGCAGGCGAATTCTTTACCATCTGAGCCATCAGAAAAGCCCAGGAATACTGGAATGGGTAACCTATTCCTTCTCCAGGGGACCTTCCCAACTCAGGAATCAAACCGGGGTCTCCTGCATTGCAGGTGGATTCTTTGGCTGAGTGCCAAAGAATTGATGCTTTGGAACTGTGGTGCTAGATAAGATCATTGAGAGTTCTTTGGACAGCAAGGTCAAACCAGTCAATCCTAAAGGAAATCAACCCTGAATATTCATTGGAAGGACTGATGATGAAGCTGAAGCTTCAATACTTTGGCCACCTGATGTGAAGAGTTGACTCACTGGAAAAGACCCTGATGCTGGGAAAGATTAAGAGCAAGAAGAGAAGGTGGTGACAGAGGATAAGATGGCTGAATGGAATCACTGACTCAAAGGACATGAGTTTGAGAAAACTCAGGAAGATAGTGAAGGACAGGGAAGCCTGACATGCTGCAGTTCACGAGGTCACAGAGAGTCAGACATGACTTGGTGACTGAACAATAATTTGAGCAACTTAAGACACCAACTGAAAAGTCACCCCTGAGTCCTCTCTCCGTCCTCCAGCCAGCCCATCAAGGGCTTGTCAATGCTGCTGCCATCTCTCAAGCATCTCCACTTCTCCACCTCTCTGCCATCCAGGCCCAGATCAGCACCACTTCCCATATCCCTCCTACCCTCTCCAGGCCTCATTCCACACTCCTCACCCCTGACCATGGCCTGTGGGCCTCTGCATGTCTGGTTCCTGCCTTACTTTCCCTTGGTTACTTTATTTCTTTGTTTTTTAAGTATTTATTTGGCTGTGTCAGTTCTTAGTTGCAGCATGTGGGCTCTTTCATTGTGGCACTTGGGCTTAGCTTCCATGCAGCATGTAGGATCTTCCTGGACCAGGGATCCCCTTAACTGACAGGTGATTCCCAAACACTGGACCACCAGGGAAGCCCCTCCCGTTGCTTACTTTAGTCTAATTATACTGGTCCTTCAATTTCCCAGACCATGCTCTGGTAAAGAAGGCTGCAAATTCTTGGCATCACCCGCTGCCACCCTTTATTGAGAAGTGGAGTCTCATTTCCTACCTTTGTTTTAGGATAATTTGCCAATATTCCTCTTCAGGGCCTTAATATCCAGAATCCTCTCCCCACACTCCTCTCTGGCTCCATTCTTCAACCTAAATGCTCTTCATAGGCCCTTCCAGGCCACCTGAACTAAAAGTGAAAATAAGAAGGTGGAACCTGCAGCTGTCCTTTATTTAATTCTTAATGTTGTTCAGTTGCGCAGTTGTGTCAGACTCTTTGTGACCCCATGGACTGCAACACGCCAGGCCTCCCTGCCCCTCACCATCTCCCAAAGTTTGCCCAATTTCATGTCTGTTGCATCAGTGATGCCATCCAGCCATCTCATCCTCTGACACCCTCTTCTTCTGCCCTCAATCTCTCCCAGCATCAGGGACATTTCCAGTGAGACAGCTGTGCGCATCAGTTGACAAGGACTGCAGCTTCAGCTTCAGTCCTTTTGAGTATTCAGGGTTGAGTCCCCTTAAGATTGACTGGTTTGATACAGACATATAGACATAAATAAAACAAGCAAATAAGCATCATAATTTACTGTATCTTCCTCTCTAGAGCAGAGGTTGGCAAACCGTGGGGCACACCTTTTAAAATGGTTTTACTGCAACAGTCACACCCATTGTCCATTGCTACTTTGCCATGGCAGTTACGCAGTTGCTACAAATGCCATGCGTCCTACCCAGCCTCAAAAACCTACCATTTGGCTCTTTAAATATCCTGGCTGCACAGAGAGTAAAATCTGTAGCTCTTTCATCCTTAGATCAACAGTACCTAATACAGTTAATTGGTTGAAGGGACTGAAGAGCTTTGAAGCCTGGCTATAAGCCCTTCTTTCCTAGGGGGCTCTTTGTGTTGCAGCAGGGCACGGCCAGCTCCCTTCACTGTCCTCAGAGTCTAAGGGGTCCCAAATGAAAACCCTGGGGGAGATGCACCAGAACCCAGGAGTCTTCAGTCCAAGGTCAGTCCAAGGAGGCCAAACCCTTTCCTCATCCCTTCTGCTGTTTCAGAAAAGGACAGGGGGTAGGTTAGGGCCCTCTACCAGCTTTCGGGGGATACTGCTCTGACCAACCCCTTAGGCAAGGATGAAACCATACTTTAGGGGGAAAACAGGTCCCTCTGCTTCTCTGCTTTCTCTACCAAGTATGGGCTGGGCTAGACCCTGGGAACAGCCATGTAGGAATGTGGAGACTCTCCCTGGTTCAGAAGCTCCTCCCCAGCAAGGAAGTGGGTATGCTGATATGCCACTTCCTGCTTAAACTGGACATCACAAGGGATAGAGGGAGGCATCAGCTTATGTGTGTGCTTAGTTGCTCAGCTGTGTCCGATGCTTTGTGACCCCATGGACTGTAGCCCACCAGGCTCTTCTGCCCATGGGGATTCTCCAGCCAAGAATACTAGAGTGGGTTGCCATGCCCTCCTCCAGGGGATCTTACCAACCCAAGGATAGAACCCAGGTCTCCCGCACTGCAGGTGGACTTTTTACTGTCTGAGCCACCAGAGAAGCGTATGCACAAATATAAAGAAAAGAGGCAGGCTCTGAGAATGTCAGGCCCCCAGGATGAGCTGCAGATTTTTGCCATTGATGCCATGAGTCACCACGGGGTCCTCTGCTCAGAACACACATTACATACTCTTTTAATCTGTTATCATCTATGCAGCCCAGGCCCAGAAGAGAAAAATTCCCTTTTTCCTCCCTGCCTCCCCAGTACAAAGGGCTGATCTGAGGCAGGTTTCATGGGTCCATGGAGGGCTGCCTCTAGGGAGAAGTTGAAATCTTAAGATGTGCAAAAGAGCCAGGTTCCAGCAGTCCCAGGTTCTGGACGGCTTCCAGCAGCTGTTCCCGTGCGTTTCCAATAAAGGTATTCTCCAGGAAGGCAGGCAGGCCTCCCACACCATCCCGCAGGGTATACAGGGGCACCCGCACCAGGCCCAGCACCTGGGAAAGGAAGGAGACAGGAGACTCTGGAAATTCAGGGAGCTTATCCCAGCCAGATCTTTCTAGGTTAGAGGTCTCACCCCTTATTAGCTCAAAATAACCAGGCCTGAGCATGCACACCTCTGGGGACGTAGAGGGCACAGGTCTTTGCAGACAAATAACCCAGGTCATGCTATACATCTCACAAATGCCAACCCGTCCCACACCACCTTAGTGGCTCCCACCTCCAAAACGCATGCTACACCAGTTTCTCAAAATTTGGTACCCAAAGCTGCCACATTAGCACTATTTAGGAACTTTGGAAAAATTCAAATTCTCATGTCTTTCTCCCCTCCCCAGCTGAGCAATTATGGGAGTGGGGTCAGTAATCACTGTTTTAATGAGCCTCTTAGATGACCCTGATTAGCATACACAATCTGTCCCTCTCTCCCCTAGTCTAAGTGCCAAAGTTTTCCCAAAAAAATCAGGCAAGAAAAAAATAAGGCCTAAAGTACCAAGTCTGCCATTATAAAGTGGTAGCAGAAGAGTGACTTGGATGGCTGAGTTTTAGAAAGACAACGCAGAGGCCTGTAAAGAGGCGAGAGGGCAAGACCTTTGCAGGGAGGCCAGGTTGGCTGTAACTAATCACCCAGACCCCAACTACGTGAGGAAACAGCGGGGACAGGCCTTCCGGGGCTGGAGGAGGCGGGGTGGGGTCCTGGGCTGGCCCCACCTCCAGCCCGTGGTCTCGGGCGCGCGGCGCGCCCATCTCCACCGCAGTCAGTTGCTCCAGGGTCAGGAGCTTAGTGTAGAAGTGCGCCACAACGCGCGGCTGGGACCCAGCGTGGGAGCTGCGGTAGTCAGCGCGCTCCACACGAAAGGCGGCCGCAGCCTCGCCCAGCTCCTCGCCCAACTCGCGATTCAGCCCGTCCTCCAAGCTGCCGTCGCGCAAGTCCACGAAGCCGCCAGGGAAGCCCAGACGCCCATCAAAGCGCATCTGCATCTGTGGGAGAGGGAAGCTGGGATGGCCGGGGACGCCCAAGGCGGCGTGGCCGCGGGACGGGGGCGGGCGGTGGCCGGGAGCGCCCCCTCCTCACCAGCACGGCGTAGCGTAGCGGAATGCGGCCAAAGAGCAGCCCTGGGTCCGGTGCGTAGAGCATTGCGTGGCACGCGTGCCGCCAGCCCGGCCCAAGATGCAGGGCTTCCGCCAGCTCAAGCCTACGCATACCAGCCATGGGCTGCCTTCCTCAGCTCTGCAGTGCAGAAGGCCCGGCAAGCCGTGGGCCACCAGAACCAATCCCTGCAGGGTCCGGGGCGGGGCGCGGTGGCACGGACCAATCCCTGTAGGGCCCGGCGGCCAGGGCCAATCCCCGCGGGGCTCGGGCGAGACGTGGCAGCGGCGGCAGCCAATCAGAGCGGGACCTGCGGGGACGGGGAAGGCCCAGTGGGGCACCTGAAAAGTGGCCCTGGGCCGGGCGGGGGCTGCAGGAGTGGCAGGATCCTGGACAAGAAGGAGTCCGGTGATAGTGCTGCAGTCACAGGCTGGCTTCAGGGTACTTCGCCAGTGTTGGGAGTGCTGAGTCGTGCGCAGAGGTTTTCTGCCTGAGTAGAGTTTGTCTAATTAGGGACAGGGATGCGTCCTGGGAGCCGGAGGAGCCAGGTGGGCGTCCTGGGAGCCACACCTGGTTAGTTTAGATGGTTCCCTGGGCCTGCGGTGGGAAGGGAATAGAGCAGAATTGGCTCGGAGCCTCGACCTATCCTGTACAGTTGGGACAGAGATGGGTTTAAGAGCCATCCTGAGGGTGGTACTGCAGGGACGCAGTTGCTGATTGAGTCGGTGGGGAGGGATACTTTGCCAGGGTGATGGCAGGGTTTCAGGCCTGGATGGATGGCGCTGTCACTTTATGGGATGGGTATTACAGGATGAGATGTGGGGGTGTAGTTCTGGTCAGGACTTGGGGGTGGCAGTAAGTGGTGGATAGAATGGACAGGAGAGATTTTCCCGGAAAGGGCTGTGCTTGAAACCCTGTGGGTGCAGGAAGGAGAGAGAGCAAAAGTCATAGGTAGAAGTGTCCAAGGCTTTCTAGGCTCAGACCATTGAAGGAAGGAGGGTGGGGAACAGCCCATCCCCAGAACTGGGGGCTCCTCAGGGCCTGATGCTGAGTGAGGAACAGGGGTTCAGAATCCCTCGTTCTAAGCCTCCGCACCTTTTTTCAGGCCCTGCATTCTGTGTAGGTTCTCTCTTCATCAGCAGTCAGTATTTATTACACAAAGGATGGGAGGAGTCAGCTTCTTGAGAGAGGCTGGGCTTGAAGTCACAGCCTGTAAATGACAGAATGTGGTAAGAAAAAGCCCAAGAACCCTCCCAGACACAGGCTGGCTTTAGCAAAAGTCTGTCAACTCTGTTAAGTAGAGCATATACCAACCTATTGGGCTTCCTAGATGGCTCAGCAGTAAAGAATCTGCCTGCCAATGCAGGGGATACAAGAGATGCAGGTTTGATCCCTGAGTGGGGAAGATCCCATGGAGGAGGGCATGGTAATGCACGCAAGTATTCTTGCCAGGATAATCCCATGGACAGAGGAGCCTGGCAGACTGCAGTCCATGGGGTTGCAAAGAGCCTAACACTGAGCAGGTAGACACATACCAACCTATTAGGGATATTAAGAGACTTGGGGCACTCAGAGCAGTGCTAGGCATAGCAAATGTAGCTATCTTTGGAGTTCAGGGTGGGCCAGAGAACTGTGTAAAGGCTGGCACTTGGAGCTCACCAGGCCTCAGCATGGCGTAGGGTGGGGTAGGGGGTGGGCGTGGAGTGAGGGATCATCTTTCATAGCTTAGTCTTCTTAATAAATGGCAGAGATGGCATCTACTGACAGAGACAATTGAATCAAAGTGATGAAACTGTATGTGTGATATAAGTCATTCCCCTCTTAGAGTTCTAGAAAATTCTAAGAAATATCCAGGGATCTGGAAGTTGCCAAGCTTAAACGATTAAACTTTGCAAAAAGCTCATAAAAACTGCCAATTCCAGAATGTAAATTGGTGTAGCCACTGAGGAAAACAGTACAATGTTTTCTCAAAAAACTGAAAATAGAGCTTCCACATGACCCAACAATTCCACTCCTGGGTATATATCCAAAAACAAGACAAAGACAAACAAAAAAACACTTATTGAAGTTGAAAAAGATACATGCACTCCAATGTTTGTGGAAGCATTATTTACAATTGCCGACCAACCAGAATGTCCACTGACGGACAAATGGATAAAGAAGATGTGCTATAAATACAATGGGATACTACTCAGCCATAAAAAAGAATGACTTGGAGGGTGTTGTGTTAAGTGAAATGAGTCAAACAGAGGCAAATGCTGTATGATACCACATATATAGAATCTAAAAAAAATACCATAAACTAGAGAATATAACAAAAAAGAGGCAGACTCACCAATTTAAGAGAACAAACCGGTGGTTACCAGTGGGGAGAGGGAAAAGGGAGTGGCAATATAGAGGCAGGAGACTATGAGGTACAAATATTAGGTATAAACTACAAGTATATATTGTACAACATGGAGAATATAGCAAACATTTTATAATAATTAAATGGAGTATAACCTTTAAAACTTAAGAATCACTACATTGTATACCTGTAATTGATATATTACATGTCAACTATACCTCAAAAATATAATAAAAGAAAAAACCCTGCCAATTCCAAGGTTCCACCCAGACAAAGGGATTCAGAATCTCTGGAAGTGGCACTGAGGCGTAAGTGGGTTTCTTTTCTTTTTTTTTTTTTTAACTATTTATTTATTTTTGGCTGTGCTGGGTCTTCGTTGCTGCACTTGGGCTTTCTTTAGCTGCAGTGAGTGGGGACTACTCTGGTGGTGGTTTCTCTTGTTGCAGTGCACAGGTTCCAGATTACAGGCTAGTAGTTGTGACACACACGGGCTCCGTTGCCCCACGACATGTAGGATCTTCCTGGACCAGGGGTTGAACCACGTCCCCGGCACTGGTAGGCGGACTCTTGACCACTGGACCACCAGGAAAGTCCCATAAGTGGTTTTTATATGTGTTTGAGGTGACTCTGATAAGGAACCAGGGCTGCAAACTGTGCCCTAAACTTAACCCTTACCCTTAAAACCCTTACCCTTAACACTCTAAAGGTGACTTGGTTTCTCTCTAGAAGGGCTTCCTTGGGGATTTAGGGTCGAACATGCCTTTTCCAGGGCTTCGAGAGATTGTATCCTCTAATGGTTGCTTGAAAGAGACTTTTAATTCAGCTATTTCTATAGCAACGTGAGTAACTATGAAACCAAGACAATAGCTCTACAAGAAAATGAGACCAGAGCTTTTTCAGGATGGATGAATATGGAAGCCATCAAGACCCTCCAGCCTGGCCTGCCTTTCCAGACTGCTCTCTGCCTCTGCTGGGGGAGCCCAGCCTCTGTCCCCACCTCTCCTCTTCCACCTCCTGAGGCAGATTGCCCAGCAGTTGGGGCTAAAGGTCGAGAACTGAGCCACATGCCTCCAGAGATGCTCCCAGTTCAAGAGCAAAAATAGCTCAGTGTTCAGCCTCAGAGACTGCTTAGGCAACTTATTCATGATTTTTAAGTAAATGAGAAGAGAGCTCTACCTCAGGCAACCAAATAGTTGTTGTTGCTCAGTTGCCCAGTTGTGTCTGACTCTTTGCATGGACTGAAGCATGTCAGGCTTCTCTGTCCTTTACTGTCTCCCAGAGTTTGCTCAGACTCATGTCCATTAAGTTGGTGATGGCCATCCAACCATCTCAACCTCTGTCATCCCCTTTTCCTCCTGCTTTCAATCTTTCCTAGCATCAGGGTCTTTTCTAATGAGTCAGCTCTTCCCATCAGGTGGTCACAGTATTGGAGCTTCAGCTTCAGCATGAGTATTCAGGACTGATTTCCTTTAGGATTGACTGACTTGATCTCCTTGCAGTCCAAGGGATTCTCAACAGTCTTCTCCAAAACCACAGTTAAAAAGCAATCAGAAAAAAAAAAAAAGGCAATCAGTTCTTCAGCACTTAGCCTTCTTTATGGTCTCAAATCAGTACATGACTACTGGGAAAACCAGGTTTTTCTTTCTATAGAGAATTCCAGTTATTCAGAGAAGAAAGATGAAATCAATCAAAACTTTGCTGTTTTTTAAACTTTAAAGAATTAAGAGAGCCTAAGAAATGATCATCAATGGCTGCCAACATCATCAAAATGATGGGAAAATGTTCCACCTATGAAATATTCTTGCCCAAAAACTGAATTTGAATCTAGCTATCATAAGAAATTAAAAAAAAAAAAATCTTTTTCAAATATCAGGAAGAAGCTAAGGTGATCCAGGTAGTAGTGGATTAGAGTTGGAGACATCAGTTAAGAATTTGTTTAGATATTGAGGGTTATATACAGAAACATTTTTGGATAAGTGTATATTCCAGAGACATTTAGTATACATACAAATGTCCTTGCTCTGTCAGCTGGGAGGGCCTAAATGAAGTGATTCCTTGGGAGCAACAAGCACATGCAGTGCCCAGATCTTGATTTCTGTTAGCATTTCCCAGTAAAAGGAACCAGGACTCCTTGGAGAAATGCTGCTTCAAGCACTGGGCCAGGAAATATACAGTGGATAGATAATGAGCTCAGAGCATCTTGTGACACCGGAAATTTAGGAAGTACACTGAAAATTCATCAATCAATCAATAATGGAAATATATATATATATATAGAGAGAGAGAGCGAGATGGGAGTTTTTCAAAGCGGCAGGGACACAGGAGCCAACTGAAAGAACTCCCTACAGCCAAAGTTGAAACAGTGGGCAAGAAAATAAAGCTCTATTGGGTTATAACCCAAAGATGAAATAAATCTCCACAGGTCTACACTGATATAAATTATGAAAAAGTACATAAATAGAAAAGAAACAAGTCTCCTCCTCAGTAGTAGTTAAAATAATTTATATAGAGGCTCTGCCCCAAAGGGGTAAGTAAAACAGCCACTCCTCCAGTGTGGGCTATGAGCACATGGGGCCTAACAGAACGGGGTAGGGCGGGGGCTCCGTACCTGGCGAAACCTGATGCTGTTACCTCTGCGCCTCGGCCAGGTGACCCAGAGCAGCATCAACAGTGGTATGTCTTGTGGGTGCCATGCACTCGTGGTATGATGGTGATTGCAGGGGTGACTGCGTGAACTACCTGGTATCTCTGTACTTTTACTTCTAAAAATAAAGTTTTTTTTTTTTTTTTTTTTTAATTCAGGATGATGCAATCTAGACTGAAGGAAACTTTGCAAAAGAAATGAGCTGGTTCCTTCAGTAAATTAATTACAAGGGAAGAAGAGATGGGGGCAGAATCCATATATTAAAAGAGATTGAGGAGACATATCTAGTGAAGGGATTATTTAGATCCTAATCCGAAGAAAGAAAGACTATGGGGGAGATGTGAAGACTGAGTGGATATTTGAATTCTATAGGAATTATTGATCATGTTGTAAGTGTAATTGGATAAGGAAATGGCAACCCACTCCACTATTCTTGCCTCGAGAACTCCATGGACACAGGAGCCTGGTGGGCTACAGTCCCTGTGGTCACAAAGAGTCAGACACAACTGAGCGACTAACACTTTTAAGTGTAATAGTAGTGTGGCTTTCTACAAAAAAGATTATTTATCTTTTAGAGATACATGCTGAAATATTTATGAATGATAAAAAAAATTAGCCAGTGAGGGAGTAATGGTGAGACTATAAATAAAATCAAGATTGGCCACAAATTGATCATTTCTGAAGCTAAGGGATAGTTCCCTAACAAAGGCATACTATATTATTCTCTTTATATATAGTTTGATGTTTTTCATAGTAAAAAGTTAAAGAGCTCTTTGACTTCTCCTGAAGTTAAAGGTAAAGGTTATAATTTACATTTGAATAAAGCTTTGCATTTCACAAAACCCTTTCACAGAGAGGATCTCTTTTGGTCCAGGAGAGGGGGGGACAGGTGAGAGTTTGGTTTTACTTTTTAGGCAAAAGAAGACTGCAAGCATCCCCCATTTGTCAGAAAATTTTACACCATCCCATTTAATCCTCATAAAAGTTGCCAGGTGTTTCAAATGCAGAACCAAGATTAAGAACTGCTGATTTTGAAGACTATAGGATGGGAAGAGGAGGGAGGGAAAGGAGGTGCCCCCTGCAGAGAGCTGCCAGCAGGAGCCCATTGAGGTTTATCCATCAGTACTTACTGAAAGGGCTAGGTGCTGCTGCTGTTGTTATTAATTTTTAGGCATTCACATACCTGCAGTTACATCCAGCAGCCTTCAAGGAGGTGGCATTCTACAGAAGCCAGCTGTCTTCTTGATTATTTGCAGGCACAGCATCAATAATATCCACAGCTGTGTTGTCTGGAGCTCATCAGGTGGGTCCATTTCAGTTAGAGGACAGAATTTTTCAGATGCTTCCAGCTTCATACCTGGACCCCTCCCCGCTGAATACCCTACAAATGCCTCAAATCCAGCATACCCAGGAATGAGCTACTTCTCCCCCACCTGCGTCTCTTATACCCCTACCTCTGTGAATGCCTGTCCAGCCCGCCTTCTGGAAACCTAGGAGCCTCCCCCCGACACCCTGCTCCTTTGCCCACCCCAGGCAGCCCGCACTCCTCATCGCCTTCTCCTGGTCTCCACCCTCGATGCCCAGACTCATCACATGATGATCAGGCTTCATCTTTGCACCTGGATCAGCCTAATATTGCTTTATCTCAGACATTTTGCAAACCTGCCCTCCACACAGTCTCAAGTTACAGCTCAAAGCCATGTCTTCCTCAGGGGCTGCGCACTTCTAGGGATTCAGCAAAGTAAACTCAGCAGCTCACGTGTGTAGTTCTGTGGTGCCTAGTGGTTAGGGTTCTGGCCGTTCACTACCTTGGCCAGGGTTCAGTCCCTGCTTGGAGAGTTGAGATCCCGCAAGCTGTGTGACATGGCCAAAAAACAGAGTAGTGTTTAGGAACCTACTTCCCTGGTGGAGCAGAGCTTAAGATTCTGTGCTTCCAATGAAAGGGGCATGGGTTTGATCCGGTCAGGGAACTAAGATGCCACATGCCATGCTGTATGGTCAAAAATATAAATAAAAATAAATGAACTAAAAAAAAAGAAAACCAGCTCACATGTGAACTTTGCCTTCTGTATTAGTGATCTGTTGCTGAAATTTATTGTAAAAGGTAGAGGCTTAACAATAAACACATCTCACAGTGGCTGATGCTCAGGAATTACAGAATGGCTCACTAGATGGTTCTGGCTCAGAGTTTCTCATGCTGTTTTCATCCAGCAATCAGCATGGGCTGCATCAGATGAAGGCTTGACTAGGGCAGAAGAATTTGCTTCCCAGGTGGCTCACTGTATGACTGGAAGTTAGAACTGGTGGCAGAAGCCTCAGTTTCATGCCACACAGATCTTGCCATGGGGTTGATCGAGTGCCCTCATGACACAGTGGCCAGCTTCTTTCAGAGTGAGGCACCCAAGGGAAAGCAACCTGGGATCCATATCTTTTATGACTAGTGTCAGAATCGTACATGACTTCTACAGGATCCTACTGACCACAAGGCCATCCCTGATGCCACATGATAGGGAGCTGCACAGACAGAGCAGGATACCTACCAGAGGTGAGGGATCACTGGGGTTGTCTTGGAGACCAGCCACACACCTTCCACTCAAACCTGCCATGGCCACCCTCACACTCGATGAACTAGTAGCATGAAAAGACGGCATATTCTTTGTGCCTGTAAGATCTTTGTCTCCTTCTTGCCTGAATTTTCCCCCAGCTTTCAGTTCAATTCAGTCACTCAGTCATGTCCTCAGCTTTACTGAGGTATAATTGACCAAGAAAAATTGTATATACTTGAGGGGTGCAACATGATGATTTGATATATTTGCTAGACATATACATTGTGAAATTACCACGATCAGGCTAATTAATGTATCTTATCACCTCCCATAGTTACTATTTTATGCGTGTGTGTGGTGAGAACACTTAAGATTTATTTCTTGGCAAATTGTAAGTCTACAGTAATACAGTATTATTAACTACAGTCCTTATGTACATAAAATCTCTAGAACTTATTCACTGCATATAACTGAAACATCGTGCCCTTTAACCAACTATCCCTGTTAAGTTTCCTGCTCCTGAGTGATAATACAACCGGAACAGTTCCGTGGCCAAACTCAAAGTCTGGGGGTAGGAAAATACCCACCTCCTATGACAGGAGGAAGAACTAAGAAGTTAAAGAGCAGTCAAGGGTCCAGGGAGGGGTGAACTGGAGCCAAAAATTCAATCTTTAAGAGCAGGAAAAAGTGTAATATTTTGGGAAGAAAAAACTCTAGTTGCTGAATGATTGTCTCCCAACTAAACTTACAACTCTGCTTTGCAAATACTCTATTAGCATTAAGATTTATTTTCCGTGTAAATCTTAATGGCTCCAGGAGAATCCCCGTGGACAGAGGAGCTTGATGGGCTGCAGTCCATGGAATCACAAAGAGTTGGACACCACTGAGCAACTGAGCACAGCACAGCACTCCTAATGAGTATTTACAGATATATTATTTCATAAGATATATTTGTTGGACTAAATTTCTGAATTTCCTTCTGAAGTTGGGGGAAAGCTGAGTATACTGAGGGCACTGGAGATGCAGCTTATGTTGTGGGTTCCTGCATGTGAAGTGTGTTGAGGCCTGGGCAGGACGTGGAGCTGGTCCTTGGCATCACTCAAGGGCCTTCCCAGAGCTGCTTTCTTCACAGCCTCTCAGCTCTCAACTGACTGTAGGCAAATTCCTAGTCAAAGAACTGGCTGAAAATGGCTTAAAGTGTTGACTTTTGGGGTGTGTTTGGATGTCAGTACTAGAATCTTAACTACCTAAGGAGGCCTTCAGGGATGAATCTCTAATGATGGGAGATCAGGCAGCCTGATAATAAAATTAATAATTCCTCCTCCAAAGTTGAGAGCATCTTAACAGCACTTAAAGCATGTGCACATGAGCCGCATGAGCAATTCCCCATGATTCAACATGCGACATTATCTTGCTTATTTTTTATGGCAATCTTCAGGCAAAGGCAGGAAACTGAGCTTCCAAGGAAATGACTTGTGCTTGATCTCACAGTACATGGTGAGAGTGGGTCCAGAGTCCTAGTCATCTGCGAGGTGGTTGGTGGTTTAGTTGCTAAGTCATGTCTGACTCTTTGCGACCCCATGGGCTGTAGCCTGCCAGGCTCCTCTGCCCTTGGGATTCTTCAGCCAAGAATACTGGAGTGGGTTGCTATTTCCTTCTCCAGGGGATCTTTCCAACCCATGAATTGAACCCAGGTCTTCTGCATTGTAGGCAGATCCTTTACCAACTGAACTATGAGGGAAATCATCTGGGAGCAAGTTCAATTGTTTTCCTTATGCAAACACAGATCACTATTTTTTTATGTGGACCATTTTTAAAGTCTATTGAATTTGTTGCAGTACTGTTTCTGTCTCATATTTTAGTTTTTGGATTTTTTTTTTTTTTGCCACAAGGCACGTGAGATCTTAACTCCCCAACCAAGGATTGAACTTGCACCCCTTGTATTGGAAGGCAGATTCTTAACCACTAGACTGCCAGGGAAGTCCCAGGAAGATCATTTTAAAATGATCTTTGCTGTGTGGTCACTCCTGTCCCTTTCCCCTCCCCCTCTCTGTCTCTGCCTCTCTTTCACCCCTTTCTTCTTCTCTTCCATTTTTCATTTTTCCTCCTTTATCCTGTTGGTGGCCTGGCCCCCTTCCCTTCTGACACAGTAGTTAAGGCACATGAATTGCCCCACCATCCTGAAAGAGGAGTGGAGTATCTTCCCGTCTTGAGCTGCTGTCTAATTTGCCTGCCTCCTTTATCCTGAGCCCATATAATGGACTGAGAGCTTTCACTTTGGCCCCAGCCCCAAATACATTAAATAATTAATTCCCATCACTCTCCTTTGTGCGCCTTATTTCTACATCACCCAGAATAGCTGGTGGCATTTCCCCTGCATAAAAAGAAAGCAGAGAGGTCAGTTGGCATTTCTGAAATATATATGTATTTACAAAGCCATGCACTAGCAGAGCTTCTTTATTCCTTCACTCCTGTGACTGATTCATAACAAGCAGTTTCCTAGCTCTCCAATTGCTCAGCCAATTTCCACTTACCATCTTGCAATCTGGTCAGTGATTGATGCCCACACTGAGTATGGCTGAGGGACAAAGCATTTTCCCAATGGTAAAATCCAAAAGGAATTTTCTAGTCATTTTAAGTCTGTGCTGCTGCTCCCAGTAAACCTGCTGGAAAGTAAACAAAGTGAGCTTCTTTTATAAGACATGGAGCTCTGATCCAAGATGGTATTTCTTCCTAGCTTTCCTTTCTGTGATGGCTGATACAGTGCACAGCATAAATCCTGGGGGATAACATGTTTTCCTTCTGCACCTGTCTTCCTAGACATTGTAGGGGACAAGAATAGGCCACTTCCAAATATGCCACTTTGGCATAAGGATTATTTTGAGCTGAAAGTAATTAAGAAACAGCAGATGCAGGAAGAGCTCTGTTAAAAGCATCATTTCCCATGAGAAAAGCACCCTCCCTGGACTGGAGAAAGGATAACATTTTTATCACTGGAGATGGGGCACCGATGCCGAGACATATCTGTGCAGACTCCTAACTCACCCCTTATCTGCCATCAGTTCCATGTGTCTCCTTGTCACAGCCCCACAGTTCATCCCCTTGGAGCTCAAATCTCTTTTCCCTCTATTTGTCACATCTCCACATATTGATCCCTGCTCTTTTGTCAAAATAGTGTTTAAGTTGTCAGGCCTGTTTCTTTGACAGCTTCACTTCTTTCTAAAAAGCACCCCTCCACACACACACATATGTCATGTAAAAACATTAAATAAAATATGTATCCTTTTTCTTCTGCTGTCTGTGGTCACTTTACTTTGAAGACTCCAGCTACAGAACCTAAGAGGGTAAGTTCAGTTCAGTCGCTCAGTCGTGTCCAACTCTTTATGACCCCATGGACCACAGCATGCCAGGCCTCCGTCCATCAGCAACTCCCAGAGTTTACCCAAACTCATGTCCATTGAGTCCGTGATGCCATCCAGCCATCTCATCCTCTGTCATCCCCTTCTCCCCCCGCCCTCTATCTTTCCCAGCATCAGGGTCTTTTCAAATGAGTCAGCTCTTCGCATCAGGTGGCCAAAGTATTGGAGTTTCAGTTTCAACATCAGTCCTTCCAATGAACACTCAGGGCTGATCTCCCTTAGGATGGACTGGCTGGATCTCCTTGCAGTCCAAGGGACTCTCAAGAGTCTTCTCCAACACCACAGTTCAAAAGCATCAGTTCTTATATCTACCTAAAGAAACTAAAGACCTATATATAGAAAACTATAAAACACTGATGAAAGAAATCAAAGAGGACACTAATAGATGGAGAAATATACCATGTTCATGGATCGGAAGATTCAATATAGTGAAAATGAGTATACTACCTAAAGCAATCTACAGATTCAATGCAATCCCTATCAAGCCACCAGCGGTATTTTTCACAGAACTAGAACAAATAATTTCAAGATTTGTATGGAAATACAAGAAACCTCGAATAGCCAAAGCAATCTTAAGAACGAAGAATGGAACTGGAGGAATCAACCTGCCTGACTTCAGGCTCTACTACAAAGCTACAGTCATCAAGACAGTATGGTTCTGGCACAAAGACAGAAATACAGATCAATGGAACAAAATAGAAAGCCCAGAGATAAATCCACACACCTATGGACACCTTATCTTTGACAAAGGAGGCAAGAATATACAATGGAGTAAAGACAATCTCTTTAACAAGTGGTGCTGGGAAAACTGGTCAACCACTTGTAAAAGAATGAAACTAGATCACTTTCTAACACCACACACAAAAATAAACTCAAAATGGATTAAAGATCTAAATGTAAGACCAGAAACTATAAAACTCCTAGAGGAGAACATAGGCAAAACACTCTCCGACATAAATCACAGCAGGACCCTCTATGATCCACCTCCCAGAATACTGGAAATAAAATCAAAGATAAACAAATGGGATCTAATTAAAATTAAAAGCTTCTGCACAACAAAGGAAAATATAAGCAAGGTGAAAAGACAGCGTTCCGAATGGGAGAAAATAATAGCAAATGAAGTAACTGACAAACAACTAATCTCAAAAATATACAAGCAACTTATGCAGCTCAATTCCAGAAAAATGAACGACCCAATCAAAAAATGGGCCAAAGAACTAAATAGACATTTCTCCAAAGAAGACATACAGATGGCTAACAAACACATGAAAAGATGCTCAACTTCACTCATTATTAGAGAAATGCAAATCAAGACCACAATGAGGTACCACTTCACACCAGTCAGAATGGCTGTGATCTGAAAGTCTGCAAGCAATAAATGCTGGAGAGGGTGTGGAGAAAAGGCAACCCTCTTACACTGTTGGTGGGAATGCAAACTAGTACAGCCACTATGGAGAACAGTGTGGAGATTCCTTAAAAAATTGCAAATAGAACTGCGTTATGACCCAGCAATCCCACTGCTGGGCATACACACCGAGGAAACCAGAATAGAAAGAGACACATGTACCCCAATGTTCATTGCAGCACTGTTTATAATAGCCAGGACATGGAAACAACCTAGATGTCCATCAGCAGATGAATGGATAAGAAAGCAGTGGTACATATACACAATGGAGTATTACTCAGCCATTAAAAAGAATACATTTGAATCAGTTCTAATGAGATGGATGAAACTCGAGCCGATTATACAGAGTGAAGTAAGCCAGAAAGAAAAATACCAATACAGTATACTAACACATATACATGGAATTTAGAAGGATGGTAATGATGACCCTGTGTGTGAGACAGCAGAAGAGACACAGATGTGTAGAACGGACTTTTGGACTCTGAGGGAGAGGGAAAGGGTGGGATGATTTGGGAGAATGGCATTGAAACATGTATACTATCATGTAAGAAACGAATCTCCAGTCTATGTTCGATACAGAATGCAGGATGCTTGGGGCTGGTGCACAGGGATGATCTGGAGAGATGATGTGGGGTGGGAGGTGGGAGGGGGGTTCATGTTTGGGAGCTCATGTACACCCGTGGTGGATTCATGTCAATGTATGCCAAAACCAATACAGTATTGTAAAGTAAAATAAAGTAAAAATAAAAATTTTTAAAAAAAAAGCACCAGTTCTTCAGTGCTCAGCTTTCTTTGTGGTCCTACTCTCACATCCATACATGACTACTGGAAAAACCATAGCCTTAACTAGACAGACCTTTGTTGGCAAAGTAATGTCTCTGCTTTTTAATATGCTGTCTAGGTTGGTCATAACTTTCCTTCCAAGGAGTAAGTGTCTTTTAATTTCATGGCTACAGTCACCATCTGCAGTGATTTTAGAGCCCCCCAAAATAAAGTCAGCCACTGTTTCCCCATCATACTGTTCATGGGGTTCTCAGGCAAGAATACTGAAGTGGTTTGCCATTCACTTCTCCAGTGGACCACATTTTGTCAGAAGTCTCCACCATGACCCATCTGTCTTGGGTGGCTCTACACAGCATGGCTTAGTTTCATTGAGTTAGACAAGGCTGTGGTCCATGTGATCAGATGGGCTAGTTTCCTGTGATTGTGGTTTCAGTCTGTCTGCCCTCTGATGCCCTCTCTCAGCACCTAGTGTCTTACTGGGGTTTCTCTTCCCTTGGACGTGGGGTATGTCTTCACGGCTGCTCCAGGAAAGTGCAGCCATTGCTCCTGACCTTGGATGTGGGGTATCTCCTGTCAGCCACTCCAGCTGGTAAAAGGGTAAAGGCAGTCTTTTCCCCCCTCCAGTATGCTCTTAAATGCAGGTTGATATTCCCTGGACATGTTTTACTTGTGAAATAGTTGAAAATCTACCTATTTCCTCTTCTGACCCAAAAACTCATCCAAGTGTCAGGGAGGAGGAAATTTCCCCTTTGCCCCTCTTGAGTTCTTGTGACTGGACTAAAAATGAAATTGACACCAGACAGAGTAACAGGGACTTGAACCTGGCCAAAATCCAGTTTAGGACTCCAACCCACGTGACCAGGACTCTCTCACTCTCTCTCTCTCTCTGGTGAAAAGATTTGATGAAGTAAGATTCTTATAGTAATGAGCACAGCACTGGACAATAATAGGCAACAAGCAAAGTCTTAGCTCCTCTAAGTAGTAATTATCCTTAGATGGATGTGCTACGTTCAACAAGATACTTCTGATAAGACAAGAGAAAAATAGGTGATTTATTTTATAGCCACGAATAAAAGTCTTTAATACTCCTTGGATGAGTTTGGGGAATACATCACAGAAAGGATTCGCTCTATCCTTACACATATGCACTTCTTGCTTGTTAGGCATTCAAGGGTAAAGTGGGCCAAAAGCAGGTAACCTGAGACATCTGGTCCCTGAGAAGCAGCTCAGCATGTCAGAGGCTGGGGACCAACCCCCCTCAGGAGCAGGCTGCCCACAGTCCCTGGAGACTCAGAGCAGTCGGCACTGAGTGGAAATGTGAAGAGCACGTGCCTTCTCCCAGGCCAAGGCCAGGGTGAGCCAACCCTGCTGGAGACCCAAAGGCACTAGAGCAGGACTGCTCTTCAGAAGACAAGCTGATCCATGTGCCTGTCTCCCAGTATAGACCTGGCAACACTAAGGCCCAAGTGTACTACTCTCTGAAGGAGACTGACAAGGGACTGAAGGTCGAGACCGCTGCTCTGTACCCATGTCCCAGAACAGAGGGCACCGACAGTGCTGATGGATTTTCACAGGCGCCTTGTCCACTGGGACCCGCTTGCTTCTGACAGTTGCTTCATGATGGTTCTGGGGAGGACCAACCCCTTCTGCCCTGGTGGTCAGCAACTGCTCCTCAAAGTAGAGTAGTTGGTCAACCTCAAAACAGTCGCTGGCTCGAGGCACCACTGTGTCCAGAGCCGCCCAGACCTCTGACTCGCTGGCTCCCCGCTGCCTTGCTCTCTTGAGGTAACTGTAGACCTCCTCAAACACCTCCGCTCCCAGCTTCTGCACAGCGGATCTGCCAGGCAAGTCAGGAAAGAGCAAGAAAAATTACACACTGAGAAACCGTACAGTCAGCCCTGTGTGTCTACAGGTGGTTGAAGGTAGGGGTGTGGAACCTGTGGATACCAAGGGTGACTGCACTGCCATTTTATACAAGGGACTTGAGCACCCATGGATTTTGGTATTTGCAGAGGGCAGGCACATTTTTGGAACCAATCCTCCGTGGATACCATGTTTGTGTTTTTTTGGATATCATGCTTTTTAAAATCATTAATTAGTGACTTTCCTGGTGGTCCTGGTGGCTGAGAGTCCGTGCTCACAAGGCAGGGGACCCAGGTTTGATCCCTCCACAGGGAACTAGATCCCACACACTATGCTCTCAGTGAAGGAGGACTGGTTGATCCAGGGTGAGACAACTAGATCCCGCATGATGCAACTAAGACCTGGAGCAGCCAAATAAATAAATAAGTATAAAAAAATTTTTTAATGAAAAGTGTTGTGTGATGAATTAGGTTGATGATTATACAGTCGTCCCTTTGGCAGGGCATTCGTTCAGGAGCCCTTGCAAATACCAAAACCACGGATGCTCAAGTCCCTTTTATAAAATGGCATAGTATTTGCATATAACCTATGTACATATCATGGAGAAGGCAATGGCACCCCACTCCAGTACTCTTGCCTGGACAATCTCATGGGCAGAGGAGCCTGGTAGGCTGCAGTCCATGGGGTTGGGAAGAGTCGGACACGACTGAGTGACTTCACTTTCATTTTTCAGTTTCATGCGTTGGAGAAGGAAACGGCAACCTGCTCCAGTGTTCTTGCCTGGAGAATCCCAGGGACGGGGTAGCCCGGTGGGCTGTCGTCTATGGGGTCGCACAGAGTCAGACACGACTGAAGCGACTTAGCAGCAGCAGCAGCAGCATGCACATATCATCTCTAGATTACTTACAATACATAATACAATGTAAATGCTATGTAAATACTTGTAAATACAATGTAAATGATATGTAAATTGTTGCTGGCTTGCAGCAAATTCAAGTTATGCTTTTTGGAACTTTCTAGAATTTCTTTTTCAAATACTTTTGATCCCCAGTTGGTTGAAGACACAGATGCAGAGCCCAAGGATACTAAGGGGCAAGTATAAATATTTTTATAACTTTAAGTGTGAAGAAATGTTTCTTTACTCTTCATTTTAATGAATTTGGTGAAAAGAAAAATCAGTTCTTTTCCCCCAGAATCTTAAATGCATTGCTGCTAGACAATAATGATAGCAATACTAACAATAACTGAAGGCATTAATCACAAATGCTTTCATTTATTTTTTTAAGCTTTTATTGTACAGTATTGTACAACCTTGTAATCCCTAGAACACATAGAACTGGGTTAGGTATTATGACAGATAAAAAGAAGTAACTGATCCTGATCTAGTTTACAGGCTTGTAATTATAATGCAAGATATATGCACCTTAAATTTTAATTTACATTTTTATATTAAGTCAGAGCTTACAAAATGTTTTTACATTTATTCTCTCAAATGACCCTTGTAAACTAAGCAACACATTGAATGTTCATCTCCATTTTACAGATGACAATAAGTATGTTGGCTTTCACAAACTTACACAGCTAATGGTTGATGGCACTTGAACTCAAACACAGGTCTTAGAACTTCAAGTGCTGGAGAGAGTGGCAGCCCTAGGGCCCCACATCCTCTAGCTTGTGTAGGTTTCCCACCTTTGCTAAGAGATTATCAGGACTGAACCCAAGATACTTCACATCTGTAGTCACCTCAGCCACTCCCAGAAATTCATACTTTCCTTGCTGACATGTACCAAACCACAGTCAGATCCTATCACTTCACTGTCTCAGACTCCTATAACATTAGGGTCTGGCCCCTTCCCTACTCTCATTTATCAGGCTGTGCATAATCTGTCTCCTGCCTTCCTCCACCAACCTGCTCTGTCTTGTCCACAGTTTGCTTTAGCCATTAGGTTCCAGTCACACCTACCTCTCCTTTCTGTTCCTCAAAAACAACCCAAGCTTATTCCTACCTCTGGGTCTGTGCACAAGCTGTACCCTCTTCCCTAAAATGCTTCTCCCTTTGATCTTTACATCACTGCCTCCTTCTTGCCATTCACGTCTCAGCTTAAATATCACCTTCTTGGAGAAACCATCCTTCACCAACAAGTCTAAGAGATCCATCCAGTTGTTCTACAGGATCACACCACCTGAACTATTTGCACAGCACATATTGCTTTTGGGATTTTTCTTCCATCTTTTTACATGTATCTGTTTGCTGTTGGCCTCTCTACTTCCCTAATTAGCATACAAATTCCATAAAGGAGGGACTCAGCACCTAGAGCAGGACCAGGCATTCAGTAGGTGCTCAGGAAAGACTTGGGGAATGAAAGAATGACCTAGACGGCCACTAAGTGCCATCAAATAGTGTCTCATGAAAGTTCCTGGTGGGGAAAATCAGGGATACCTTGTGGAAGAGGCGGAGGCACCATCTCACTTGAGCTGTAACAGCTGGTGGACGTGTGTGGGAGCAGCGGGAGACCAGTGAGGTGCCTGGCAGGTGTTGAGGATGTGCAAAGAAGTGGGCGAGAGCCACACGAACACAACATTAAAGAAACCTTAGAATGCGATTATTAATATTAATAGCTGATGATAAAGAAGCCCCAAATGTCCCCTGAAACCATACTAACAGTTCTTGCACCTTCTCTGTGTGCCAGGCTCCATTCTGAGCATCATCTCAGATCATCCCTTTAAATCTTCATAACAGTATAGATAGACATTATTGTTATTCCCATTTTACAGATGAAGAAACTGAGATACTGAAAAAAAAAAAAAAAATATATATATATATATATGGAGAGGGCATCATGTAACCTGCCCACCAGCACCTAACTTTTAAGTGGTGGAGTTGGAATGTGAGTCCCAGTAGTTTCACTCCAGTACTCATTCTTTTCATCACTAGGATACGGACTTCGGATTCAGAGAGATCAGAGTTGGATCCTGGCTCTCCCTTTCACAGGCTGCATGACCTTGTGCCAGTTCCTTAACCTCTCTGAGCCTTGGGCTTTTCATATTTAAGTGGTATTTACACACACACAGGTGGCACAGTGGTGAAGAATCTGCCTGCCAATTTAGGAAACAGGTGATGGCAGGTTTGATCCCTGGGTTGGGAAGGTCCCCTGGAGTAGGAAATGGCAACCCACTCCACTATTCTTGCCTGGAAAAATTCCATGGACAGAGGAGCCTGGCAGGCTACAGTCCATGGGGTCACAAAGAGTTGGACATGACTGAATGACTGAGCACACACACACACACACACACACACACATTTAAGCAGAGTAACTGTTGCCTACCAGGAACCTGATAACCATTGTTTTACTCTCATGTACATTATTGTTGCTTCCCCAGTGGTGAATTACACAGTAATCCCACTTCAGTTCAACTGGGAGCTTCAAGTAATTTTGTTGTTCTGCTGCCAGTTGAGACACTATTTTAAATACTTTTATCTTTTCTAGCTGAATTTGGAGGGGAAAATGACATAAAAATACTGGTGGCACAGTGGGATTTAAGAAAAAGTAATTTTGCAGAGAGAAAACTGAGTTTAACAGAAAGCATTAAGAAACACAGATTATTCTTTAGACACAGTTTAAGGAAACCTTGAAAAATGATTTTAAAGAACATAGGAAATTCCTGTACATTAAATATGTATGAGGCACCACAGGAATAGAAGAGGGCCATGAGCTCTCCCTTTAATGCCACTGACTTTGGTGCTAACAAGTACCAGGAACCTTAATGAAGGGTGGATTTTGTACCACTTCTCTCCATGTCTAGTATTTCCAATGTCCATCCTGAATCTGGTGGGCAGAGACAGATGGCCACTTTACATGCTTGGGCAACACGTGACACCCCTACATGGGATGTGTGACTTTCAGGCCCTTTCTGAAAATGGTGGTGCAATAGGTTCTTGTTGGGTACCCGGTTACAGCTAACCATTCCTGGAAGGGCTATTTTATTTGTGATCTAAACATCCTCCAGCAAATGTTGATGAATAAACTCACTGTCTAAAAAGGAAAATCCATCTAGTTATAATTTATGAAACACAGCTAAAATATAGGGCATTGAAAGGTTGAGAGTAAGCAAATCTAAAAATAAAAGATATGCCAGGCACATAAAAACCAGAAGAAATATGCGTTAGTATATATGTTTTATGAAACAAAATAGATTTTAAGGGGAAAAAAAAGCCTTAATAGAATAAAAAATGCCACTAGATAATGAAAACAGTTCAATACACCAGGAAGAAGTGAAAATTCTAAATCTGCATGCCTCTAATAAAGTAGAATAAAAACACATCAAGTGCAGGACTTCCCAGATGCTCCAGTGGTGAAGAATCTGCCTTACAAAGTAGGGGACTCAGTTTGATCCCTGGTTGAGGAATTAAGATCCCATGTGTCTAGAGAGTCTACTTGCTGCAAAACAAACCAAAGCCAAAAAAAGAAAAAAAAATTTCATCAAGCAGTACAGGGAGAAATTGTCAGATACATTCTCATAATGTAGGATTTCAGTTATTGATATAGGAAAGCATTGGAAAAAATTAGTAACAGAAAATCTGAATATACTTATTAAGCTAGATTTAATAGATATATATATAGGACCCTTTCCCATCTGATGATTATAGCACCCACACTCTCCCCAGACTCTCACGTAACATTTACAAAAAACTGACCATATACTAGACAACAATTCAAGTTACTACACTTTTTAAACACTGATTTTTATATGAGATCTTGTTATCTGACCACAGTACAATTGTTAGAAACTTGTAACAAAAATATGTGGTAAACATTTCTGTGTTTGCAAATTTATTTATTCCAAATAAATTGTGGGTCAATAACAAAATCAGGCATGCCATAAACAAATTCATTTTAAGCCAAAAGAAAAGTGACAGGTGCTTTAAGATTTAATGTTGTAAGATTGCAGCATAAATCTTCTCTGACACTCAGAAAACAGGCTGTAATATTCCTGCAATGATGTATTTTAGTATTTTAGGAATCACAAAACAGAAAATTATATTTCAGGGGTCTTTCCTGCTGTTATCTAAGATTTGAAAAGGGAAGGGAGTGTTTCCTGTGTTGTTTAAGGGGGAAAAGGGGTTAGTTTTATCAAAGGGAGGAACTATCCCTTTAGTTAGGTGGATAACTCAAGTAAAATGAACTTACATTCTCAAATGAAAAAAAGTGTATTTTAATGCTTTTTCATCTATTTTGTCCCATGCTTCATATCCTTAATAAATTTTATCCTCTTATTCAAAGTATTTTAAGTGTTTAAGGGATCCTAAATATCATCTTAGTCCAGATGCTTCACTTGCAGGCGGGTGGTCTTTGGGTGGATCACCATCCTGCTGAGACAGTGGCAGACCTGGGGAGTTGAAGGAAGCCTCCCATGGTTCTAAAGAAGCTGCTGCATGGAGAACCCCCCCGCCCCCAGTATGTATTTGGCTGATTTTCCAGCCTAAAGAGTGTCTTTCGGGGGAGCACTATGCTTACTCTCTCTCCTGTTTCCCCCAAGTCCTGTTTCTCATCATCCAAACTTCTTCACTAGCCTCTTCTCATGTTTAATTGTTATTTGTAAACAATATATTTATCACATCTATTTACCTTCCCATCAACTAGTGATTGCTCTGTAGTGCCCTCGCTTTCTCCCAGGGCTGTAAAGAAGAGGGCTATGTCAATGTAGTTCTTTAGTGTTAGTCCCTCAGTCATGCCTGACTCTTTGCAACCCCATGGACTGTGTAGCCTGCCAGGCTCCACTGTCTATGGGATTCTCCAGGCAAGAATACTAGAGTGGGTTGCCATTCCTTCTCCAAGGGAATCTTCCCATTGCAGGGATCGAACCCTGGTCTCCAGCACTGAAGGCAGATTCTTTATCAACCACCTGAGCCATCAGAAAATCAGTTCAAGGATGGCACACAAAAATGTGCTCACATTCTAAATATTATTTTAGTTGGAAGCAATCCCAAACTTACAGAAGAGTTACAAGTATAGTTCAAAGAACCCTTTTTTGGACTCTAGCCTTTGCTGACCTGATGTTTCTTTCTCCTGTATTTTGTGTGTATTCTTTACAAATAAAGACTGTGTGTGTGTTCCTTACAAATAAAGACACTCTCTTACATAACCACAGACCAACCATAAAAATCACAAAACTACCACTGATACATTACTGTCACCTAATTCTCCAGTCCATTTAAGCTTCCCCAGTTGTCCAAATTCACTTCATTTAGTTGCTCAGTTGTGTCTGACTCTTTGCGACCCCAGGGACTGTAGCACGCCAGGCTTCCCTGTCCATCACCAACTCCCAGAGCTTGCTCAAACTCATGTCCATCAAGTTGGTGATGCCTCATCCTCTGTGGTCCACTTTTCCTCCTGCCTTCAATCTTTCCCAGCAACAGGATCTTTTCCAATGAGTCAGTTCTTCACATCAGGTGGCCAAAGTACTGAAGTTTCAGCTTCAGCATCAGTCCTTCCAATGAATATTCAGGACTTATTCCTTTAGGGTGGACTAGTTGGATCTCCTTGCAGTCCAAGGGACACTCAACAGTCTTCTCCAACACCACAGTTCAAAAGCATCAATTCTTCAGCACTCAGCTTTCTTTATGATCCAACTCTCACATCCATACAGAAAAACCATAGCCTTGACTAGACGGACCTTTGTCGGCAAAGTAATGTCTCTGCTTTTTAATATGTTGTCTAGAAAAGCTGATCACAGCTTTTCTTCCAAGGAGTTAGTGTCTTTTAATTTCATGGCTGCAGTCACCATCTGCAGTGATTTTGGAGCCCCAGAAAATAAAGTCTCTCACTGTTTCCATTTTTCCCCATCTATTTGCCATGAAGTGATGGGACCAGATGCCATGATCTTCGCTTTCTGAATGTTGAGTTTTAAGGCAACTTTTTCACTCTTCTCTTTCACTTTCATCAAGAGGCTCTTCAGTTCCTCTTCACTTTCTGCCTTAAGGGTTCTGTCATCTGCATATCAGATTATTGATATTTCTCCCGGCAATTTTGATTCCAGCTTGTGCTTCATACAGCCTTGCATTTCACAAGATGTACTCTGCATATAAGTTAAATAAGCAAGGTGACAGTATATGACCTTGACGTACTCCCCAATTTGGAATTAGTCCATTGTTCCTTGTCCGGGACTAACTAGTGCCTCTTGACCTGCATATAGATTTCTCAGGAGGCAGGTAAGGGGGTCTGGTATTCCCATCTCTTTACGATTTTTCCAGTTTGTTGTCATCTACATAGTCAAAGGCTTTGGCATAGTCAATAAAGCAGAAATAGATGTTTTTCTGGAACTCTCTTGCTTTTTTTGATGATCCATTGGATGTTGGCAATTTGATTTCTGGTTCCTCTGCCTTTTCTAAACCCAACTTGCACATCTGGAAGTTCTCAGTTCACGTACTATTGAAACCTGACTTGGAGAATTTTGAGCATTACTTTGCTAACGTATGAGATGAGTGCAATTGTGTGGTAGTTTGAACATCCTTGGCATTGCCTTTTTTGGGGATTGGAATGAAAACTGAACTTTTCCAGTCGTGTGGCCACTGCTAAGTTTTCCAAATTTGCTGGCATATTGAGTGCAACACTTTCACAGCATCATCTTTTAGGATTTGAAATAGCTCCGCTGGAATTCCATTACCTCCACTAACTTTGTTTGGAGTAATGCTTCCTAAGGTCCACTTGACTTTGCATTCCAAGATGTCTGGCTCTAGGTGAGTGATTACACCATTGTGGTTATCTGGGTCATGAATATCTTTTTTGTACAGTTTTGGGTGTTCTTGCCACCTCTTCTTAATATCTTCTGCTTCTGTTAGGTCCATACCGTTTCTGTCATTTATTGTGCCCATCTTTGCATGAAATGTTCCCTTGGTATCTCTAATTTTCTTAAGGATATCTCCAGTCTTTCCCATTCTATTGTTTTCCTCTATTTCTTTGCATTGATCTCTGAGGAAGGCTTTCTAATCTCTCCTTGCTATTCTTTGGAACTCTGCATTTAGTTGGGCATATCTTTCCTTTTCTCCTTAGCCTTTAGCTTCTCTTCTTTTCTCAGCTATTTGTAAGGGCTCCTCAGACAACCATTTTGCATTTTGCATTTCTTTTTCTTGGGGATAGTCTTGATCACTACCTCCTGTACAATCATGAACCTCTGTCCATAGTTCTTCAAGCACTCTGTCTATCAGATATTAACCCTTGAATGTGTTTGTCACTTCTACTGTATAATCATAAGGGATTTTATATCGGTCATACCTGAATGGCCTAGTGGTTTTCCCTACTTTCTTCAATTTAAGTCTGAATTTGGCATAAAGAGTAGTTTTGAGTATTTCCTATTTTATTTTCATCCCTATTTCAAGTGGATTTGCTTTATCATCTTTGGATAAAAACGACCTCATATTTCTTTGAGTGAAAAGGAAGGAACCTTGTTCTTTAAAAAAGACTTCTATGTGTTAGTGCTGTGTCTGTTTCATACATTCATACTGGGGCATCTTGAGAGTGCTGAGAGCCAGCCTGCTCCACCAGGAGGCCTTGGTGAAGGATGGAGGGAGTGAGCAGCAGAGGCTGCTCTGCAGCTGTCACTCTCTGCCATGAGAGTGAAATAAGGCAGAGAGCAGCATCCAGGGGATTTTTGCCTCTGTTCTGAACAGTATTTTTAGCTTAACAGCAGAAAATATTTGACACCATCCCCTGCCTAGAAAGACCACAGGCAATTTCTCTTCAGGGAGAAGGAATGAGTTTCCACCGGTTCTGCTGTATCATCATGTTTCCAAACTCCCTTAGCCCTGTCCTGTCTCTCAGGTCTAACAAGAAAGTCTCCCTCTTGCCTAGCACTGATTTGGTTCGCAAACTATTTCTCTCCCAGTAGAAATCCCCCAATAATGGCTACATTCACATTTCCTGTTGCCAGATTAATTAGCCTCTTAAGGAATGTGAAACTGAAAGCAAAGGACTTTTGTCTCTTTTCTGGTCTACTCCCTTACCTGGCTTGGGGCCCGCTAAGGGCCTTTCTTAGTCATCTTTGTATCCAGCATTTTCCAGCCACAAAACTGCCCCAGTGTTACTCATTCAGCACATTTTTAATAAGAACCTAGTGCTTGCCAAGTTCTAAGATGCAGCCATAAGCCTGTGATCTCACAGAACTCATACTTAAGTGGGAAAATGACAAATCTAAAACAAAGAAATAAGGTAATTTCAGATTTTTGCCTTTTGCTGCAAATGAAGTAAACAGGGAAACAGAAGAGTGAGATCACGGCTGCCTAGAAGAGGGCTTGAATCCCCCAGCAAGGAGGAGGCAGAAAAGGTGCTTCTAGGGGGCCTGTGGCCACCGGGCCTTGTGGGTTGAACCAGCTCCCACATCTTCCTGACAGACCTTCAGGTAGAGGAAGCAAGGCCCACCTCTAACATTTGTGGAGATGTAGCAAGAAGACCAATGGAGGCCCACGTGTGTCAAAATATTTATAAGTTGTGAACCAAGCTCATGAAGTGTTAAATAAAATATGACCTACCTTCTTACCCTGACAAATTAAATTCATAGAGACCTAGAAGGCCAGCTTCAGTATTCTCAGACTTCTGAGGTCTGCACTGGAACACGGCAGAGCTGGGTGAGCCAACCCCAACCCTCATCCCTAGATGCACACCCTGCCCCTGCCCCCCCTCCCTCCCCAGCCTGGCTCCAGCTCCTATTGTGAGGGGTCTCTGCACTCATGTCTGACACCTCAGCCCCTATGTCCAAGAGCCACTGATGCCTTCTGCAGATGGCCAGCCACCCTGTGGCCACTTGAGACTTAGGGCAGTGTGACCTGGTAGCACAGACCACCCATGGGAGGAGGGCCTAAGGCAGAGGCCCACAGATTCTAGAAATGAACTTAGGTCATTTGGGCAGAGAATTGCAGGGACCCAGGTGACCAGGGCACAGTCTAGAAGAGGAGACCCAGGCTCTGAGGACGCCAGTCCCCTTGGCCCAATGGGCTACTGGGAGAATGACCAGAGGGGCACCCTCAACAGGCAGGCCCAGTGCTGGCCTTTTTGCCTGAGGCCTAGGGATGAGACTAAGAGGGAGGCTGCCTTTGTCAATGTGATTAAGGAAAGCCTCTCTGGGGGGCAGTGGTAGGAATGGCATTTGAATGGAGACTTGGATGGCCAGGTTCACTGGGGAGCAGGGCATTCCCAGATGAGGGAAGAGGTGGCCAGGCAGGTTAAGCTCTGCGTGGAAGGAAAGAAGACGGGAGTGATGGAGGCCTGACTCAGAGCAGCAGAATGACAGGCAGTGAGGGTAGACGCTCAGGCAGGACAGAGAGCTTGGAGGATGAGGAAGGGGTCCTGCCTTGACCTGTATGCAGTGGGGCCTTTGAAGGGCCAACAGGATCTGAGCCTTGTTATAACCAGATCACTCTGGTCCTGTGTGAAGTGAGTGAATCACAAGGAGCCACTGTCAAGGGCAAATCAAGAGATTTGAGCACCATGCAAAAGGCTTCAGTGCCCTTGATGTAAAGATCCTTGTGACTAGTTCTTCCCCAAATTTTAGTACCAAGAAAACTCTCCTACTAAGCTGGTTCTTGTTGACTCAGAGGATTTCTCTTCTTGTTCAGGCCACCTGGAAGCTCAGAGCTGAGCTGATGCTTACTTGCAGGGTAAACTGTTCAATTTACCATCTGGCATCCAATCTCTCTCTCTCTCTCTCTCTCTCTTTTTTTTTTTTTTTTTACCATTCCATGCCTCGTACAGAACTTCCCTGCCCAGCTGGGGATGGAACCCATGACCCCTGGATTGGAAGCATGGAGTCTTAACCACTGTACCACCAGGAAAGTCCTCTAATCTCAATTTTGTACATCACTTCTGATATATGTTTTTACAAACTTTTCTCAAAACACCAAAAATTATATGTAAACAGCAAAACTAGTTAGAAATGTAAGAAGTTGGGATGCAAGACACTGGTACCTGACTAGTAGTTCCTTTGGCAACAGGTACACCAGAAGTTGTTTGTGTGTTTTGTTTTTGATTGCTTGGTATATTGTAATTGAGGGGCAGGTAGTAAGGAGCTTTTAAATCCCTGTTAACCTTTGATACTAAAAAATTGTAGCAACTTGTTGACATTCAGTTTCTAATCTTTACAAACAAATGAATGCCATGGCTTTTTACGACTCTCCGAACATTATTACAAGGATGTCATAAAACATTTTATGATATACAAAAAAGTGTAAAATATAATACAGTGAACAAGCATATCCAACTCCCAGTTTATGGAGTCAAGCATTAGCAAATGAAGCTGAAGCTCTGAATTCTCTCGCTAATTATAATCCCTTCCCAATCCTCAGAGGTAACCACTATTCTGAATCTGGTATTTTATCATAAACAAGCATTTAAGATATACTTTTATTACATATGTAAGTATGTATCCCTCAAAAATAAGTAGGGCTGTTTTGTGTGTTTTTACACTTCCAGTAAGTGGTATCATACTTGGGTTTTTTCTTGCCTTTTTTTGCTAAAATTGTCGATATTTGCCCCCTGCGCTGCCAGAGCGTGCTGATTTTCTGTTTGTGCCAGCCCATGACTATTCTGAATTTGTTATCCTGATGAAGTACATTTCAGGTTGTTTCTACTACCCCCACCCCATCACTACCACTTTCACTAACAAAGCTGCTGGGAACATTTGTGAAAACCCTTTTTGGATTGTTTTTACTTCAAACTACAATATATATGTATATGTGTGTGTGTGTATGTGTGTGTGCAAAACCAAGCCTTTCAGAGACAGTTCCTACATAATGTAATTATTTTCAGAATGACTTACCATCATTCATATCCTATCTTTTAGAATGAATCCAAGATGGATATTTTATAAGAAAATACAATCTAGAGAGGGATAGAATTACAGAACTTTTAAAAAGTCCTGCAAAGTAACAAGGAGTCATCTAATCAAATGCCTTCATTTTATAGGTGAGGAAAGTGTCTCCAGGATGGGGGAGGGGCCTCCCCAGTGGTGAGCACTGAGCTTCAAGAATGGACTCTATACTGGCCTCTGTGAAGATGGACATACATGGGAGATAAACATAAAAAAACAAATCTCCAGTAGACAAGGCACCATGAGACGTGGACCACTTGGTGAAGTCCTTCCTGGCTGAATTATGACTGTGCTTCTCTTGGTCAATTCAAACCACTTTCTTAACTTTTCAAAAGTCAGTTTCATCCTAGCTTTGCTGGAGTCAAAGCAAACAGCAGGAGATTAAACAGATTTTCTAATCAAACACAAGAATAATTGGATTTGCAAAGGAAAATGAAAATAAATCACAAAGGAAAAGAAATTAGAACATAAATATGTTTGGGAGAATTCCTCAGAACAAGAGTAAGTTGTTATAGTTGGGAAACTACAGGTTTCCTTGGAGAAGAATGAATTTTAAAAGCTGCCTTTCACTTGATTAGATTCTGTAAGAACTCTCTCCTTGACGAAACTTTAGTTAGCCTTCTCTGTGTCCATCTTCTGCTCAAGGAGGCCTCATCCTTGGCTGCAGCCTCTGTCCCGCTGGGCCCAGTTTAGCAAGGATTCCCACGCCCTTCATACCTAAGCGATTCCCCTTGGCAATCTTCTGTCCACTGACTTCCTTCCTGCTCACCGGCTACACATCCCCAGCCGTCCCTGTTGTACTCAAGCAGAGGTCAGTCTCTCTCCCTTATCGCAGTAGTCTTGAGTAAAGTCTTCCTCACCTGTTTGATTTCTGTCTGGTGCAATTTTTCTGAGACAGATTCACGTCTCAGTGCCAGAAAGTTATTGGGTCCAGGGCAGAAACTGCCCATAGTGAGAAGGGCTGTGTCTTGGTTAACCTGAGACGGTCTCAGTGCCTGCCTGACACAGAAGCAGTCACCAGTGGCGCCCGTTCCATTGTCAAAAGGGTCCTGGTTTGGATAATAAAGTATATGGTCGCCTACGTGTGACGTGAAATTTACTGGCTAAATTGTCATTGAGGACCTTAATGACAAGGGGACCTACTGGACTTCAAAATGGTGCTATAGCAACTACAAAGGACAAAAGAGAGCAGACTCTTTAGATGAGAACATCTCCTTTTAGTCCTGACTCCCCCTCCACTCCTCCCCCACTCCAAGACATACATAGTTACATTTGATTTGCATCATTTTATGTCCCCAATTAAAATGGTTCTCCATGAATAAAACATGATTTTCACCACTTTGTAGCTCAACATGTTCACTCGTCACCTTTATTGTACCTCTCCCTTGATGACTACAGATTGGTTTATCACAGTATATTTACCATCAACGAGACATGCATTCCAGAGAGGAAAGGAGGGAGGAGATGAGCCCAGGAATGCCAATGTGCCACAGGCCCGAGGAAAAACAGCTGAGATCCGGGAATCACACCTCATTCTCTGCTGAGAACCAGTAAAGGACTGAAATGAATTTGCAAAACAATAACTGAAGCTGACACCTGCTCTTGACAGGTGGGGGCAGACCAATTTTGCCCTGTGCTTTCACCTGCTGTGGATGCTTTCACCTGCTGTGGAAAGGGACAGGTGGGAGGGATTCCCCTATAGCCTCCTGCCAGGAAACACTGGGTTTCTTGTCTTCTGCCCTAACCCCAAAGGAGGAGAGCCTTCATTAAGGTGAGGTTTGTGAGTAATTTTGAGCAATGGCTTTTATAGTTACTTTCACTTATTTGAAACTATCTGCAAGAGGCCCTTATCTTGCAGAGTGCTCCCAGGTCCGATGGGATGGCTGTAAACTCTGTCAGCAAGATCTCAGGCTCTGGCTTTAAGATTCAGATGGGCTGGAGGGCGGAGGGAAAGGATTGAATTAGGACCATCTCCAAATTTCCTCCTACTGGGAAAGTCAAAGATTTTATCCTCAGCTAGGTTTGACAGCCCCTGTTTTAATAGGCAGGAAGATTTGAAAGAAGAGAGAGCAAGGCCACTGAGGGAGACCGGCCTCTACTTCAGCACTCCATGTGTGACCCGCAGGAGGAGATGGTCAATTTAGAAAGAGGAACCAAGGCTGTCAGAAGGGTACTTTACCCTGGAAGCAGGATCCCGCCTGCAGCATCGCCCCTCAGTGGAGCTGGTTGGAAATGCAGGCTTTCAGGACCCACCCAGACCTACCGGATCAGATTTTTCTTTTCAGAAGACTCCAAGTGATTCACGTGTGCTTTAGAGTCTGAGAACATGGGCTGGAGCTGTGGATGACATTTTGAATAGGAGGACTCCATAAAGCATTTCAAACTATGATGAAGTTTTGAAGAAAATTCTGATGTTTTTATGGGATCAGGCCAGCTTTCCAAGCTCTGAGGCATCATTTCCCATACCACACCCTCTACAGAATTACTGAACTTAAATTTCTTACAGTATGAGTTTAAATCTGATAAGAGTAATGCTTCCATTGATGGGAGTCTTCATCAATTTCAGGATGACTCTCTTTCTCATCTCTTCTCTCTCTCCTTCTCCCTAAATCTCGGATGTGCAGCTTTACATTAGTAATAATCTTGGATTCATAACACACTCTCAGCATCGTGTTTGTCTTAAAAGGAGGACACCAGCCTTGTCTGGGTTAGAGACTAGAAACTATAGTCTGTTTGGCAGTTTGCTGGGTTTGCTTGCCCATGTTTGCCTGACTCCTAATTCTGCATTGGCTAGAAGCCTCTCTGCTTAAATAAGCAAGAAACCTCTCTCCCTTCAATTTGGGAAATATTCTATTTCAGTTTTATCTTACTGATGATCTAAGAAGTAACAAGTAAGCAAAAACCTATGTTAATAGTTTTCCCACCTTTTCTTTGTATCTGGGACAGATATAGCAGAAATTATTTGGTGTGAAATGAAGTTTTGATTAGTTCGAAAATATATTAGACGTGTATAATCAGTAGTCTTGGGAGGAAACAGAAAGAATTAAATTGAACTATGTGGTTTTAGTTGAACTATGTGAAACTGCCAGTTTTACAGGTTAAAAAAGTCAAATATTGGCAATTTCATTTAGTCAAACTAGTTAGGATGTTTCAATTAAGATTTTCTTGACTTAAGAAATATTCAGAGGTTTGACAGTGCTATTTGTGGAGGCTGAGTTGTCTCTTAAAAACAATTTTTTTTAATTAATTAATTTATTTTTGTCTGTGCTGGGTTTCTTTGCTGCTTGGGTTTTTCTCTAGTTGCAGCAAGTGGGTCCTCCTCTCTAGTTGCAATGCTTGGGCTTCTCACTGTGGTGGCTTCTCTTGTTGCAGAGCATGGGTTCTAGAGTGAGTGGACTCAGTAGTTGCAGTTCCTGGGCTCTAGAGCACAGACTCAATTGTTGTGGCACATGGGTTTAGTTGCTCTGAGGCATGGAGGATCTTCTTGGATCAGGGATTGAACTCATGTCTCCTGCTTTGGCTCATGGATTCTTTACCACTGAGCCACCACAGAAGCCCTGAGTTGTTTCTTTTATTTGGGGATATTTTTTGGAAGTTGGGGCAAATGCTTTGAAGACTAGACCACCATCTTTCTATTCTAAGCAGGCAGGGGAACATGGGCTGTGGGAAGGTGAAGTTTGGTTACAGATTTAGGATGAATGTATGTGTCCTTGAGGGAGGCTTATAACCTCTGAATCTGTGAAATATATAAATGGTGACACAGAAATATAGATAGTTGACACACAAACTGGAGTGAGTTTCTTTTCTACTTTCTTTCTACAGTCAGGTATAGTTAATACTTGAACTCTGATAGGAGTAAGAAAAGAAAACATTCCCCCTTCCCTACGTCAGCATCACTCTTTAGTTAGAATGAAAGGAGAGGAGTGAAGTCAAAGTGAAGGGTAAGAATCTCTTCCCTTTCTTGGTTAATTGTCACAGTCACACCTTCAGTTCAGTTCAGTCGCTCAGTCGTGTCCGAGTCTTTGCGACCTCATGGATCACAGCACGCCAGGCCTCCCTGTCCATCACCAACTCCCGGAGTTCACTCAGACTCATGTCCATCAAGTCGGTGATGCCATCCAGCCATCTCTTCCTTTTTCCTCCTGCCCACAACCCCTCCCAACATCACAGTCTTTTCCAATGAGTCAACTCTTTGCATGAGGTGGCCAAAGTACTGGAGTTTCAGTTTAGCATCATTCCTTCCAAAGAAATCCCAGAGCTGATCTCCTTTAGAGTGGACTGGTTGGATCTCCTTGCAGTCCAAGGGACTCTCAAGAGTCTTCTCCAGCACCGCAGTTCAAAAGCATCAATTCTTTGGTGCCTGCTGTATTCCATGGCATGGTGGGCATAATTCTATGATAGGCCAAACTGCATCATGTTCTAATTATGTATTCAAGTGTGCTGGTCCAAGGGTCACACTTTGACTTGAAGGTAAGGAGTGCATGCTAAGTTGCTTCAACTGTGTGACTCTTTGTGACCCTATGGACCATACCTGTCAGGCTCCTCTGTCTCTAGGCAAAACTGGAGTGGGGTGCCATTTTCTTCTCCAGGGGAATCTCCCCGGCCCACGTCTCTTGCCTCTCCTGCACTGGCAGGTAGGTTCTTTACCACTAGTACCACCTGGGAAGCCCCGACTCGAAGGTAGAGACCATGCCTTAATTGTGATGACGTGCCCAGTGTCTTCAAGGCAGCTTGGCAGACAGTAGGTGTCAGTAACTGCTATATGGCAAAATTTAACATTTGTAGAACAAATGATGGCTTTTAGTAACTAATCACACTAACAAAAGTTGAAAATATTACATTAAAAATCTTTGTGGATTATGGAAACTAATTTAGCAATAAATATCAAGGGCCATATCCTATGAGCCAATAATTATAATGAAATATTATAACCTATGAACAAGTAATTACATTTATCTTCAGAAAGGCTTTGAAATTCAAAAACAGCATTTGGTTAAAAAAAAAATGTTACATACAAGTTGGAAAAACTGAAAACAACTTAAAAATCCAAGAGTAGGAAAACATTTTTTTTGAATATTTAACAACGTTGGAAAATGTTCAAGGAAGGAAGGGGAGAAAAATGACACATGTCCTGCTTTTGTTTTAAACTTTAAAAAACCCTTTAAACTTAGCATCACGTTACAAATATGTCCCAAGTATTAAAAATTCTGCCAAAGCAGTGTTTGTAATGGCTATAGAGTTCCTTTGGATAAAAATACAATAAGTTATTAATTGTGTTTTATAAATGTACACAAGCTTCCCTGGGCTCAGCAGTAAAGAGTCCACCTGCAATGCAGGAGATGGAGGAGATGCAGGTTTGATCCCTGGGTCAAGAAGATTCCTTGGAGGAGGGCATGGCACCCACTCCAGTATTCTTGCCTGGAGAATCTCATGCACAGAGGAGCCTGGCGGGCTACGGTCCATGGGGTTGCACAGAGTCGGACACGACTGAAGGGACTGAGAATGTGCACACACACTAAAATCACACATAGATGGGGCAATATGCATATTGTCTGGCACCTTCTTTTTCTCAGCTAACAACATTATCTAGAGAGCTCACCACAGAAGCAAATGCAAAACTTCCTCAATTTGTTTTTTGTGCTGGGATACTATTCCATTGCAGAGACATGCGCTGCTTTTTTCAAAACAACTTGTATTGATACTTTCAGCTATTTCTAGCCTTTTGCTATTAAATAGTCCTGTGACTGACACTTTTGACATATATTCCTGTGTATTTATGCAATTATATCTATGGGATAAATTCTGATACTGCTGGATCAAAGAAAATTCTTTTTAAGAACTCCAATAGACATTGGTAAATTGCGCTCCAAATTGTTACACCAATGAACGCTGTCTTGAACACTCCACAAGGGCACTTCTTCATTTAAAATAGAAATAATGGATGGGATATATTTGCATGGGTGTATTTGAAACAGAGTTCATGAGCTCCAGCAATGCACAGAGTCATGAAAACTGGGTCTCCCTCCTTCCTCCCCTACTCCCTTCCCACTCTGCTTTCCCTCCTTCTTGCCTTTTTTCCTTCCTTCTTTCCTTCTCTTTCTCTCCTTTCCCTCCATCTTTCTTCCTTTCTTCCCTCCCTCCTGCCCTTCCTTTCTTCCTTCCCACCATGTTACGGGAGGAGAGACATGCAGGAAATTAGAGTGAAGGTCATGTTCCTGTTAGAGAATTAGAAGAAAACAGGAAATGGGCTTAGCTGGAGCAGGCTGCTCCCTCTGGCAGGACAGATGCTGAAACTGGACCCATACAGAGGAGGTCAGCGTGGCCCGTCTGAGGATGATATACAATTCCGTGAAGTATTCCATATGTTACAGTAACTGTGATGTGATGATGTGCTCACTAACCTTATTGTGGTGTGCTGGGCTAAGTCACTTCAGTTGTGTCTGACTCTTTGTGACCAAATGGACAGTAGCCTGCAAGGCTCCTCTGTCCATAGGATTCTCCAGGGAAGGATTGCCATTTCCTGCTCCAGGGATCTTCCTGACCCAGGGATTGAACCCGTGTCTCTTACATCTCCTGCACTGGCAGGTGGGTTCTTTACCACTTGCACTATCTGGGAAGCCTAATCTTATTGTGGTAATTGTGTCAAATCATGATGTACAAACCATCACACTGTATATGTTAAAAAATGAACTGAGGCATATTAAAAAATTTAAGAGTTTATTGAGCAAAAATAGATTTGAATGGAGTGGTGTTAAATGACAAGTGGTGAAGGCCCTCCACTGATGGGAGCTCAGGGAGAGACTCTCTAGAGAAAAGGTGAAAGCAAAGTGAGGAAACGATTGATGATCAGCTTCAGCCTCAAGCCTGATGGGTGGTTTGTGCTCAGCTGTCCTTGAGTTTCAATTTTGTAACCTTGAGGCATATACAAATTTAGATTTTGGCTTGCTGTTGTCAGCCGCAATAGCATGAAAGCCACACTGAACTCATGACCTACCAGTTTAATTAACCTAGTATACACCTTAACCTTAACAACATTGCATGTCAAATGTATCTGGAGAAAGCAGGAATGAAACTTGGAAGCAGACTGTTATGGGGAATACAGTACATAGAAATAAATCTGCAGGGACAGTTTGGATGTGTCTCATTTTCCTGGGCACAGAAAGGATTCAGGGAGGATCCTTGTTAAGATGCAGATTCTGATTCCGCACGTCTAGGGTGAGACCTGAGGTTCTGCATTTCTAATGGGCTTGCAAGTGACACTTATGCAACTGGTCTGGGATCACACTTTGAGCAACAGCACTTAGTTGACAAAGCCTCCTGCCAGAAACCACAGGGGCAGCAGCAGCAATCAGTGGGGAGGGGGTGAGCATTACTGTTAGAGTCAGGAGCGCCCCTGCAAGTGTTACAAGGTGACAAAGAGATGGCAGGCTCAGCCTGTCACTGCTATTTCATCCACCAGCTCCAGTCGTTCCCACCGCAGCAAGGGGGCCAAGCAAATGCTGCATGAAACCTATGCTTACGTCCCCCACTCCTACAGGAACCCTTACCTTTAAATCAGATCATATTCTATTTGCTTCATCTCCATAAATCAGTAATAACTTCTGTCACACAGAGTCCTTCAGTATTTCCTTGATTCGAAGAATACCTGATGTCACTGACTCTGTGCAGGGTTTAAGCAACAATCACTTGCCTTTGGTTCAGTCTGCCCACAGCCTGCAGCTGGAGGGACAGAGGCCCTGCCTGCTACTTTCTTCATGAGATGAGATGAACACAGTACAACTACTGTCCGAAGGCCCAGAATTAATACGTGGCCTTACAGCACTGCAACTTCCCCTGGATTGGGCTACTTGCAAGCTTCTCTGCAACCTCCCCATATTCCACCAAGATATCTTCTGAAGTGTTACATTCGGCGAAGCTAAGGGTGCTAATCTATGTTTAGGAACCAGGATACTGCTATATTTAAGTCTTCCTGTGTGATTGTTTCCTTGCCATCAATCCTTGTAAATCAAGAGGAGTTTAAATGTTAACTTCAAAAATTCACAAGCTGCAGTTGACAGGAACATTCTTTACCTCCCTGATCCAAGCAGACAATGCGTGATGCTGGAGGGCTAGCTGTTACCTCTCTCAGCTTCTGAGCAAGGATAGGGAGCCCAGATGATACCTGAGGACACACACACACACACACACACACAGTACAAACAAGAGCTCTGGTTTGAATCCTTAGGGAAACTAGCTAATGCTTGCTCTCCTTTTCAAAACATAATCAAGAGGACAAGACTTGAACAAGCACAAGTCTTAAGAACTTTGTCACCTGATGAAGCTGTTCAATGTATCCTCTGTGTTTATTTATACTCAGAAAAGTATTTGCATCTAAGAAATAGGTTCTGTGTAAGTGAATGGTATATTCTTCTAAAGCCTGGCGGACACTCAGGGTCAGCTTTCTGAGTAATAGACACAAATTAAGGATCCATGAGAAAAATTTCTAATACACTTGTATTCACTTTAAATTTTGCTTTAATTAAGGATCATTAAAATATACGATGGTTAGCAATTGGGTTGTTTTTATGCTTGATTCATGATTTCATTTGCATTAAATCAGAGAGGCATAATGTTTCTTTCCTTTTTCAAGAAATTAGGATGTATAAACTCTATGTTTATAACAACCACAAAACGATTATCTACCTGGTGTACAAAAGAAAACAAACAACTCTTTGAGAGTTATCTTTATATATAAACACATCAAAAGCCATACAGATCTTTATGCATTTATATGGATGATTTAAAAGAAATATGAAATGGGAGCTTAAAGAAAGGCTTGTTTCAGGACCATTGAATGTCAAGACTCTTTTCCACCAAGGATGCTGAAGGAACTGCTCAGGTTTCATTGAGGAACAAGAAGTACATAACCCTGGTCTGCTCCAAGGACACCTTAGTCATGGGTGTGCTGGCAGGCTGCACCAGTCCCAAAACTATTGCCTCTGTTTCAAACCCACTCTTTCCTACTTGCATTGGGATGCTGAGCCCATGTCTCTGCTGACCATATTTTCCCTTTGCCAGCAGCTTTCTACTAGGCTCCGCCAGAAGTGGGTGCCAGAGGGAGACAGGTGAGCGGGAGAACTTCCCTCCCATTCCTGTGAATGTCAGGCTGACCCGCTCCCCACCAGCAGCCAGTGAATTCACTTCTGGTTTCTCCAACCTGTCCAACTTTCCTGTAAACCCTCAGAGACCCCAGCACAAGAAGCTGGCACTCTCTTTTTCTGCAACCTGGGCACCACGCTACAGGGCCCCTCTGCAAGCTCAGAGCTATTAGCATGAGTGACCCAGCAGTCTCCTCCTGAATGTCTGAGTCTCTGTGCCCAGGGCCCCTCCTCCAGGCTTCTGAGTTTTCATATCCCAATCTCTTCCTCCTACTCTTCCAACCGTGGTGGCAACCATTTCCTGCACTTGCTACTCTGAGATATTCCAGTATCCCCTGTGTCTTCTTGGCTCCCTAACAACTCAGTATTACACTCTCTCCACTAGAGCAACTGGTGTGTACCTTCTCTCAACAGGCCCTACCTATGGACAAGCTGGCGGAGAGGCTGGGCAGGGGTCCTTCCCAAGATGTGTTCTCTGAACACAGAAGATGTCCTTATGCGATCTGTTGTGTGATTTGATATTAAATCAGCTGTAGGTCAAGCTACCTGGCCCTTACCAAGGCATCAGAGATGAGCACAAGAAAAAGTTGTTCTGTGATCTTCCACCTCCATCCACTGCTACCCACATTCTAACAGGAAATGGGAATGAATAGGCTGTGAGGTGGTAATGACAGAATTCTACAACAACTTCCTCAGTGTACACATACTCACAAGCAGGTTTACACACTCATGAACATACACCCACACACCACGCCATACACAGTTTTTCGCTATTTCTTCAGTGAGAAATTAAAGCAATGAGAGGGATTTCCAGAGAGGAATCTGGAAAGCCACAACCAAGACACCAGGTGTGGTTTGTTGTTTTAGTTGCCAAGTCATGTCCAACTCTTTATGACCCCAAGGACTGTAGCCAGCTAGGCTCCTCTGTTCATGTGGTTAGATGAAAAGAATTCTACGTCGTTAGCAGAATAAATGCCAGCAATGTTGGGGTTGCAGTTGACATTTATTTCCCTATACGGTGGACTAAAAAGTAAATGCACCTTGATTTGAAATACTTTTAAATGAGTGGGAAAATTCCCAGTAATTCATTTATTTTTAGGAAAAGCATAATGCTAAAGGGCTGCTTGTTCAGATGTCAACCCAGGAGGCAACACTCTAACCGGAACAAACACTCCTGTTTTTGCAGGAGGCAGTCATGTGCTGCACGAGTCTTGCTCAGGCAAGTTCCCAAGAACCTTTTGTTCATGCTGCTTTAACACAGCAAGATTGCACACAAGGAAACACTGTGTGAAAGATGTCAGGTATGTTGCTTTGTCTACAACAGTGAGGACTGGAAATAACTCCTGAATCTTGTCTATTTCTCTTGCCTCTATTTATTGTCTTCCTATTTGAACCATCCTGGAACAGACATGCTTGAGCACCATAGGGATCCTGAGACTATTGGCTGAATCACCTTTGCCCCTAGTCGAGGTTGGAAGGGATCAACTTGAGTTTGTGGTGCTTGTTACAGATGTAGAAGCTACAGTTATAGGCTGAGTTGGCTGAACATTCATTTGAAAAATATTCAGTGTCTTCTAGAGAGACAGTGGCAGGCTATGAGCAGATTCTTCAGAGGAAGGATCCCTGCAGCCCATACCTGCCTGGATCCCACTCTACCTGGAAGTTGCCTGGATCAGTCCTCAGGATCCCTGGATTCTAGGTCTGCTCTGTCCACAGGCTGAGGCTTAGAGGACATTCCCGTCATCTGCAGAGTGAGCTCAAAGCTATACTGCATGTCCTCCAGACTAAATATCAACAGGTTACAGAGATGTTACATTGTCTTGATGGCATGAGAACCATTTCAGTTTTCAGTCTGGAGATGGCACATGCCCACACAGTCCATTCCAGTCAGCATCTAGTATTAGACAGTGGCTGGACACAGGCATCAGTGTGGCAGGCGGTGCTGCTGACGTGGAGTGGGGGAGGAGACCCTGGATGCTGGACACAGACCTGACTCCAAATAACCCTTCTCCTGTGTCCCAGGCCCTGGACCTAATTACCTCGGGTAATAACAGGCATTGTTATCCACATGCACAGATGATGAGGTTAAATCTCAAAGAGGTAAAGCTGTGGCTCAAGGTCATAGAGCTGTTTGATGGCAAAAAGTCAGAGCTTATACCCAGGTCTCCTTCTCAGGGCAATCACAAAGCCCCGTCTGACTCCCTCTCTCCTCACTCAATTTTAGGCTTTAAGAGCCTTTTCTCAGGTGATTACAATTTTACAGGCAAAACTCATAACTCCTCGGGTGACAGTGACCTGGTTATCATATTATGATAGGTTAGTATTTTCCTAAGATTAACCAGCCAGTTCTTTAAAATAAAAAGTAAGTTTAAAGCCTCTCTGCTCTTTGTGGGCATCCATTGAGTTGGCCAGTGGTTTAACTGAACTGAACTTACAACTGTTGCTGCGTCCTCCTCTTCTCCAGTACATCTATCCCTGGACCTTACTGATTTGCATGCACCAAACGTTTGCAAGAACTGTACTCTTCATTCTGGTCTTCAGTGTTCCTTCTAAGTGACAAACATCTGCCACCTTAGCACATTCTTTAATACTTCTGTTTTTGCATGCATGCTCCTAAACAGGATTTACTCATCACTATTCAGCCAACAACTTGGAGTGCAACAGTGGGCTGCCATGTGCTTGATCAAATTTAGGTCAAAAGTCATAAGAAACAAATGAGAGTAGGCAACATTGTCTTTCCCATTTTATGAAGCAGGAAAGGGAGGCTCAGAAAACTCAGCAAGTCACTCAAAACTACAGAGCAGGTAAGTCACAGAGCGGATCTGGACGTTCCAGCCAAATTTCTAGGGCTGACACAGTTCCCAACACATGTAAACAGAGCTTGAGGGATCCCCAGAACCCCATTGTACACAGCAGAATTTGTGGAAGGAGGAAAGTAGTTAACAGGGCTAGTGGTATTTCCTTCCCTCCAACCTTGGTGTAGGAAGAAGCTCTGTGGTCCTCAAGCTGTGGAGCTAGATGCAATGGCTGGGCTGTCAATATTTATAGACATTCCACCAGGGGTGCTGATAAAAGCAGCTTAAAGAAATGAAACATCATTCTCAAGCACAGTTTGGAAGATACAAACTGCTTGAGATGTCCCATTATGTTGTTACACAACTCCTGTATTTTCTGTATTCATCATTTTTTTTCCTGCACAGATACAGCGTGTACTTCCTTCTATTGATGTGCAGAAGCAGCCAAGAAACATCCTGCTGCAGCTGACACTCAAAAGGTGCAAATATGCCAGAGCCTCTGACATTGCTTTTCACTTTTAAGTTTGAAAGAATATGTGTCATATACAAAGTAAAAGTTAAAAATTAAAAACAATGAGATGCAAGAGATAAAAAACAATAAAATGTTTAGAATGTAATAGCAAGATGTTCATCAGTGAATTTGTCTATGAAATTTCTCCCCATCTAGTCCTGAGAAGTCATCTTTGAGGCCCCACTGTCTCCTATGAACACCTCAAATCAAGCCTCACATGAAAGCCCTGCTCCTTACTGCAGCCCTACATGTTATCCAGAGAAAACAGACCTCTGGTTGTCTGAAAACTGCCCTTAAAGCCCATTTTCCTTAAGTCTAATCACAGCCCACCCACGGGATTATTGTAGATGAGTGAGTGATCTTTCGGAGATGTGGGGACACCAGAAGGAAGAAACTCATTTGTTTATGTCCCCATATTTCATTCATTCATCCACTCAGTCATCCTTATGTACTCACTGAATACCTAATCTTTGTGCCAGGGAATCAAAGCATCCTGTTTAAATCATCTCTGTATCTTTTTTCCATGGACAAATACAATAAGGAAGTCTTACAAATGCAATAATCAATCATATCTGCCTTTCAAAACACACTGTTTCACCCTCATATTTCTCAACATGAGGGGCGTTTCCTTTATAATACTCTTTAGGCTGTCTGGCAAAAACCTTCTAAGTTAATTTACTCACCACCTTCCACTTAGGCAGAAAATTGTGTCATACAAACACACGCACAAATTACAGAGCACTTGTCTTATACCCAAACAACCTAGTCTATGAAGAATCTTGGTATAATTTGAGGGGTACTGAAACCATTGTCTGGAAGCTGTGTTTAATGAGGACTCTTTCCTGGTCTTCCTTTCTTGTTTGATGGGGTCTCATAATAAGCATCATGGTGTCCATGCTTCTGATTGTGGGAGATCAATGTTAGCCTGCATCTCAACTAGGAAAATGACTCTTTTATGAATTTTTAAAGTAATCCAAGTAGCAATCTCAGAGACTAACTTTGTGTTGCTTTGGTTTCCCAAAAAAATTCAATTAGGAAAGAATGTATACCAGTGAATTTTAAAATGTTTTCCCCAATTCCATGGCAGGTAAAATATTCACAGAGACCAAGGGTCCTAATATTCCAGAAAGCTACAGGCCAAGCAAACAGCAAAAAGCATTCTGGAGGAATTAAGTAGCACCTAGCATTTTACAGAATGCATAGAGGAAGTATGAATTACAAAAACTAGACAATAGTGACTGTACTTAAGTTGAATCTTACCAATCATTAGCAGTTAATATAATTAAGTTTTACAAATTGTTAAAGGGTTCTGATACAAAGAATACATCATCTCAGTCCAGAATAGAGTGGGACACGCAGAAGACCACCAGCAAAATATATGCCACACAAGGAGGAGAAAAAGCTGGACCAGACTTGACAAGTCACGCTGTAGAAGGGTAACTGCCATGTCCTAGGGAAGGAGGTGGAAATTTGTTGTGCTCACTCTATCTCGTCCTCTGTACCCCTGCATTTAGCCATCAGATTTCTTCATTCATACTGTTCACATGCCAAAAAGTAAAGTTGATCACACTCCACAAATACTTCAGAGACCTTTAGACAGTTCTGTGTTAAGAAACACTCCATGCTTTAATATGTCAAGACTTTCTCAGCTATTACAGATACATAATATAATAAGTCTTATATGGAAAAAGCCTGAACATGTGCAAACCAACCCAGCAGAATCCCTTCCTGAAGTCTGAAGAGACTCCACATTGAGTTACTGTTGGGTGGCCTGCTTTTCTTTGAACATCTAAACTAATGATTGTATTTCAACACTTCTTTATTAGGAGTTGACCATACAAATAGAAAGTCAAACATAGTTAATTAATGCATGGCAGTAGGGAAACACACTCATCAAATCAGCCAAGGGCATCCCTGTCATTTATTCCTCAGAGACTTTAAATCAAAATCTGTCTTCAGTTTTGCTCTTAACTCTTCTCCAAGGGTCACATATTTTTAACTTAAAAAAAAATGCAAGAAGGAAACATTTAATTCTAATTAAAATCAACAGATTGTAAATTTTCTCTAAGTATTTCTAATCTTACTTTTAAATAGAGTTAAACCCCCTAGAAGACTATGTGGTCTAGTTCATCATAGACCATCACCAAAAGAAGCCACCTCTATGAACTTCCCATCTGCATTTCCTGCATAAAGATTGTTGAGGAAGTGACATCCCTCCATACGCTCTATATGAAACTAAACACAAAAGCTCTGTCTCCTCTGAGGAACCAGTAACAGTCACATTCTTGCTAACGAGAACTAGTAACTATATCATGTCTCTCTGTTTTGACTTGGTCTCCTAGAAGCTCAGGACCACACTTCACACTCTGCCATAGCAACAATAGCCACACTTTGACTACCCCTCACTTCTCTCTGATCTTCATTTTCTATATATATTATTTTATTAAGTTTATTGAATATTTCATTTAATGTAAAAATGAATTAAATAAACTTCTCTCAGGAGTTAGAGGTAAGCTCTGATCAGTACAACATGCTATTCATACGTGTCAACTGGTAGTCTGATTTTCAGATCCCTTTAACAGAGAGTTAGAAAATAAATTTTTAAGCAAAATTTCAGTCTCTCAAAGACAAAGACTTTGTCTCATTTCTCTCTTCTGCCTTCTGCTACTGAAGGCAATAAGGACTAACACTGCTTATTGAGGGCTGGGTCCATATTTCTTAGAATTTGATATAAACCGGGACTGGAACTTGGCTCCAAAGTAGGAGTTGCAGGATTAGAAGATAAGTAAAGAAGGTTTTAATTTCCGTGGTGATAAGTCCTCTGATCTCATAGAGTTGGGGAGACTTGTGGAAATCTGGTGCATGATTACGAGCTGTCCTGAGGCTCCTGGATCAAGGGGCCTGGTGGAGTTCCAGAGAGTCTGGCAGCATTGCAGCAGCAGGGGACAATGATGGCCTAATGGAAAATTGTCCAAGACCAATGACTTGAACAAGAGACAAGGGAGACAAAACCCTGTACCTGGGCAGCAACCTATGCCTCTGTAAGCTGCTTTCTCTCACCTGCCCTGCTCTCCTCAAATCTCAGCTGGTTCTCTGCTTTTCTCTGTGATGTACATCATAATTTCCTGGGATTGGAATGCTGCTGTTGAAAGATACATTAGAAAATAATCCTTTCTTCCCTCCTCTTGTGAGATGATGCAAAGGCAAAGGCACCCTGCCTTTTCTGAAATCTCTTTTGTCAGTTTCATTTCTGCCCTGATATTGATGAGAATGCACAGTTTGATAAGAGTGAGACGGGAATACGTGAGCTCAGCTTCCTGCCTGTGCTATCATCCAGGCTGGGTCTGTAACTGAGCAGGGCTCCAAAGCCATGGCAAATCAGAACAGCAAAACAGAAGCTGAGAAGTCTCTGATGTGCTTGAGAAAATCTATTCCTATGTCCAGCATGACGAGTCTGTGGAAAGACCTAGTTGGTGAGCTGAAAATATAACTGTGCTCATAGATTAGAAAAATTAATATTAAAATCCACTACCCAAGGCAATTTACAGATTCAATGCGATTCCTATTGCATTCCAATGGCATTTTTCACAGAACTAGAACTAATAATATAAACAATGTGTATGGAAACACAAAAGATCCCAAACAGGCAAAACAATCTTTAGAAAAAAGGACAAAGCTGGAAGTATCATGCTCTCTGATTTCAAACTACACTACAAAGTTGCAGTAATCAAAACAGGTACTGGCATGAAAACAGACACATTGATCAATGAAATAGAATAGAGGGCCCAGAACCTATACTTACGTGGTCAATTAATCTATAAAAAATATGGCAAGAATACAGAATAGAGAAAAGACATCCTCTTCAGTAAAAAGTGTTGGGAAAACTCAGTAGCTAAATTTAAAAGAATCAAACTGAACTGCATTCTCATACTATATACAAAAATAAACTTCAAATGGATTAAAGACTTAAATGTGAGACCTGAAATCATAAAACTTCTAGAAGAAAACATAGGCAGTTTTTCTTTGACATTGATCTTAGCAATTTTTTTTTGGATTTGTGTCCTCAGGCAAGGGAAACAAAAGCAAAAATAGTCAAATGGGATAACCCTAAACCACAGTGAAGGAAACTGCCTACAAAATGAAATGACATCTACTGAATGGAGAAGATATTTGCAAATCACATATACAATAAGGCTGAAAGTGAAAGTGTTAGTTGCTCAGTCATGTCCAACTCTTTGTGACCCCATGGACTGAAGGCCACCAGATTCTTCTGTCCATGGAATTTTACAGGCAAGGATACTTGAGTGGGTAGGCATTCCTTTCTCCAGGAGATCTTCCTGACCCAAGGATTGAATCCAGGTCTCCCATAGTACAGGCAGATTCTTTACCTTCTGAGCCACCAGGGAAGCCCAAAGTGAAAGTGTTAGTCACTCAGTCTTATCTAACTCTTTGTGACCCCATGGACTATAGTCTTTTAGTCTCCTATGTCCATGGAATTCTCCAGGCAAGAATACTGGAGTGTGTAGCCATTCTCTTCTCCAAGGGATCTTTTCAGCCCAGGGATCAAACTCAGGTCTCCTGCACTGCAGGCAGATTCTTTATTATCGGAGCCACCAGGTCATGGTGGTTAATAATATTATTAAGAGTTTAATATCCAAAATATACAAAGAACTCACACAACTCAATATCAAAAGACAAACAACCTGATTAAGATATGGGCAGAGAACCTGAATAGACATTTTTCTAAAGAAGACATACAGTACAGCCACTATGGAGAACAGTGTGGAGATTCCTTAAAAAACTGGAAATAGAACTGCCTTATGACCCAGCAATCCCACTGCTGGGCATACACACCAAGGAAACCAGAATTGAAAGAGACACGTGTACCCCAATGTTCATCGCAGCACTGTTTATAATAGCCAGGACATGGAAGCAACATAGATGTCCATCACCAGATGAATGGATAAGAAAGTTGTGGTACATATACACAATGGAGTATTACTCAGACATTAAAAAGAATACACTTGAGTCAGTTCTAATGAGGTGGATGAAACTGGAGCTGATTATACAGAGTGAAGTAAGCCAGAAAGAAAAACACCAATACAGTATACTAACACATATATATGGAATTTAGGAAGATGGTAATGATAACCCTGTATGTGAGACAGCAAAAGAGACACAGATATATAGAACAGTCTTTTGGACTCTGTGGGAGAGGGAGAGGGTGGGATGATTTGGGAGAATGGCATTGAAACATGTATAATATCATGTAAGAAATGAATCGCCAGTCTAGGTTCAATGCAGGATACAGGATGCTTGGGGCTGGTGCACTGGAATGACCCAGAGAGAGGGAGGGAGGGAGGGAGGTGGAAGGGGGATTCGGGATTGGGAACTCATGTACACCCGTGGTGGATTCATGTTGATGTATGGCAAAACCAATATAGTATTGTAAAGTAAAATAAAGTAAAAGAAAAAAAAAAAAGAAGATATACAGATGGCCAACAGACATATGAAAAAAAATGCTCAACATCACTAATCATCAGGGAAAATGCAATTCAAAACCACAATGAGACATCACCTCACACTCAAAATGGCTATTACCAAAGAGAAATAAAAGTGTTGGTGAGGATGTGGAGAAAAGGGATCCTTCGTACAGTGTTGGTGGGACTACAACTATAAATAGCAGTATGAGGTTCCTCATAAAACTGAAAATAGAACTACCATATGATCTAGCAATTTTACTACTGAGTATTTACCTGAAGAAAACAAAACACTAATTCTAAAAGATATATGCATCTATGTTTACTGCAGCATTATTTACAAATCAAGATATGAAAGCAACCTAAGGGTCAGTGGATAGATGAATAGATAAAGATGTTTATACATATATATATATAAACATACATATATTATATGCATTTCCATATATATATATATATATATATATAATGAAACATTACCCAGCCATAGAAAAGAAGGAAATCTTGTTAAAGATGGATAGAATTTCCTTGAGGATATTATGCAAAGTGAAATAAATCAGATGAAGAAAGACAAATAACATGTAATTTCTCTTATATGTGGAATCTAAAAAACAAGTGAATAAATGTAACAAAACAGAAACAGACTTACGGATACAGAGAATAAGCAGGTGGCTGCCATGTGGGAGGGGGTCGGGGGAATGAATGAAATAGGTGAGGGAGGTTAAGAGGGACAAACTTTGAGTTACAAGAGAAATTAATCACAGGGATAAAATGTACAGCACTGGTAATATAGTCAGGAACTAGGTAATAACTTTGGTGACAGATGGTAACTAGACTTATCATGGTGATCATATTGTAATGTATAGAAATATCAAGTCACTATGCTGTGCATCTGGAACTAACAGAATGTTACAGGTCAATTATACTTCAATAAACTCATAGAAAAAGAGTTCAGATTTTTGATTATCCAAGATGTCAAGACAGTATATTGTCACCATGCTTATTTAACTTATATGCAGAGTACATCATGAGAAACACTAGGCTATAAGAAGCACAAGCTGGAATCAAGATTGCCGGGAGAAATATGAATACCCTCAGATATGCAGATGACACCACCCTTATGGCAGAAAGTGAAGAGGAGCTAAAGAGCTTCTTGATAAAAGTGAAAGAGGAGAGTGAAAAGGTTGGCTTAAAGCTCAACATTCAGAAAACGAAGATCATGGCATCTGGTCCCATCATTTCATGGGAAGTAGATAGGGAAACAGTAGAAACAGTGTCAGACTTTATTTTTCTGGGCTCCAAAATCACTGCAGATGGTGACTGCAGCCATGAAATTAAAAGACACTTACTCCTTGGAAGAAAACTTATGACCAACCTAGATAGCATATTCAAAAGCAGAGACGTTACTTTACCAACAAAGGTCCATCTAGTCAAGGCTATGGTTTTTCCAGTAGTCATGTATGGATGTGAGAGTTGGACTGTGAAGAAAGCTGAGCACTGAAGAACTGATGCATTTGAACTGTGGTGTTGGAGAAGACTCTTGAGAGTCCCTTGGACTGAAAGGAGATCCAACCAGTCCATTCTAAAGGAGATCAGCCCTGGGTGTTCTTTGGAGAGAATGATGCTAAAGCTGAAACTCTAGTACTTTGGCGACCTCATGCAAAGAGTTGACTCATTGGAAAAGACTCTGATGCTGGGAAGGATGGGGGGCAGGAGGAAAAAGGGACGACAGAGGATGAGATGGCTGGATGGCATCACTGACTCAATGGATGTGAGTTTGAGTGAACTCTGGGAGATGGTGATGGACAAGGAGGCCTGGCGTGCTGCGATTCATGGGGTCGCAAAGAGTTGGACACGACTGAGCAACTGAACTGAACTGAAGATGGGGGAAGAGGGAACTGGATGAAGGCAGTCAAAAGGTAGAAACTACCAGTTATGAGAGAAATAAGTGCTGGGATGTAATGTACAACATGAGAAATATAATTAACACTACTGTATGTTGTTATGAAAGTTGTTAAGAATTCTCATCTCAGGAAAAGAATATTTCTTTTTTGTATCTGTAAGAAATGATGGATGTTCACTAAACATATTTTAGTCATCATTGCATGATGTATGTAAGTCAAATCATTATTCTGTACACCTTAAATTTATACAGTGCTGTATGTAGGTCAATTATGGAGCTTTCCTGGTGGCTTAGGGGTAAAGAATCTGCCTGCCAATGCAGGAGACACAGGTTTGATCCCTGGGTCGGGAAAATCCCCTGGAGAAGGAAATAGCAATTCACTCCAGTATTTTTGACTGGAAAATCCCATGGACAGAGGAGCCTGGCAGGCCACAGTCCATGGGGTTACAAAGAGTAGGACATGACTTAGTGACTAAACAATGACAACAATATAGGTCAATTCTAATTCAATAAAACTGGGGGGAGAAAAGCCTTTTTTTTTTTTTTTAAAGAATTTGATTACATAAATGTATAGAGTTTTGAAGGCATTCAAGAGTCTAATTAGTAACTCATTGTCTATTCAAATGTTTTAAACTGATATCTAGCCAATTGAAATAAATGGGGTCTTTTGAATGAAAAAAGTGATGAGTATCAAAACTGAACAAATACAGCAATAAATGTAACCTGTGGTTTCTGGTGGTGCTTAGGATCTTTAGCACTGAACAAACTGCGGATATTTCAAAATAATGTAGGAACAGCTGTGTTAATTCACTCAGTTTTATCACAAACATGCTTAATTGTTTCAAAATAATGCCTATTGCCTCCAGCTAGGAGAAATAAAAGTTTACTATAATTCACACATGGTCTTAATGGGCATCAAAGACACGGAACATATTTGATTTATGGCGCAAAGAAGAAAAAAACTTAAAGTAGAATAACCAGGAGATACCAGGAAGACTGTAAAAGCCTTGGTTCATGAACAGGAACATGGCCCCAGAAGTCCTTGAATTTGTGCCTCCTGCCCTGCAACCATGGCACTTCACTGCAGTCCTCTTGCCTGGAAAATCCCATGGACAGAGGAGCCTGGCAGGCTGTAGTCCATGGGGTCGCTAAGAGTCGGACACGACTGAGCAACTTCTCTTTCACTTTTCACTTTCATGCATTGGAGAAGGAAATGGCAACCCACTCCAGTGTTCTTACCTGGAGAATCCCAGGGACAGGGGAGCCTGGTGGGCTTCCGTCTGTGGGGTCGCACAGAGTCGGACACGACTGAAGTGACTTAGCAGTAGCAGCAGCAGCCCTGCAACCATGGACATATGTTCTGCAGTTGACAATAGCTAAAGGGCCTCTTTAGGATCATTTGCTTGGAAGCAGGATTTCAAATTTGTAAAAAAAAAAATTGTGAAAAACTTAAAAGAACAAGTGTTTTCATAGTCAATTAAAAACCAGCTCATAAGTTGGGGCAACTGGAAGGTCAGGAAAAAGGTGTGAGTGGGGAGGCTCCTAGCCCTTGCTGGTTGTCTGCTGAGTACTAAGCAGAGTGCTGTTGATGTGCATGCCAATAATGCCCCCATGTCAAGGTGCAGAAACTGAGGCTGGAGGCAAAGGGACGCACCAGAGACCACAGAGTAAGAAGTGGAGCCAAGTTGTGAACTCAGATTGTTCAGATTCTAAAAACCACTTTCTGTTCATTTCAGCAATTTACCTCTGATGTCGCCCACTGTTACTGAAATAGGACAGATGGAAACTTCAGTAGGTACACACACACCTACACACACACACAAGTGTCCAAAAAAAAAAAAACAGGTACAGAAGACTTCTGGGGGTAAGATAAGATCCTGAGGACACAGAAGTGAGCAGAAGCCCAAGAGCCAAAGGAAAGGCTACAGCCCTGGCCTGAGAAGGTTTTCTGTTCCTGAGAAAGGGAGGAAAGCAACAGATGCCAGAAAATGGGGAGGAATGTGGAATTGGAGACACCTGGGTGGTGTGGTGGTCACTGGTCTGTACCTCAGGATCCCTTGTCAGGAGTGAAGTCTGGTTCCCCAGCAGTGGGGAGCATCCCTTCCATCCACCAATAATGTTGCAGGCAGGGCCACCCCAGCTTGAGCATACTCCATTCCCGGGTAAGGCCTTGCTGAGTGGTACCCTATCCTGGCTTATTCCTTTGCCCAGCTTCCTGCCCTCCCCCACATGTGTGGATCCAGGGAGCTGCCACACCCACCCCCCACCAGGAAAGCTTTCTGCAGGAAAATCATCTCAGATGAGAAAAGTTATCTCACTGCTTCCAGTGAGTCTACCTGCAACAGGAAGTGAAAGAACATTTTTAGCAACAGGGATGCCTAATGAATCTTTGAAGATGCATAAGTCCTTGTGATATGAAGCCTTTACCACTAGCCTCCAAATAGTCAGCAAAGGTCCAATGCCTTCATAGATGATTTGATGAGTAAGGATGTGAAGGAAAATGAATAAAGGACCTAGATTTTCAGTCTAAGCCAACATGGCACAGAATGGAGACAACAGAGAAGAAGATATTCAGGATACCTAAGACTTGTGGTTATCTCGAGAAGAGGGTGAACTACCACACAGGATGAGGACTGAGCCAGAACTTCCCAGGCCCTTAAGGGGCAGGACAAGCTGGCTGACATGTGGGTTACAGCTGTGAGGCTGAACCATGCCTTCATGGAGAAGGGAAAGTCATTCCTGGTGCAGGCAACAGATGTAACAGGTCCACTTGAGGGAGGAGGCACCATCTGGGCAGTGCAAGGGCCTCTCCATACCTGCAGAGGAGATGAGCTGCTCTTCTGAACTTCCTGGGTGTTGGCCCCACTTGGGCAGCACTTGGCATTCATCCCTGTCTTGTGAGTCACACCCAGGTGTCCAATCTCCCTGGCTAGGGTGTGAGGCTTCTCCCTGACACCTTCCACCTCACAGACTCTCAAGAAAAGCACAATCAATTGATAGCAGACCTCAAGGCAGCTGAGCAGGAAGAAGCCTGGCTGGCTCCTCAAAGGATCTCTTAAACGTACATGTATATTTGGAAAGGCTGCTCTGTGGGGAAGGAGTGCTTGTTTGTCAGTCACCAAGCCTTCCTTACACACAAGCTTTTATTTGTTGTTTTGACATTGAAATGTTGGCTTCAATCAGCAGTTCCTTCAGAAGCGCTGCCTGATAATAACCTTTTATTACAGAAATGGAATGTTGGAGGCATAACTAACCCCTCTTCAATGAGATTTGAAAAGTGGAGGAGAACTGAAGCAATGCTTCTTCTGTTTCTCCACTGAAAGGTTATTTCAGTCAGTCAGACAGAATGAGCTTTATTCATAAAGAACTTGGAAAGCTTCAAATAGAAAGCTCTTTGTATTAAATATCTACATTTGACAAGGAGAAGCCTGAGTTCAGGAAATAAGATGCTGTTGAAACACAAACACCCACCGGCTCAGAAAAGCCTGTGATAGGCAGAGAATTTGACAGGAGCAGACCAAGCCTGGACACTAGCCGCGGCCTGGGTTACAAATTCTTCATCTTTCGTGGGTTGGCACATACTAATGTGGAGAAAGAAATGGCAACCCACTCCATTATTCTTGCCTAGAAAATCCCATGGACAGAGGAACTTGCTGGGCTACAGTCGATGAAGTCAGAGAGTCAGACGCGACTGAGTGGCTGAGCGCACACACACATACATACTAATGACCACCAAATGAGAACAAATAGGTTCCAAAGCATGATGCCAGGCTTGTGATAACTAAGAGTTTCTGATGGGTCCTGGGCTCTTGGGTTACTCGCTCCCACTGTCACCATCTCACCTTGGTAATGGTTCCCAGCACTGGTTTTAGAATTAATCGGGCATCTATTGGAAATGTAGCTTTGCATTTACTAGCTGCATGACAGTAGGAACATTCCTTAACCTCTTTCTTACAAGATGGAGAGTCTTGTCCCCCTTACAGATACATGGTAAGACCTGCACGTAATGGGGTGTTCACTCCCTGGCACAGAGGAAGCAAGCTTCCCTCCACATAAACATCACTATAACTTTGGTACAGTTCAGAACCTGAGCTGAGAATATTACAAACCTCATACCACTCCATCTTGGAAACACTTTTAGCTAGCTTAATGCTCCAACATCATTTTTGCAATTGGTACTGTGCCATGAACTATATATAAAGTTAATGAGAAGAACAATGAAGCTTGTAGGCTTCTCATCTTCAGTTTGACCTTCCTCAGATCAAAGTCAAAGTGTAATTGAAAGTGAAAGAAAAATTTTAAGAACTTCTGAGAAGCTACCCACGACAGAACCCATTATTTTGTTTGACCTTAGTGTTACAGAATCTCCCTGTGCCTTCTAAGAGTTGACTTCAGCCCTCATCACAGCACTCCACCAGGTCTGTGCTCTGACCTTAATAAGATCTTTCCAAACAGCTGACGTGAGCATTCAGCAATAAAACTGCCAGGGAACTGTTCACAGCCCCAAGGCTCTCAAGGAAGGCTCTGCAGCCATAGCAGCTGACACACCAGTTAGTGTCATCTGGCCTGGACAGGCCTCTGTGACACACACAAATGCACACGCTGGTTTTGAGCATCAGAAGGGCATGCACTTTTGGGAGCATGCACAGGTAAGCCATGGGGGCAGCCCACACACCAGGGAAGGGGGCAGCTCCCTGAGGACCACCTTTCTTATTCCTCAGTAAGGACTGCATGCTAAATGCCTCCTTAGAGGAGAAGCAGTGCCCGTGTGAGCGTGACACCACATCACTACACTCCATCTCACAATGCCAAAGTCAGTGTCCTGGAGAGGTGATTTCTCCATGTCAGAGACTTACAGCTCAATGAATCCCTTCACCTCATTAAGACAAATCACACAAAAATCACTTGCTAAATGCAAAAACACTTTTTTCTGTGTGTGACCACACTATTTTACTCACAATAAGCAGTGTTTCTGATAAACTGTGTTGGAAATCTTAGTTGAAACCTGAGGCCAAACATGGCTTCTTCCCTTCTACTCCAAATCTAGACTTTGAGACATTTCGTGTACGACTCTCAAGTGTGTTTGCTGAGAGACATGGAAACTCAGCTTCCTAAATTCCAACAATATACCAAAAGCAAGTAAAATAGACCTCACAGTGAAAGACTACATTTACAAAAAAAGATAGACAGACAAAGAATGGTAATATAAAATAGAAAAGTTTGATAAATATTAAGTGGGGAAAACTGCAGAAAAGGCTTTCTCATACATTACTGGTAGGAATGAAAATTACATTTGGAAATGTCTACCAAAATAATATTATGCATCTTTCTTTTGACCAGGCAATACCACTTACAGAAATCTCTCTCAAAGATAAAAAAGGAAACAAAACAAAAAAGCTGAATGCACAGGTTATTCATTATATAACTATTTGTAACAGCAAAGTTTTGGGAAACCCATTGGGACAGGGTGAATGCACAGCAGTCCATTCACACCAAGGAAACACGTAAGCTATGACAAGGAATGAGGTTTATTGCTATACACTACCACAAAGCAATTGCCAGGATACACCGCTAAGTGAAACCAACAAAAGTGTGTATAATGCTACCCATTTCTTCAGAATATAAATATTTGAATATAATTAAAACATGAAAGAGTGAATGGAAATAAAAACAAAAATAAACAAATGGGACTTAATTAAACTTAAAAGCTTTTGCACAGCAAAGGAAACCATAAATAAGATGAAAAGACAACACTCAGAATGGGAAAAAATAACTGCAAATGAAGCAATGACAAAGGATTAATCTCCAAAATATATACAAGCAATTCATGCAGCTCAATATTATAAAAACAAATGCAATTAAAAAAAAAATGGGCAGAAGACCTAAATAGATGTTTCTCCAAAGAAGACATACAAATGGCTAAAAAACACATGAAAAAATGTTCAACATCACTTATCATTACAGAAATGCAAATCAAAACCACAATGAGGTTTTGATCTCACACAGGTCAGAATAGCCATCATCAAAAAATCTGCAGACAATAAATTCTGGAGAGGATGTGGAGAAAATGGAAACTATTTGCAGTTGGTGGCAATGTAAATTGATACAACCACTATGGAGAACAGTACGTAGATTTCTCAAAAAAAAAAAAAAGGAATAAAATTACCATATGACTCAGCAATCTCATTACTGGGCATCAGTCAGTTCAGTTCAGTTCAGTCGCTCAGTCATGTCTGACTCTTTGCGACCCCATGAATCACAGCATGCCAGGCCTCCCTGTCCATCACAAACTCCCGGAGTTCACTCAGACTCACGTCCATCGAGTCCGTGATGCCATCCAGCCATCTCATCCTCGGTCGTCCCCTTCTCCTCCTGCCCCCAATCCCTCCCAGCATCAGAGTCTTTTCCAATTAGTCAACTCTTCGCATCAGGTGGCCAAAGTACTGGAGTTTCAGCTTTAGCATCATTCCTTCCAAAGAAATCCCAGGGCTGATCTCCTTCAGAATGGGCTGGTTGGATCTCCTTGCAGTCCAAGGGACTCTCAAGAGTATTCTCCAACACCACAGCTCAAAAGCATCAATTCTTCGGCACTCAGCCTTCTTCACAATCCAACTCTCACATCCATACATGACCACAGGAAAAACCATAACCTTGACTAGACGGACCTTAGTCGGCAAAGTAACGTCTCTGCTTTTGAATATACTATCTATGTTGGTCATAACTTTTCTTCCAAGGAGTAAGCGTCTTTTAATTTCATGGCTGCAGTCACCATCTGCAGTGATTTTGGAGCCCCCCAAAATAAAGTCTGACACTGTTTCCACTGTTTCCCCATCTATTTCCCATGAAGTGATGGGACCGGATGCCATGATCTTAGTCTTCTGAATGTTGAGCTTTAGGCCAACTTTTTCACTCTCCTCTTTCACTTTCATCAAGAGGCTGTTCTAGTTCCTCTTCACTTTCTGCCATAAGGGTGGTGTCATCTGCATATCTGAGGTTATTGATATTTCTCCCAGCAATCTTCATTCCAGCTTGTGTTTCTTCCAGTCCAGCGTTTCTCATGATGTACTCTGCATATAAGTTAAATAGGCAGGGTGACAATATACAGACTTGACGTACTCCTTTTCCTATTTGGAACCAGTCTGTTGTTCCATGTCCAGTTCTAACTGTTGCTTCCTGACCTGCATACAGATCTCTCAAGAGGCAGGTCAGGTGGCCTGGTATTCCCATCTCTTTCAGAATTTTCCACAGTTTATTGTGATTCACAGAGTCAAAGGCTTTGGCATAGTCAATAAAGCAGAAATAGATGTTTTTCTGGAACTCTCTTGCTTTTTCCATGATCCAGCAGATGTTGGCAATTTGATCTCTGGTTCGTCTGCCTTTTCTAAAACCAGCTTGAACATCAGGAAGTTCACAGTTCACGTATTGCTGAAGCCTGGCTTGGAGAATTTTGAGTATTACTTTACTAGCATGTGAGATGAGTGCAATTGTGTGGTAGTTTGAGCATTCTTTGGCCCTGAGAAAAACCACAGTTCTAAAAGACACATGTACCCCAACATTCACTCAGTTCAGTTCAGCTCAGTCATTCAGTCGTGTCTGACTCTTTGGGACTCCATGGACTACATCACACCAGGCTTCCCTGTCCGTCACCAACTCCCAGAGCTTACTTAAACTCACGTCCATCGAGTCAGTGATGCCATCCAAGCATCTCATCCTCTGTCGTCCCCTTCTCCCACCTTCAATCTTTCCCAGCATCAGGGGCTTTTCCAGTGAGTCAGTTCTTCACATCAGGTGACCACAGTATTGGCACTTCAGCTTCAACATCAGTCCATCCAACGAACACCCAGAACTGACCTACTTTAGGATGGACTAGTTGGATCTCCTTACAGTCCAAGGGACTGTCAGTCTTCTTCAACACCACAGTTCAAAAGCATCAATTCTTCGGCACTCAGCTTTCTTTACAGTCCAACTCTCACATCCATACATGACTACTGGAAAAACCATAGCTCTGACTAGATGGCAGAGTTGTTAGCAAAGTAATATCTCTGCTTTGTAATATGCTGCTGGGTTGGTCATAACTTTTCTTCCAAGGAGTAAGCATCTTTTACATTCATGGCTACAGTCACCATCTGTAGTGATTTGGGAGCCCCCCAAAATAAAGTCTCTCACTGATTCCATTGTTTCCCCATCTATTTCCCATGACATGATGGGACCAGATGCCATGATCTTCATCTTTTGAATGTTGAGTTTTAAGCCAACTTTTTCACTCTCCTCTTTCACTTTCATCAGGAGGCTTTTTAGTTCCTCTTCATTTTCTGCCATAAGGGTTGTGTCATCTGCATATCTGAGGTTATTAATATTTCTCCTGGCAATCTTGATTCCAGCTTATGCTTCATCCAACCTGGCATTTCACATGATGTCCACTGCATATAAGTTAAATAAGCAGGGTGACAATATACAGCCTTGGTATTCCTTCCCCGATTTGGAAGCAGTCTGTTGTTCCATGTCCATTTCTAACTGTTGCTTCCTGACCTGCATACAGGTTTCTCAGGAGGCAGGTCAGGTGGGCCCATATCTTTCAGAATTTTCCACAGTTTGTTGTGATCCACACAGTCAAAGGCTTTGGCATAGTCAGTAAAGTAGAAATAGATGTTTTTCTGGAACTCTCTTGCTTTTTCAATGATCCAATAGATGTTGGAAATTTGATCTCTGGTTCCTCTGCCTTTTCTAAATCCAGCTTGAATGTCTGAAAGTTCACAGTTTGTGTACTGTTGAAGCCTGGCATGGAGAATTTTGAGCATTACTTTGCTGGCATGTGAGATGAGTGCATTGTTTACTGAGAGCACTATTTACAATAGCTAAGACATGGAAGCAAGCTAGATGTCCATCAACAGATGAATGGATAAAGAAGTCATGGTATATATATATACAATGGAATATTAGTCAGCCATAAAAGGAAGGAATTTGAGTCAGTACTTGATGAGGTAGATGAACCTAGAGCATGTCATACAGAATGAAGTAAATCAGAAAGAGAAAAACAAATATCGTATATTAACACATATATATGGAATCTAGAAAAATGGTGCTGATGAACTTATTTGCAGGAGAGCAATGGAGACACAGACATAGAGAACAGACCTGTGGATGCAGTGGGGGAAGAAGAGGGTGGGACGAATGGAGAGAGGAGCACTGAAACATGTACATTACCACATGTGAAATAGCCAGTAGGAGCTTGCTGTATGATGCAGGGAGCTCAACCCCGTGCTCTGTGACAACATAGATGGGTGGGATGGGTGGTGGATGGGAAGGAGTCTCCAGAGGGTGGGGACATACTGCTGATACATGTTGACGTATGGCAGAAACCAACACAACATTGTAAAGCAATTATCCTTCAGTTAAATATAAATAAACTTTTTAAAAAAGAAAGAGTAAGCCATCAAAATTTAAAAATTATTCCCTTTTGAGAAAGGACGCCGGCATCAGGATAGAGATTAGTCTTTGTTAAATATGTCTTTTTATGAATTTGATTTTGGACTCATGGAAACACTTTACATAATCAAGAAACAAAAGTTAAAAAAGCGGTTTCTAAAAATTTAAAGCAAGCAAGCCTCTGTATAACCACACAAAAACTAATGATGTGGCCCAGTACAGTAACTGCATGTACATGAGGAAATTACTGAGGGAAAGGAAAGAACAGGGTGAGTTAGAGAGAACGGTGCTTGGAACTCACACAGGACCAGGCCAGGCTATCTTCATACCTGCCAAGCCAACCTGATAATCCACTGGCCCCTGGGTGGAGCACACAGAACGGTCTTTCTTCAGTCATGGGCAATAATCAGAGACAGTTTAATTGTTGCTCTGGTCCCTCATAACAAAGCTAAATCAAACTGTTTCTAAGTAGCTTAAGTGAATCCTAAAACAAAGGTTAAGATGTTTACTGGAACACAGAAACACCCAGGACCCAACGAGGAAAAATTCACAATGCCTGACATTCAGTAAGAGTACCAGGCAGACTGAGAAGCAGGAAAATGTGATCTATAGTAAGGAGAAAAACAAATCCATCAAAACCAACCCAGAAATGATGCTAATGTTAAAATTAGTAGACATGCACATTAAAATAGTTATTACAATTCTACTCTACTTGTTCAAATAGAGGGACTATTGAATCAGATACATGGAACATATTTTTCAAAAAGACCCAAATTAAACTTCTAGAGATGAAAACTACAATGTCTGAGATTAAAAAATACACTGGATAGGATTAATAGAAGTTTAATAGCAGTTTAGTCATTGTAGTAGAAAAGATTAAATTGAAGTCAAAGCCATAGAAACTGTACAAAATGAAACAGATGGGTGGGGATGCCTAAAAAAAAAAAAAAAGAAAGAAATTGACCAGAGCATCCGTGAGCTCTAGGACCTCAAGAAGCCTGATATGGGTGTCACTGTAGTTCCCACAGTGAGGACAAACACACATGCAGACAGTGGTTTGTTTCCCCGTGGCCTTTGCATGAACTGGCACTGCAAAGGTGATTCAGGGCTGTGGTCCCCACAAAGGGATCCTACCCCTCCAGGTCCAAATGTTTTTCAGGGCATCAGCATCCAGTGGGAGAAACAGGCTCAGAAGCTCCCTGGACCTTCAGGGGTTCTCCATGGCTTCTTCTCAGGCTAGGCTTCGTGAGGTGGATTCCAGCCCTAAAACTTGGTTTCCCTGAGCGAGACAGTGGAGGCCACTCCTACTCACGGGCACTAAGACAAGCTCCTGACAGGTTCTCACAGTGAAGTTCAGTCTCAGAATTTCCCAGGTAGTGAGTCTCCAACGCTAGGCTTCATGGGTCCAGAAACCTTAGGGACAACTGCTGAGCAGCCTGAAACTTAACTCCAAACCTGGATCTCTTTGTGACAATTCTGTGGGCATGAAGGGATTCAGAACTACAAAGGTCTAAAACATGACTCTTCAGTGATCTGCACCCATATCCACAGCTACTACCCAGTTAGGTGTGGGGTCTGTGACGCTAAGCGATGCATCCACTTATGTGATATCCGCAAAACGCAACACCATGAGCACAAAAAATAGATATGTGGTTCCCAGGGGCAGGTTAACAGGAGAGACAGACACAAAGGAAGAACATAAGGAAAGTCTGAGAAGTGAGAAAACCATTTTCAATCTTGATGGTGTTGACGTTTATGTAACTATATGTATTTATCAAAAGTGATAGAACTGTATAATTGAAAAAGTAGATTTTATTGTATGCAAATAAAAAAGTGATACATTTGTCAAATCTCATAGAACCATACTCTAAATAGGGTGAGTTTTACCATTAATAGATATAAATGACCTCTTCTTTAATAAAATAAATAGAAAATGAGTAAACAAAAAAGTCTAAAAATCGGGGCTTTAAAAGCATACATATATAAATATATTTTTATATGATACTTAGCTTTTATTGAACCCAACTCGTATTCTGGTAGTAAACTTCTCCTAGGGTGAATCCTCCTAAATAGGTACTTCTCAAATTTTAATATGTACATGAATCTCCAGAGAGCATATTAAAATGCAGATTCTGATTCTGCATTTCTCACAAGCTTCCTGGTGTTGCCCATGCTGCTGGTCTGCTGGCCACACTTTAAGTAGCAAGGCCAGGGCACAGTGAGATCACCTGATATATAAAGGCCAAAAGAACCAGTCACTCAGATTGAACAAGGCCTCCTTGCGTGACCCACTGCCTTGGCTGGGTGAGTTATAGGATCTGTCCCTCAGCAATAGTGTCACTTACTCAAGCTGAAAGGTGACCCACCGTCATTCCCTAGGTCCTCCTCTTTGGTCTCCAGTGGAAGCCTGGAGCCAGGTGTGGAACTGAAAGCAGGAGATGATTGTGAAGAAAGCTGAACAGAAAGCCAGAAACTCCTGTCCTGAAGGCAGAGATTTCAAGAGGTCCACGAAGCCACAGAGGCCCATTTATTCACTCGCCCAGCCAGCCACCCACCCCTCCATCTATGCACCCATCCTTCCATCTAACCATCCACTAATCCATCTATCCATCCATCCGTCTATACATGCGTACATACATCTATGTATGAATAGCAACATCTGTTCAAATGTCAATTGAGATTACTCAGCCAGAAAGGAAGCCCACACTTATTCCTTGTGATTCTCCAGATATTGCAATGACTTTGAGTGGTATCACCTAACAATTGCTCGAAGTGAGTGCTTCCCAGGACCCAGCAGGGCATTCCATTTGTGGATGGTCTCCCAGCAGGAGTAAGAAGTGGCCTCTACTGGGAGCTAAGTGTTGGAGGATAGTAAATGACTGGCTTTTATATTCAACAACTTCCTGACATTTCCCCAGTGAATTGACACTTCTTTGTGCATGCAAAAAAAAAAAAAATGCTATATAAATGCCTTCACTGACAGCTTCTCTGCCCACAGATGCCCACAGGTATAAAACATCACATAGCAGGCTAACACATGACAACACCTTCAGATATTTGCTTAGGGATTTTCAGAAGGAAGCAACCACGTGTATATCCAGAGTCTATTTTAAGTCATTAACTTTTATCGAGCACTTACTCTGTGCCATAAAGTACCCTAAGTGCATTTCATATATAGGTAACCGCAACTAACTCTCAAAGCAACGCCACAAGGTGGGAACCATCACATTTTACAGATGAGAATTCTCAGGCACAAGGAGGTTGGATAACTTGTCCAAGGACACAAGCTAGTAATGAGAAACAGGGACATAAATCCCAGTAGTTGCTGTCCCCAGACTCAGGCCTGCTGACTGCTATGCTAGGGTTACCCTTTGCCTGACACTGCACGTATGAATGCTTACTGAGCCCGCTGCACGATGAACAATCATCACTTGCTCCTCCCCACTTCCCTACAGAGCTTCCCTCTCTCACAGTAGGACAGGATGAGGCCTGGTACCCAAAGTCACATACAGAGAAAGGTTCATTTTTACCGAGGTCCTACCTTTCTTACGTGAAGATGGGGAAAGCTATGGAGGAAGCAAACTTGGTTACGGAAACCAGGGGTTCAGTTTGAAAATCCTGAGTTTGAAATGCTTCCAAGGGAAGATGTCAGAGAGTAAGTTAAAAGCCACATGTTCAGTTCAGTTCAGATGTTACTGAAAGTCACGTTACTAAAAGATTAAAGATGAAAATATCTGATGAATAGTGCGTACATGCATGCATCTAAGTTGCTTCAGTCATGTCCGACTCTTTGAATGCTATGGACTATAGCCCGCTGGGCTCCTCTCTCCACAGGATTCTCCAGGCAAGAATACTGGAGTGGGTTTCCATGTCCTCCTCCAGGGGATCTTCCTGCCCCAGGGATCAAAGGGATCAAACTGTATCTCTCACATCTCTTGCATTGGCAGGTGCGTTCTTTACCACTAGTGTGCCACCTGGGAAGCCCCTGATGGATGGTACGTTCTTTACCAGCTGAGCCACAAGGGAAGCCCTGGATAGTATGTTCTTAAAAGCAACACGGAAGAATAGATGGTAGTAGAGACAAAGCAAGGTTTACCTTGAGCTGTTGATTGTTCAGTTGGTTGATGAGTCTGTTGGGATTAATTATACTTTCTGATGACTTTCATATATGTCTACAACTTCCAAAACTTAAGTTTAAAAAAATTCAGGACATAGAATCACTTATATAGGATACCATAAAAAAAGTTAGTAACTTGGATCTAACTGTAAGGAAATATCAGGCAAATAAACTGACTGTACTCTTCAAAAATGTCAGTATCATGAAAGACGACAAGTAACTGAAGATTTGTTCCACAATAAATAACACTAAAAAAGATGTGACAATCTGTGATCCTGGTTTGTATCCTGGATCAGGAAAAAAAAAAAAAAACTGCTGTAAAAGCCATTATTGGGGCAATTGGTAAAATTTGGATCTGGATCGGTGTATCAAATAATATATCAATGTGAAATTTCTTAAATTTAGCCATTTACTGTGATTATATAAAAGACTGTCCTTGTTCTTAGGAGCTGTACTTTTAAATATTTAAAAGTGAAGAATCATGGTGAATGAAACGTATTCTCAAATTACCCTGTACTAATAAGAATAATACTTTATATGTATAGATAGATATAAAGAAATTATGTAATTGTGGCAAAATGATAATTGGTGACTCTAGATGAACCAGATATAGGGGTTTATTGTGCTATTCTTACAACTTTTCTTAGGCGTGACAGTTAAAAAAAAATGAATCAAATCACCTGATGTAATTAGTATCCCTATAATACATTGTGTTCCCTTCCTTATAGTCTTTGAAATAAAAAGCTATCTTTTTGACCCTTTAGAGACTGGTACCAGATACTTGATTTTTCTTTAAGAACCTCTTTTATGTATCAATTTTACATGCATTAAGTTACAGACTCATCACAGCAGGCCCTGCATGCACTCCCTGGCTGCCGGGGATGTCCTTGAGGTTCTGCTGTCAGCTGTCAGCCCCTCTTGGGATTGCATTGGCTGAATAACACCTTGTCTTAGTCCCTTTCCAGGGTGGCCCACATCCAGTGCTTGGTTAACCTGGGTTGTATGGGCCTAGCCCTCTCACTTCTACCCAGTGGATCCCTGCAGGGCAGGTCCAGCTTCAGAGTTCTCTGCCAAAGCAGTGGAGATCTCCACCAAGACTGTCTGCTTCCTTTGCCCTCCTTCCTACAGGTGTTGGCCTCCAGGACACCCTACACTTACCCCCTGCACGAAATCCCCACCCCTGAGTCCACTTACCAGGGAATCAGCTATGGCAATAATAGGATGACAATTTTGCAGATGAGAACTCAACCTTGGGAAAAAACCACTTGCCTGAGCTCAGAAAGCCATCTACTGGTGAAACTAAAAGTCAGACTCCAAATCTGCCGGGCTCCAGCTCCCTCCTTCTCTTTATCCTTCAAATCCTATATCTATGTTAAGGCTGAGGCCAAGTTCCTATTTCCCCCAGAGACATCCTCAAATTCCCTTTCTCATCTTGACACTCTCACCATCTGCTCTGTTTGGCATATGGCTATGGTCCCAGTTGGGGACTTTTCTTAACCATCACCTCTGATTACATAACCGCTGTGCTGTTATTTAGCTTTTCAGTTTGAAGTCCGGTGCTTTCCCCACAGTATAATCTCCCTGGGGACAAATGTTATTTATTGTTCTTTGAATTCCAACAGTTGCTATCCATATGTTGGGGATGCAGCCAGTACATTACCATGTAGTGAAAGAACCCACAATTCCCATTTTTTTTCTGGCTGTGGAAACAAACATCCTCAGAAGATCCTTAGCTCTGTAGCCTCAATTTCCTCTTGGCCTGTTCTGGAATGGTGTAGGGCTTTGTGATGTGTAATATAAGGGGATAAGACATTATTCTGCCAGAGGAGCAGTACCATCCATGGGGGAGTAGCTGAAACTGTATCAGTGAGCCAGGAAGCACTTGGTCAAATTCAGTCAAGCATAAAGAAGTGAACAACACACCAGGAATAAAATCACTGGAAAGCAGCTTGGTTACTTTTTTTTTTTTTTTTAAGCAAAACTGCTTTTATTTTAATTATTTAAACCATTTCATAATGTGCTAAGAAATGAGATATTGTGTCCTCTGCAAAAGTGATGAAGTCTTAGATCAAAACTCTAAGACTATAACACCACATTATTAAATTTTAAGGGTGAAATAAGTGAGTTGCTTTTCTTGCCTTTGAAGATTATTGACTGGGAGATTAGCAAGCCTTCTCCTTAATCTCCTCCCAGAAAGAATGAGTGGAAGGAAGGGCAGATGGGAAAGTTTCATCCAAATTCCCTCACTTCCAGATCCTGGGGATCTTTGGTGCCATGGTAACTGTGTTACTAGGTGACCACTCAGGTACAGGCAAGACTTGAAAACAACAGGCATCTAAATGTATTATCAGCTCGAGGTTTGGTAATTTTCAGTACTTTTTTTCTCCTTTGTTTCCGAATATCAGCCTGGAGGGATAATGTGTTGTACTGTAAGTACAACATAAATGCAAATCAACTGAAAATAATTTTTATCAAACTTTCTAACTATTCAACCAGCACCCATATAGGAAGTAGATTTTAGAGAGAAGTTTCTGAGTTGGAACATCTATAGGAGTGGTATACAAACCATACAGCCCACAGGCCAAAGCTAACCTGCTGTTTGTTTTTGTGTATCTTGTGAGTTAAGAATTGTTTTAAAATGGTTGAAAATAATCAAAGGAAGAATAATACCTAGTGACACCTGAAAATTATATCAAATTCAGACTGCAGTTTGGAAACAATATTTTACTAAAGTACAGCCATACTCATTAATGTATATTGTCCATAGCTGCTTTTGTGTTACAAAAGCTGTAATGGTAACAGAGCTAATTGGCCCATGAAACCTAAAATATTCACCATGTAGCCCTTACAAAGAGAGTTTCCCACCCTTGATCTGGAGATATGAGTTGCAGAGAAGTTAGATTAGGAGGCTGAGTCCCTTGGTGCTGTCAGAGTTTGCTTAGTCTGCTACAACAAAGTAGCACGTGCTCAGTGGCTTGTAAACAACAGACTTTTTTTCCTCACAGTTCTGGAGGCTGGAAAGTCCTAGAACAAGGGGCCAATGTGGCCCCCTTTTGGTGGAGGCCCTCTTCTGGGTCACAGCTAAGGGCCATGTCACATGGCAGAAAGGGCTGGGATCAATCTGGAGCCTCTTTTATAGTATGTCACTAATACCACACCTGAGGGCCCCACCCTCATGATTTAAGTACCTCCCCAAACCCCCACCTACTAATACCATCTCCTTTGGGGCTTAGGATTTCAGCATATGAGTTTGAGGGAAAACATGTTCAGACCACAGCTAGTGCCGTCCATGCAGATTCAGGCCTCTGCAGCTGAGCTAGGTACACTCCATTCACTGCTGCTTCTGTAATAGAAAAGCACGGCTGTGGTCTCTGTGGCGACCAAGCAGGACAGCATCACATGACTGATGTGTTCTCACACACTGCACACTCTGAGGGGTCAGGCCATAGGCTACTTACTCCCGCATGTGTTTCATCCGGGTCCTGGCCATTGCACTGTTGAAAATTGTTGGTTCCGAGGGTGTGTCTGGAGCTGAGCTGGTGACAGTCCTTGTGTCTGAAAATCAATGCACAGTCCTTACTGACTCCATCAGCACTTCAGCAACTTCAAGGCAACAGTTAAGGACAACCAGAAAACAAGCTATTTGACCTCTGCCACAAGGTAATGCCATATTAATTAGAGATAAATTCAATTATGACATGCCTATTAAAGAATTTATTCCAAATGACAAGATTATTTACAGTTTTAATATGTACAAGGAATTCCAGGACAAAGCCTCTTTCAGGAAGGATTATTTAAGCAAATACCATTATTTTAAAGATGGCCTTTTTATATGGGGGGGAAATCAATAGTCTTTGCCACTATCTTTCAGTAGCTATGAAATTTGTTTTGATGACTGAGAAATTTTTTCTAATAAGTTTAGTTTTCCCTTTATGCTAACCTTACATCTGAGCATTAGCTTTTTTGCAGTGGAAGGTAAGATGCTGACCAGGGAGTAATCTGAAGCTTTGAACTTCAGCAGGATGGAGCAGAAGGCCAAAGTTGGGTTCAGGAGGTAAAGAGCTGTTAATGAAAGCTGCAGAGTTAGGAAATCTGTTGAGAGCCACAGTTTTGTTTTGTTTTGTTTTACCAAGATACCTTGGAGGCTCTTACAGAACAGGTGAGAACTGATGGGGAGAAATACTTCACCCACTGAAACAACATTGCTTCCATTAAGAAGCTAAGGCTGCCCCTAAGTGAGGGGCTGGGTCATCAAAAGTCAGATCTTCATGTGGCCTGAGAGGGGGGGCAGAGTCCTTTTTGTGTATTCTGCCCTCGAGCCCCCACAAGGCGCCTCATCCCATCAGGAGAAAACTCTTGAGTCCTAAGATTCATTTAGGAACGATATCCATGCAGTGACTTTGTTAGAGCAGGTATCCATGCTGTGAAACTCCTGCTTTCCCCTCATAACACACATGACTGTCTGCTTTTTGGACCAAACAAGGAAGTGAGGGCCAACTCCCATTTTGTGGGAGCAAAATTAGTACAGCTTTTCCCCTCTATTTTTAAATTTAAAAGGCCAAATGCAAATTCTATTATTTTTTACCCCCACCTTCTTTGTATACTCCTCTGGGGGCACACAGCCCCACTTTGAACTTTGTGTTTTTACAGCCACCATCAAGATGAATATAATCTTGCTTCACTTTGTCAGAATCTCTGGTGCTTCCTCAGGCTCCATCCCTAGATGTGGAGTCACTGGTGAGAACTTTGTAAAGGGCACATTACAATCAGCTACGTAAAGTGCATGTCCTGCCTGGCACTTCATAGGCAGGTAGTAGGGCCTGATGGCTCCCTTTGCTCTCACTCAGGAGGCCACCCTTCAACTCCGAGAGAAACCCATCTCAGTTTCTGTTACCAGAGATGGCTTCGCAGCAGCATCCTCTCCCAAAGGCTGCTGCTTCCCAGAAAAGGCTCTTGTGAGGGGGTGATGGGGGAGGCAGAGCGGTTCACTTCATATTCATGTTGGTTGCTTTTTATAACCATCTTTTCTAGAACCTAAGAAGTTACGAAAACAACAAGCACACCATGCCAAGTAACATGCAAGCTCAAAACCCAGTTCTTCCAAGGTAGAAAGGAAGGCTATGTTTCCCATCTCACCGGAGCAAGCTGGCAGTTCTTAGGGTTTATGCAAGGAGAGGTCAGAGCAATTTCCCCAGAGCTGCAGCTTATTTTAATCTGGTTACTGCTCACTTCAATAAGACCCTCAGCATCACGGGGAAAGATGCTAAGCCTTGAGCCCAAGGGTGGAGGTGGGGGCAAAAAGAATTTCAAGCAACAGTCTTGGCGAAACTTTGTGCTCAGAGCAACTCTTTTCACAGTGTTTCCTATTCACCAGCCTTTCTCCTTCCACTTTCCAACAGGAATAGCAGTTGTTTTATGTCTAGGAAAAGGACAACATGTTCAGCAACCACAATAAAGAACAACTGGGCTGAGTCAGAGGCTTCCTCTACTAGGTGGTCACTGAGTCTTGGAGTATATTCCAGACCACTGCTTCTCAAACTCATGTGTGATTCGAATCAGCTAGGGATCCTGTTAAAATGCAGATTCTGACTTAGTCTGTGTGGATAGGGCCTCAGATTTTGCTAGGCCCTACCCACGTTTCTAATATGCTCTCAGGTGATACCAGTACTGCTGGACATGGGATCACATTTTGAGTAGCAAATGTGAACAAGCTAGCTATTAATTCGTGGGGTCCAGAGCTATCTGACAATGCAGGACTCTTTGTTTAAAAAGAAGAAAAGCTGGTTCAGGATAGGGACCTGTCCTGGTGTTTTTTACTGGATATTTATTTCATGTCATCTTCTCTTGGGAACTGGGCTAGCTATTCTCAAGAAGAGTGAAAACCTTCACAAAGCCCCAAAAGCCCCCTGATTCCAGCCCTCCAGAAGTCATGTCTGGCCTCCCTTTCCCAGACCCCAGCAGAGGTGGCAGTGGTGGGGGAGGGCAGTGTTGAGGAGGAGGTGTTGTTCAGAGGACTCTCTCCAGGGAGGAGGCCCCAGAGGAGGCTTCAAGACCCTGCCATATGTCCCACTGTCTCAGCAGACTTTATTCATAAAACATAAATTCAAAAATAAGATTATTAGGAATTTATTAAAATCCCTCCTGAGCCTGGAGCCCTGTGTTGATTGCATGCCCATAAAGTTCTGGTTCCAAAGGTCTGCTGTCTTGATGTTTTTTTAAAAAACAATGAATCCAAAAAAAAAACCAATGAATCCTCAATCTCTAGGTTAGGTTTTTAAATTATTTTTCTTTGTTAATTTCAGCAGCATTTTCATGCACTTGCACCTGTGATTCATCTTCAGCTTTTTCTAAAAACAGTGGATCCTGACAAGGAGCATGGCTTAAGACATCACTCTTCTTCTTTCAGGGTTTCTAAGACTGAGGAATGTCCACCAAACAGAGTTTATACCTACGGTGATTTTTTCAAAGAGGATAGATTTTAGAGAAAACTGCAAACACTCCATTCTTCCTGTGGGAAGTTCTGAAGGTACTTGGTCCCATGTACTCTGAGAAAAGTCCTGAGGGGTGTGCTACATGGCTGAGACCCAGGGGGTCTTCGAGATTGCAGCCAGGGAGCAGCAGCAGATCAGTTGGCATCCATGCCCTGCCTCTTCTACCCACTCCCTGCCTGGGCTGTGTGCTCTGGAGGAGGGACTGAAGAAAGTGAAAATGTCAGTCATTCAGTCGTGTCTGACTCTGTGTGACCCCATGGACTGTGGCCTGCCAGGCTCCTTTGTCCGTGGGATTTCCTAGGCAAGAATACTGGAGTGGGTTGCCATTTCTCCTCCAGGGGATCTTCCTGACACGGGGACTGAACCTGCGTATTCTACATTGCAGGCAGATTCTTTACCACTGGGCCACCTGGGAAGCCCCACATTCAGTAGAACAAAGCCAAATGTGCAATGATTCCTTTGGGCCCTTTTACAGAAGGGAGCATTTTCTGGCTGTCCTAAGTAAACCATAATACCATGTTTGCTGTCCTGAGTTCAGTCTGCTCTTCTCAAAACAGAAAACTCAAATAATTCTATGCAAATTCATTCCAATTCATCATGGACAACAATAGCACTGACCATAATGACTAAACCTTTTTTGGTGAATAAGTGCCGTGCCCTGGGCATCATCTCATGGGAGGTTCCCAGGAAGTAGGTACATTTTTCAGTGAGGAAATCAAGGTTTAAGATATTCAGTTCACACAATGAATACCCTATGCAGCTGGGGCTTGACACCAGGCCTAGATTCTAGTCACCCACGTTTAAAAGTCCCAGAGGGAATACACACTTCATATGACCACTGTGCTGGGAGTCAGCCAAGGTGCTCCTTGCCATGTTTTACTTTGCAGCACTCTTCACTCCTCCACTCCCCTACCTTTTTCAACTAGTTACGGACTTCTTGACCACAGAGATTATGTCCTGTTCATCTTTTTTTGAAATTCTTATTCTAAGTGTACAACTTAATGGTGTTAGTACATTCACGATGTGCTACCATTACTACTATCTCCAAAACTTTTTCATTACTCCAAACAGAAACTCTGTAACCATTAAACAATAACTCACTATTCTTCCCCTCCCCAATCCCTTGGTGATATCTAAAGTACTTTCTGTGTCTGTGAATTTTACTGTTCTAAATAACTCATATAAGTGGCACACAATATGTGTCCTTTTGTGCTTGACTTATTTCATTGAGCATCATGTTTTCAAGCCCATCCACATTGTAGCCTGTGTCAGGACCTCCTTTTTATGGATGGATAATATTCCATTGTGTGTGTGTATATATATATATGTATATATATATTCATTCAACGGTTGGACAGTTGGATTGTTTCCACAACAAAAGATAAATGAACAAACAAAATGAGTGTTATGGCTAATGCTGCTGTAGGTAGTTTTACAGAGGTTCTTTGTCAGGTTTAGGAAATTCCTTTGTATTCCTAGTTTTTATCAAGAAAGGGTGTTAGATTTTGTCAAACGCTTTTTTTGCATCTATTGAGATGGTCATATAGTTTTTGTCCCTTAGTCTATGCCCTTTAGTCTATGTATTACATTAATTGATTTTCTGATGTAGAACTATCCTTGCAGTCCTGAGATAAATCTCACTTGGCCAATCTATATAATCTTTCAGTTCAGTTCAGTTCAGTACAGTTCAGTCACTCAGTCATGTCCAACTCTTTGCGACCCCATGAATCACAGCACACCAGGCCTCCCTGTCCATCACCATCTCCCGGAGTTCACTCAAACTCATGTCCATTGAGTTGGTGATTCCATCCAGCCATCTCCTCCTCTGTCGTCCCCTTTTCCTCCTGCCCCCAATCCCTCCCAGCATCAGAGTCTTTTCCAATGAGTCAACTCTTCACATGAAGTGGCCAAAGTACTGGAGCTTCAGCTTTAGCATCATTCCTTCCAAAGAACACCCAGGGCGGATCTCCTTTAGAATGGACTGGTTGGATCTCCTTGCAGTCCAAGGGACTCTCAAGAGTCTTCTTCCAACACCTTAAAATCTTTTTTTTTTAATTGCTGTGTTTGGTTCGCTAGTATTTTGCTGATGATTTTTGCATATATAGCCGTAACAAATATTGGTTCAGTTTGTTATTTCTTGTTGTCTTTTGTTTTAGAATCAAACAACAGCCTCACAGAATGAGTTGGGCAATGTTCTATTGTATTCTGTTTTTTAGACGAGTTTGTGCAACTGGTATTAATTCCCCTTTGAATGTTTAGTGGAATTCACCAGTGAAGCAGTGTGGGCCTGGTGTTTTCTTTGTTGGAAGTTTTAAAATGACTACTTTGACTTACTTGTTATAGGCCTATTCAGATTTTTTTCTCTTCTTGAGTCAGTTTCAGTAATTTGCTTCTTTCTAGAAATTTGCTCTTTCATCTGATTTATCTAATTTTTTGCCCCTTTAATTTCTTTAAAGTTGGTAACAATGTCTCCTTCTTCATTCCTGATTTCCTGTCTTTCTTAAAGATTGATCAATGTTTTACACCTTTCCAAGGAAATAATTTTTGGTCTCATTGATATTTTTTATTGTTTTTCTCTTCTTTATTTCATTTATTTTCACTGCAGCCTTTACTATTTCCTCCCTTCTGCTTGCTTTGGGTTTCATTTGCTCAAGTTTTTAAGTTCCATAAGGTAAAGTATTTATTTTAGAGGTTCAATAGGTAGGAATTAAAATCAAAGTACCAGCCTTCAGGTTTGGGGACCACAGTCATCATTTGTCTCTAACATCACAAGCAGCATGGTCTTCCAGTCATCTCCCTGGGCTTCAGTTTCCTCACTGTATATTTAAGTGTTTCATTAGACTAAGGGCCTTCTTTCAATTCAAACATTCTGTGATCTGTAAGACATATCCCCAGACCTCCAGGGTTATAGACTTTAATTGGGATGGTAACACACCACCAAGATGAAGAGCAATCAAAGGGACCAAATATGAAGAGACAGATGGCTGGGACCAACAATGAAAGTTACAGGCATTACTGAACATTAGGCACCATCATTCCGGAGTCAATCCCCACCTGGCAAATGTTGGCTGGTGAGGCTTGATACCACCCCATGGGAGTGTTTTGACAATGAGATGAAAACAAAATGATCTGAAGAGACATCAAGCAACTAGAAGCTGTGTTTCTTAAGAATGCAAAGCACTGCTCATGATAGTAATATTGTCAGGATCCCTCCTACTTCTATGGTCTCTCTTAAATAGCAAAGCTATTTTCCCTGCAGAAGTGACAGCTTGATGATCCTGACCTTTCACCAGCAGACTCTTCTCTCATTTCTTCCAAAGTTTCCTTTTATTCATTCCAGTTGCTGGATGAATGACCTTGATTATAAAACAAAAACCTGCATTTGCACTTCCTGCAGAACAACTTACCACATGGGTAATGAGCTGATGATGCAGGCACCGCAAGGCTGGATATTTTGGCAAATGAGCTCTCCCTTAAGTTCCTGGGACACTGCTTAGTCAGGAATCCTCACAGACGCTGTCCTTGGTGCTCAGCATGTTTAGAATGCTTCTCACCTCATCTCCTTCAACCTCTCTCTTTCTCTCAGTTGCCCACAGAATACTCAGGGTGTCCTTGACAGACACCCTTCTCTGCCCAGATTACTGCAAAGGTACAGCTTCATGGCCCACAATTTCTTTCTCCTCCAGGACACTGTGAGAGCAGTTCCACTTACTGAGAAGCTTAGCTGACCCACATCTTTGTGGACACCTTTCCTTGAGTATCTCCCATGATGATACTGGACCTCAGGGTGTCAATACAATGGGCTAAGAATCTTTGAAGCAGGTTGGTCTCTGCCTTCACCATGTTATCCCAACACCCAAAGGTGGAGTTGTAGCACCCAAATTTCCTTTCAAGGAAAGACGTGTTACCCAGCTGGTGGGAGTGGGGGACACAGACAGACTGCAGCTGCCATCCCTGCAGAAGCGGCCTCAGTGGCAGAGCCACATTGCACAGAGTTATGCCCTTCCCATGTGCCCCTGACATGAAACAACTCATCACGGTTGAGATAGAAAGCCTGATCATTTTGTCTTGCACAGACAACCTGAGTTCTGACCCCCACAAGGGTTCAAGTAAGGCTTGTCAGGCCTGCATCACTTTGCAGCTTCTCTTCCGCCTCATCCTGCTTCCCTTCCTTCCTGTCCACAGAGGCCCATCCTGAATAATGTCCTCCCACCCAGCTCCGTGTCAGAGGCTTCTTCCCAAAGAACCCATGACATGTGGGAATGGGGACTGGCAGACAGGGGGCACAGAATACTCAGGGTGTCAGAATATGCAGGTGGTTGTCTTGAAGCCCTCAACACAGTGAGTATTTGATGAATGATAATAAAAATGACAATGTAACCTCCCCCAACCCTATCACCATCCCTAGCTCCCTCAGAGAACTGTTTCTATAGGAACAGGGCAGAAGTCAGCAGCTAAGGAAGTTGTTGCCAACCCTGCAGCAGCAGCTGAGTCCCAGCCAAACCCCAGGAGGAGGCTGGAGAAGAAAGCAGACATGCGGAAGGGAAGAAGATGGCCCAGGAGAGAACCATCTCCAGATGTTTCCAGTAGGAAGGGAGCCGGGGCACATAAGGATGAGTGCATGAGCTGCCTTAGGCAACTGTGGTCTAGGTCCTGACTCTGTGATGTTTGATCAGTTACAAAACTTCTGTGACTCAGTTTCCTCACCTGTACAAAAATAAATCTGCATTTTAGGGCTTTAGCAAAGCCTGAATGCAATGATCTATATAAAAGTATGTTGCTGTCAGTACATGTACGCTGCCTCCCTGGCCCCCTGGCCCTCACCCTACTGCTTTGCACAGGGAAGTTTCTCAATAAATAAATAGCACCCCACTGCCTCTACCAAAATTAATTAGTTGGGAAAAAAAAAGTGGGCCGGCTTGGAGAGGAAACCTGCTACTCACAGGGAGATGATAAATACCAGAAGATAGGAAATAAACTTTCTATTTTTATTACACAGTTATTTCACACAACAAATATTCAACAGAATTGCATGGAAGATTAAAAACAACAGGAGTTCAGGGGTTTGCAAATGGTCATTTTCTTTTGAATACATCAGAAGAGGCCTCTAAGAATAGTACCTTTCAACTTAAAAAAAAAAAAAAAAAGAGGGAGTGTCTATTTTAGGATTGAGGCAGAGCAATTAAATGTGCCATCAGGGTAAGAGGTTTGTGGAGGCCAGACTCTAACTTTTTCAGCTGTGCTTACCTTGAGGACACAGTAGCCAGCGTTTGGGAGTTTCATTATTCTGGGGTGCTTACGTGGAGAATCAGCTTTAGAAACAAAATCTGTTTTTCTGTAACAGAAGATTGAGCTGGCTACCAAACTGACTCAAATGTTTAAGGTAAGTACATCAGCACTCCCCTCTTCTTTCAACAGAAAAGAATCACAGAGGTCATCCATGGTCATTGTGGATAAATTAGAAAACATGGAAGGGAAAAGTCCCTCAGAGAACCATTAGTATCACTGTGGTATTTCTGGTGTGTGCATGTGTGTGTATCAACTATAGTTTATTTCTTAATAACACCTCTCATCCCAATGAATATGTAACTACATCATCATTTTTAATAAACTGAGAAGAACTTCTTTATTCTAGAAGACATATTAGCCCTTACTGCTAGGCATTTATTTTGACTCTCAATTTTTACTACTGTAAACCACACTGCCCTGAGAGTCTTTGTATATATTTCTCTTTACACAAAACTCTGATTATTCCTTTAAGATAAATCCCTAGACACAGACTTGCTGGGTCAAAAAATATTTTAATCTTTCAGGTTCGTTTTACCTAGATGTTGAAAGCCAAACTTATTCTAGGTTGTAATTAACACTGTTTTCAAGGGGGTCACAAATACATTAAAGATGCAATGTGAGGCACCTTTAGTAAAAACTTCATTCAATTTATGAAAATCTAAAAATCGAATATAAGCATTTTCTTTATAAAGCCTTAGCTGGAAGTGAGAGCCCAGTGGTCTCAAAGTCTCTGAACCAGCAGCATCAGTATCATGGGGGAAAATGTTAGAGATGCAGATTTCTGGGGCCCACACAAATCTATTGAATCAGAATCTCTAGGGGTGGTACCCAGTGATCAGGTTCTCAAGTGGAGTTCATCACTTCCTGCCTGGAGTTCTAGTTATGTGGTCTAGAGATAACGATAAACCCAGAAGTTCCCTGAAAACATGAAGTGTGTCTGATATTGCTCTGTGAGCCCTATGATGGTTTATGTCAGAAAATACTTGATATATGTGTCATCATTTGTAACGCAGGCTTACATTTCCAACTTTTCACATAAATAAACTAATAAAACTTTTAAATGAACTGGATAAGAAACCCTCTACCCTGAAAAATGGGTGGACAGGCTTCTGTCAGTGACACAGCTTTACTGACCCAACAAGAGTGGCCTCAAAAAGCAACTGGTCTGGTGCATAATCACTGCTGATAGAATAGCTTGACACTGCCCCCTTGAGAATGAGCTGTGTCTGAAGTTCAAATGGCCAGGATGACTTGTCATTTGCTGGGCCTCGAACACCCACCTCTCTCTGGAAGGCACTTCAGGGGCCATCTGTGCTGCCTGCACACACTCCCAGGAGGATCACTGAGCCTCTTCTGGGGCCAAGAGGGATGACAAGAGACCGTGTCCCTTTCACCCCTTCTAAGCTGATGGTGTGGAATTCAAGTCTCAGCTGGACATTCAGTGGAGCAGATTCAGGACAAGGTTTTCCGCTTCTGCAGGTAGGCATTTCATGGAGTCTATTGCCAGCTGGCACTGCTGTTGGCATCTATTCAGGAGAGCACACTGGACAGCTTCTTACCTTTCCATACAGCATCAATCCTGACAACTGCTGCCGAAGCAAACAGCTTCTTCTGCAGTCAGCAGCACAGAAAAGAACTGAAGAATACCCCGCCTCCCCCTGTTGCTGATCACCTACTCCTGTGAAAGACAAAAGAGGGGCTGTATCCACAGGACACTGCCCAGGCCATCTCTCCTCCACATGTCTAGGCACTTTTAAGGTCTAGCCTTATCATTACTACAGTACACAGTCATTATTCTAGACTTCACATTCCCCCTTCCTGTGTAAGAGAATCCTCTTCTTCATGAGACAGAGTCGAGCACCCACAAAAGCAGCTATAGATGCCAGAAGGTCACTTCCCAGCCTCCGCGCCATCAGGGAGCAGGCACACGGCCAGCCCCTGAGGTGCTCCCCAGACTTACTATCAGAAGTTGCATGGAGGAGGAGTGGAGCTTGAGAAGGCCATGCAGACACGGGTGGGGCTCCAGCCGGGGGAGCCTGGCAGCCACGCTCCACGACCATCATTTGTAGCCTTGAGGATGTTCAAGCTGCCCTAAGGAGCCGCATGTGGAGGGGAGCTGAGGCCCCAGGCAACTTGCAGTGCGAGTGAGTGAGTGAGTGAGTTGCCAAGAGGTGTCCTCCAGCTCCAGTCAAGTCTTCCCATGATCACTGTCCTAAGGACATCTGACTACAATCTCGAGGAAGACCCTGAACCAGCACTCCACAGCCAAGCGGCCCCTGGATTCATGACCCACAGAAACCACGAGAGGTACAGAGGACTATTGCTGTTTTCTGCCAGTGTGTTTCTGAGTAGTCGTTAATATAGCCACAGTTTAAGCACGGAGTTTTTACAGAGGGTCAGGATAAGAAACTAATATATGAAGAATATTTCTATTTCATGTTTGCTGTAGAACTATGTTGCTAAGTTTTTGTAAAGACCTTAATAGACATCTACATTTTGTAGATGTCCTTTGGAGATAGATAAAAAATCTTAAAACTCATGTGAGAAAATGCATGTGAGAGGATAGGAATATTTGAAAAAAATATGAAAATTAGAAGATGAATGTCTTATCAGACATTAAAACATTCCACAAAGGCAGTGTAATGAGAACACTCTAGTACTGATAGAGGATTAAGAAGCTAGATCAGTAGGCCAAAAATAGAGGCAGAATTAAATAATATCCAGAGTTGGAATATAAAAAATAACTTAAATGGAAAAAATAGATTTTATTTGTGTAAAAACCTCAAGTATGTAAAATAAGACAATAGCAATTCTAGAATGAAATTTAGGAGGCTATATTGAAAACACTCTTAAAAAACAGTGGAGGAGGAATGAATTAGGAATTTGAGATTAACGCATACACACTACTATATATAAAATAGATAACCAACAGGACCTACTGAATAGCACAGAGAACTATACTCAATATAGCCTACAAGAAAAGAATTTAAAATCTAAATCACTGTGCTGTGTACCTGAAATTAACATAACATTGTAAATCAACTATACTTCAATGAAGAAAGAAGGGAATAAATAAAAATACTGATCACTATGTTGTACACCTGAAAAACTTATTGTATACCAACAATATTTGAAAAAATTAAGCTGAAAAACTTTAAAAAACCCAGAAAAGCTAGAATATATAAAAGTCAAGTAACCTTTGCCTACTTAAAAAATAAAAAATTCCCCCACCAAAAATCCAAAAGAGACAATAAACAGAATTAAGATACATAAAACAGACTAGGGAAATTTTGCTACACATATGATAGAAAAGGGGGTATTAATATTTTTGTAATAATTCAGCTTAATACATTGAACACTAAGTCAAGTGCAATGGCAGTGACTATTTCCACATAAAAGAGCATGGGATATTAAAGATCCTAATAACTACCTTTTACAAAGAAAAGACTTTGCTTAGGAAAAATAATAAAAAGTAGCTACCAAGACAGTTCATGCCATATTCACCAGTGTGACGGTCTGAACTGCTCGCCATTGTCAGTCAGCCTGTTCCTTCTACCTGTTCCTGGCTCTGTTTCTCCCTGTCCTGTCCTTTCCGCCTGCGGGGCCTTCCTCTCCATCTTTTCATGGCCACATCTATCCTCACATCATGAACAGTCTCAGATGCTGTCTTCTCCTTGAAACAACCTTGCTGGCTCCATCCCCCAACTAAAAGTTATTCCCCCATTTTCTGAATTCTTATTATCTTGTTACATAGTTATTTAGGCCCTTGTCTTGGTTCTTCTCTTAAGCCTTTAATGGCAGGATCCAGACCTAACACATCATTGCCATCTACTACTATTCCTCTACAAAGTATATAAACTTTGATGAAATCCTAATGTGCAAGTAATCAAGGAATAAATGACTGCTGAGTTTCTTTCTTAGCTAGGTAAACTTGATTCCTGGAACTTTTTTGTAGACAATAGGAAAATACAGAAAGTTCTTTGCTAAGAAGATGCTACTAAGAGTGATTAATAGTACTGTTTTAGGAAAGTATTTAAATTACAAAGCCTTTCTCTACCTCCTTCCCATCACCACACACATGCCAAATGAATGTGCCTGGCATGGTAGCAGACATATAGCAGGTTCTCTATAAATCACGACCAATTTTGAATCTATTTTAATCTTTCAAGTTTCAAAGAACTTCTAGAAACTATTAATTTTTTTATCAGATATAAATCTATAAAGACAGAAGGGATAGTGGCAAGTTTTGCACATGTACATCAAAATGATCCAAGTGGTTTTTAATCCAAAATATCCCTCCTCTCCTCCAAATTGCGGTGGTTTCAAAGTGTCAGTAGCCAAAGATAAGACACTATGTTGAAAACACTCTAATTATTACATGAAACTCTTTTCTGTCAAGGTGAAAAACACAACAGTACAAGGTTAAATGGCTGTTAGTCATCCCTACATTTAACAGCTTAGAGTCTGAAGAGCTTAAGCAAAGGAAGTTTTGAAGGGATTCCAAAGCCCTGATGTCTTCTCTGGTCTCTATCAGTCATATTGTTTAGTGGAGATTAAACAGTAATTACCAACGTTCAATGGAAGAACTGAAGGGTAACGAATTTCAAAAAGCCAAACTGATCAGACACGTTAACACACTAAAGAAATCATAATGGGGAGTGAGGTTTGGAAGCATCTCTTGTGTTCTAATGACTTCTGTGACAACATCCTGCTTGGAGGTACAAAACAAGCCTTTTTATAAATAGTTCACCCGACTTGTATCATTCTGCTGATGACTTCTCTCTATATAGAAGTACAATGTCCTAGTTGTTAAAAGGGCTAAACCTCATTTGTTGCCTCGGTTCCTAATCTGGTTACTAAGAAACACAGAGACAGAATTTTCAAAAAAAAAATAAAAATAAAGGAAAGCAGAGGTCATCTTTGGCCTTTACTGGCTAGTGATGGGCCTGAACAGTTACTATAGCAACACCATGTGTTGTCTGTGGAATGAAAGCCCATAATCAGTCCCCCATCTCAAGTCACTTCTTTCAAAACATCCTCCTTATTGTTTGTTAAAGCTGATTTTTTTTCTGACCACGCTTAAGAACCAGTGGTACCCTAGTCCACACAATAAAGTTCAAGATTCTTAACCTGGCACCAAGGTTCCCCACGGGCTTGGTCCTGTGCATCCAGATTTGTTGATCCCTTCCTCACACCTTACACTGAAGCAGCACCAGCCTTCTTGACAGTTCCATGGATACACCCAGTTATTTCATATTTCTGAGCCCTCTAGTGCTTGATCCTTTGTAGGGAACACTTCCTCTTTCTGACCACTTGGCTACTCTACTTACCTTTCCATTCATTCATCTAATGATTCTTGAAAATTCTGTGTGCCAGGCTATGTGCCAGATTCTGAAAACACTGATGTGAATAAGATCTTGTCCTGGTCCTCATGGACCTGGGCAATCATAAGCCTTCTCCTCCTCTGTAGAGCTTTGCTCCAGCTGCATATCCAGAGTGGACCCCTCCTACCCACCTCCCTTGTTCCCAGTATGTGTTGTCCTCTTCACAATGCCCTGTAATTACCTGCTTCCTCACTAGACTGGGAGCTCATCAAGGGAGGGACACTGTTTTCTCCATCATTCTGTGATACCTGGCTAATCATATGTGTGTTATAAACACAGTAGGGAAGAAAGGAGAGGTGGGGAGATAGGTAGCACATTTCAACCATAGAAGCTTCATGTTTTGAAGCATCTGCCCTCAGTGAAATGGCTGTTGCCTGCATCTCTGGCTGTCCCCCAGACACCCCAGGCATTTCTGGCCTTTCCTATTCCCTTAAAAAGTGTTTTGTTCTCCTTTCCTCACCTAATTCTACCTAGGATCCCTCAGCATTCTGTTCATGACTGGCCTTGCCTTCTTGTACTCCACAGGGAACTTTGAGGGGAATTGAGGGCTTCAGAAACGAGGTGCCTCCATTTGGGAGGGTATGTCCTCCATGCATACAAGAAGCACCAAGTGGGTGACACTGTTACAAAAAGAAGCACCAAGAAGCACCAAGTGGGTGACACTGTTACAAAGCTTTGTGCTGGTCTATCCAGGACCACACTTGGTGGCTGGGACCATGTTGCAAATAGGTTTCAACATCTGAATCTTCATACAGTGCCTCGAACCCCCTAAATGTCTGACACAGATGCTTAGGATGATGAAAAAATACAATTTGGTTCCAACAAAGCTCAGTAACTCTTGTATACAGTGCTAGATAGCCCAGCAGACACTGACATCACTATAAAAAGAAGAAAATTCCTAGAAGAAGCTATTTTCATTTTGGCTTATAATCAAGTCCTCTGTAATTTTAACAAATATATATATTTTTAGTTTTAGTAGCATTTTGTTTGAATTAAGCAGCAGCAGCAGCTGCTGCATTTTGTTTGAATTATAAATTAGGGTGGGTGTGCAGGATAAGAATCTCAGGGCTTAAGGGCATTAAATCCATGGCTTTCAAAGTATGGTCTGGATCCAGAATATCAGCATCACCTGGGAACTTGTTAGAAACAAATTCTAAGGCACACAGTGCACCTGCATCTTCCCAAGGCCTTTAAGTGATTCGGATGCTTGTTTTAAGTGTGAGAACTACTGGTTTAAAGGCTGTAACCTGACCTTGATGTGTTCAGGAGACTCAGATACTAAACCTGAAATTCAAAAAGCCACCTTCTAATTGGGGATCCCTTGAAGCTCCACAAATGTTTTCTTCTCCAACCTCTCAACTCTCCAGGGACACAGGAAGGGGAGGCATCCCTGCCCCTGTTTCACATGGAAATCAAATGGTCTGGAGTAAACTGCTGCCAGTAGCATCTTCAGGGCAACAGTTACAACATATTTGGTCCAAAGAACCAGAAGGATATTTGCATCTGTTGTTCCTCCTGTCTTGTCCAGGTTTGGCAGAAGCTCTTGAAAATGTTTGTGGAAGATAATTAAGACCTGGCATGCTCAATGGGCAACTGGATATGCCATTGCACAGGCTGATGCTGCCTGTGAGTGAAGTGTGTCAATCATCAGTTCAGTTCGGTCGCTCAGTCGTGTCCGACTCTTTGTGACCCCGTGGACTGCAGTGCACCAGGCCTCCTTGTCCATCACCAACTCCCGGAGCTTGCTCTAACTGATGTCCATTGAGTCAGTGATGCCATCCAACCATCTCATCCTCTGTCGTCCCCTTCTCCTCTGGCCTTCAATCTTTCTGAGCATCGAGGTATTTTCCAATGAGTTAGTTCTTTGCATCAGGTAGCCAAAGTAATGGAGTTTCAGCTTCAGCATCAGTCCTTCCAATGAATATTCAGGACTGATTTCCTTTAGGATTGACTGGTTTGATCTCCTTGCAGTCCAAGGGACTCTCAAGAGTCTTCTCCAACACCACAGTTCAAAAGCTTCAATTCTTCAGCGCTCAGCCTTCTTCACAGTCCAACTCTCACATCCATACATGACTACTGGAAAAACCATAGCTCTGACTAGATGGATGTTTGTCGACAAAGTAATGTCTCTGCTTTTTAATGTGCTGTCTAGGTTGGTTATAACTTTTCTCCCAAGGAGCAAGCATCTTTTAATTTCATGGCTGCAGTCACCATCTGCAGTGATTTTGGAGCCCAAGAAAAAGTCTCTCACTGTTTCCATTGTTTCCCCATCTATTTGCAATGAAGTGATGGGACCAGATGCCGTGATCTTCATTTTTTGAATGTTGAGTTTTAAGCCAGCTTTTTCACTCTTCTCTTTCACTTTAATCAAGAGACTCTTCAGTCTCTTCACTTTCTGCCATGAAGGGTGGTGTCATTTGCATATCTGAGGTTATTGATATTTCTCCCATAAGTCTTGATCCCAACTTGTGCTTCATCCAGTCTGGCATCTCGCATGATGTACTCTGCATATAAGTTAAATAAGCAGGGTGACAATATACAGCTTTGACATACTTCTTTCCCGATTTGGAACCAGTCCATTGTTTCAAGTCTGGTTCTAACTGTTGCTTACTGACCTGCATACACATCTCTCAAGAGGCAGGTCAGGTGGTCTGATATTCCCATCTCTTGAAGAATTTTCCACAGTTTGCTGTGATTCACACAAAGACTTTGGCATAGTAAATAAAGCAGAAGTAGATGTTTTCTGGAACTCTCTTGCTTTCTCTATGATCCAACAGATGTTGGCAACTTAATCTCTGGTTCCTCTGCCTTTTCTAAATCCAGCTTGAATGTCTGGAAGTTCTTAGCTGATGTACTGCTGAAGCCTGGCTTGGAGAACTTTAAGCATTACTTTGCTAGTGTGTGAGATGAGTGCGATTGTGCAGTAGTTTGAGATCTATAGAACCACCACACAATTGCATTCACTGTCAGTCACGGAGGGCTCCCATTTAAGTGACAGGGCTTATACTCTGACATACCGAAGCTTCTATTGCCCCTTGGATCCTGTTAACATTCAGACATATATCAAAAGCCATGACTGTTAATAAGCTCTAACTGTGACTGTGGTTGACATATCTCCAAAGTGCAGTTAGAGCAAAGCAACTACTGTCTACCTGAGCAATCTCATGCCCAATGAGACCGCATGAGGGGATGTTTTTCATGGCTCCTGTGTAATGGCAAAGAAGCTCCTGGAATCCAGAAAGCCATCATACTCTCATCTGCAATGAGCACCTCCCCAGACAGGTGTTTCTGAGGCTTGCTGCCCCTCATATCTGTGTCTGGCAGGCCATTCCTCCCTGTCCGCCTTCCTACACACACTTAGGAGTTTAGCTTTCACCTTTCCCTGTTTCTAAATTACTCACCACTCACCCATCTGCTTTCTGTATTCTCAAAGTCACTAATAGCCCTCATTTGCTCCCACCTCTTCTCTGGTTCCCTTTGTTTCTGAAGGTTTAGTGAAGTGCAGTCGCTCAGTCGTGTCCGACTCTTTGCGACTCCATGGACACCAGGCTTCTCAGTCCATGGGATTTTCTAGGCAAGAGTACTGGAGTGGGTTGCCTTTTCCTTCTCCAGGGAACTTCCCAACCCAGGGATTGAACGCAGGTCTCCCGCATTGTAGACAGACGCTTTACCATCTGAGCCACCAGAGAAGTCCATTCTGAAGGTTTATATCTGCTTTATTCCATTGCTGTCACTTTGGTGGCACTCCTAGCAGAGATGAATGTGTATTTTTATTCCAAGTTCTAATGCTCACTTATAAAGTCATACAGTCTTGAAGGGAATTTAGATATCATCTATCCAATCCAGCATTTTATTTTTTTGCAGTGGAATCTTTTTTTAAGACACAATCTTATGTTGAAATCTAATTTATAAAACAGATAAGAGTGAAACTATTTTGGTTGAAGCTGGGAAAGGAGCAGAGTCTGCATCTAATTTCTCTTAAAATATTTAAAAATATTTGTTAAGGGCCTCTTTTGTACCAAGGTCTATGTTAGACAGGGCTTCTGTCCCAGTGCTTCTCAGGGTCCCCCTGCTCCTTGCTAGCTTCGGCAGATCCCCAAGGAACCCAATTTGAAAATTACTGAGCTAGTCTAACTGAGGTCCAGAGAGACAGAGAGTGCTTCGCCAAAGGACAGCTTGCCTGGTCTGCTAATTTGAAACCTGGGATAAATGCACCTCATAGTGTTACTGTTGGACAACTAAACAGGTCACAGGATGATGACCAGGAGAAAAAACCAGGGAGCTGTGTTATGAGTGAGGCTTCTCACATACAGATGTGGAAGAAGCTAGAAAAAGGCTATAAACTGTGCATACACGCCTAACAAAATATTTGTGAATGCTGGCACACATGAAAACTTCATCTTTATTCCTGTGATTCCTTTTGAAGGGACTGCTTTTGGTCACACAATTAAAAAATTTTAAATAAAAATTCACCATCAAATTTCAAAGAAAAAAGATCTCACCACTTTTCACCCAGGACCTATAAAAAATATCCCTTGGCATCCCTGAGGGACCGAGCCCTCGTGAATGCCTAAACCTGGGGCCCCTCAAGCCCCTGCACACAAGGGCCTGGCACAGTGCATACAGGTGGCCCTCAGGGCTGAAGGAGCGTCCATCCAGGGCAGGTTCCGCCTGGGCAAGCGAAACCTGCAGACAACAGACTGCATCCTCTGATATCCTATTTCTGTCAGGTGACAATTATCATCAGTGCTGGAAGGGATCCCGGCTGGGTTTGTCGGGTTAAAAAAGGAAGAAAATAAGAAATAGGGTTTTATCTTTGAAGCACAGCAATCCCATTCATCAAGACCAACAATGCTAAAGAAATTTTAGCTCTGTTTTTCAGACCAAATCTCTTCCAGTAATTGGCTGACCTTCAGAATAATGATACTTTCAGCTTGAATGAACGTAGTGTTTCTACAGGACCAGTGAGGTAGAAAGATTCCTCTCCCAGAAAACCTGTGAAACCTATTATTGCATCCTCCTAGACCACCACTTCCCTGGTGGCTCAGAGGGTAAAGCATCCGCCTGCAATCCCGGAAACCTGGGTTCAATCCCTAGGTTGGGAAGATCCCCTGGAGAAGGAAATGGCAACCTACTCCAGTATTCTTGCATGGCAAATTCCATGGACAGAGAAGCCTGGTAGGCTACAGTCCATGGGGTCTCAAAGAGCTGGACACGACTGAGCAACTTCACTCACTCACTCACTCACTCAGACCACCACTGGATCACAGTGGACCACTGAATTTAACAATTTCATCCTTGGACACCCAGGGTCACTGAACAAGGATAAACAATTCTTCTTTGCATTTCCTGGCCCATGGGCCAGACATTCAACCTCTGTTGGCCTGTCTCATCTGTCAAATGAGGAGGTTAGACTAAAATATCTATGCTTTCTACTTGTTGGATATTCCAGTAGATTCAGTAGGTATCAGTATATTTTGGAATCTGAAGAGGCTTACTCACCTAGAGTGGTGCAGCCCAGCACATGCTCCAAACACCTGGCCAGAGCTTCAGCATCACTGTCCTGTCAGAACAAGAGAGATTTATTTCTCTGGGTGGTAAATGTGGAAAAATGTCCTCGCTACATGTAGGCAAGAGAAAACGCATGAAAACCTAGTTGCAAACTTATTGTATGATTGCATTTTTTGAAAAGCAAACTCTATATGTGTTGCCACATCTTCTCGTTCTTGGCAATCTATATATTAGTGTCTATTGTCTATCTCTCTGATAGGAAGAGCATACACTAAAAATGTTAACAGCAGTGTGACTATAAGGTGCAGTTAAGGGGATATATTTATTTTCTCCTTTGTGTGCTTCTGTCTTTTGTAAATTTTTATAATAAATATTATTTATTTAAATACTTTAGAATGAAGAGAAAAAGGTTTCATTCAATCTATATTAAATACCACAGAAATCAAGGGAACATTTTTTTCTAGACAGCATCTCTACCATTCTTCTTTGGAAATCCATGGTCTTCAAGGTGTCATAAGTCTAAGAATTGTACTTCTTATTTAACTCTCAATAAGAGTCAAGCACTCCCATGAGGATTTTGAGGGGGAGAATCCCAGAGCTGCACTTGATAACAAATACCATCTTTAGTGCAAAATAAACATCTAAGGCTGGAAATATCCAAAGCAGCATCAAAATGATCAGGGGAATGTAAGATCTTAATTATTTTCAGGTTTGTTATATTGAGAGAAATTAATAATTTATGGCTCACCTACTCTATTTCAAAACAAGCTACACATTTCATATTGTAGTAATTGTGGATTTTAGAAAAATGCACTGTAGTATAATTTTTCAAGCAAGAGTACTGCAATGGGTTGCCATTTCCTTCTCCAGGGGATCTTACCAACCCTGGGATCAAACCCAGGTCTCCTGCATTGCAGGCAGACGCTTTACCATCTAAGCCATCAGGGAAGCCCTGTAGTATAATAGAATACCCTAAAATATTCTGTAAATGTGTTGGGTTTCATTTTATAACATGTGGTGGGGGTTGGGCAGCCACTTTTTATGCATGTGGTAGAACTCTGCATTGCTTCATTTTCTCAAATGAAAGAAGAGTAATGAAGAAGGTATCCCTGGTGAGTGTTGGTCAACAAGGCCAAAGCACTAATTGAACACTCCAGTGTGCAGCCCAGGAACAGGGAGGCAGGTATCAGGCACAGAAACAGAAGTAAGAAAAACAGGTCCCTCCCTTCTTCTATACTCTTGTGGTCTCCAAACTTAACAGGAGCAGTCTTGAGACAGGAACTTGGCAGAGACATCCTCTACAGGAAGCAAAGCAAAGCACACATCTGCATATGCAAGTAATGGTGCCACCCAGACAAGCTGGATCCAAGCCTGGCTGCTCCACTGACTGCTGGTCGAGGCCAAGTAGCTTGACTTCCCAGGTTGTAGTTTCTGCATCTGTGATTATTGTTGTTTTTTAGGTGCTAAGTTGTGTGTGAGTCTTTGTGACCCCACTGACTTCAGTATGCCAAGCTTCCCTCTCCTTCACCATCTCCCAGAATTTGCTCAAACTCATGTCTACTGAGTCGGTGATATTATCTAACCATCACCCTCTGCCTCTCCTTTCTCCTTTTGCCCTCACTTTCCCAGCATGAGTCTTTTCTAATGAGTCAGCTCTTTGCATCAGGTGGCCAAAAGTACTGGAGCTTCAGCTTCAGCTTCAGTCCTTCCAATGAATAGTCGGGGTTGATTTCCTTTAGGATTGACTAGTTTGATCTCTTTGCTGTCCCAGGGACTCTCAAGAGTCTTCTCCAACACCACAGTTCAAAAGCATCAATTCTTCAGCACTCAGCCTTCTTTATGATCCATCTCTCACATCCATACATGACTACTGGAAAAACTACAGCTTTGACTCTACAGATCTTTGTTGGCAAAGTGATGTCTCTGCTTTTTAATATGCTGTCTACATTTGTCATAGCTTTCCTTCCAAGGAGCAAGCATCTTTGAATTTCATGTCTTCAGTCAACAGCCACAGTGATTTTGGGGCCCAAGAAAATTAAATCTGACATTGTTTCCACTTTCCCCCCATCTATTTGCCATGAAGTGATGGGACTGGATGCCGTGATCTTAGTTTTTTGAATGTTGAGTTTTAAGCCAGGCTTTTCACTTTCTTCTCTTGCCCTCATCAAGAAGCTCTTTAGTTCCTCTTCACTTTCTGCCATTAGAGTGGCATGTCTGAGGGTACTGATATTTCTCTGGGTAATCTTGATTCCAGCTTGTGATATTAGAGGCTAAATCAGATGATGGTTAAAAAGCCTTCCAGCTCTCAAACCCTATTTTCCTGTGCATCTGAGCCATAGGCACAGAAAAGCGTAGTAGATTGCTTTCAAAGTGGCTGCAACCACTCTCCCATCCCCATGCTTCTATGCCCTTCCTCACATCAAGAAGGGGCGATCTTCTCTCACCCCTGTGGCTGGGCCCGTAGCTTGCTTTGGGGCCACAGAAAGATGCAGAAGTAATGCTGTGACTTCTACAACTAGGCTTCATGAGGCATGTAGCTTCTGTTTTGTACTCTTGGCAGCCACCAATCACATGAAGAAGTCCAGGATGTCTTCCTAGAGAGATCCCCTGGGGAGAGCCCTTGGAACATGAAAAGCCACAGGAGGAAAACAGAGACCCCCCAGCCAACAGCCAGCACCACCGTTGGCCGTAGGAGTAAGGCCACTGTGGACCCCCAAGACAAGTTCTCAGCTACATGTAGCCTCAGGAGGGACTCAGCATCACATGGAGCAGAAGAGCTGTCACATGCAGCCCTGGAAACACAGAGTTATTAGAAACAAGAAATCATATTTTAAGCCACTAAGTTTCAGGGCATTTTGTTGTACAGTGAAAGATAACTGAAGTAGGACTTTGAGGTCACTGACCAAACACTATATTTTCTACATTTATATCCCAGCACCAGCACAGACCCTGGCATATGACAAACACTAAGTCTCATCTGTTTGGGTCACCTCAACTTCTGTGATTTGCAAGGAAGGAAAATAGAAGAATGGCCTGAACTCTGGGTTCTCCCCTACTCAAAGTATTTCATTCCTGGGGACATGGAGGAATGGAGCTTTTCGAAAGCATGCTGCTTCTTAATCCTGTGGCCTGGTCAAGTTAACCCCTTTGAGCCTCAGTTTCCTTAATTAAAGTGATGAGAATTACAGTTTCCATTTCAGGGCTCTTATGAGACACATGAAGTAATACAAAGCCTTTACTATAGTATATGGCTCACTGGAAATACAGTCAGAAAGAGAGTTCAGTAGAAAAGGACAGGGTGGACACAGGACAGAGACACTCACTGTGCTCACTCACTCACAGCGTGAAAAGTCTTGGAAGCACCTGAGTTGAACCAATGCAACAGAAACAGCAAGAACCAGAGAGAGGACTGCAGGAAGCACCCAAATGACTGGACACATCAATCACATCTTCCCAACCCAGAAGTTAGGAGCACTGCTCATGGGGGTGGGGAGGGCAGAAAGAAATAACTCTAATACTATAGATGGATGAATGAATACTAACTTTAATTAAGGTATTAATATCTGCCATTGTTGTACCAGCTTAATTAATTAAACTCTAATTAAATCAATTAATTTAAACTCTACCAGGTTTGCTATTTTTCTCCCCATTTAACAGTTGAGAAAACTGAGGCACAAAGCTGGTTCCATAATAGCACCAAGTTCATGCAACTCTTTAGATGTGCAACAGGCAGTATTTCCAGGGCCTGACCTCCTAGCCATTCCATTATATGTGCACAGAGTAGAAACTGGGGTTCTTAACCCAGAGCAGCTCATGACATTGTTGGAGAAACTAGGGTATTGACTCAAGAGAAGACCTAAGAACAATTCCTTGGGATATAGATAGATAGATAGATAGATAGATAGATAGATAGATAGATAGATAGATAGATATAGCTATATAAACAAAATAGGGTATAGCCTGGAAATGAGATGCAGCTAAAGAGGGAGAGATGGAGGAGTGGGCTCTTCATTAGCAGCCTCTGACTCCAGATGGAAAGAGCAATTTAAGCAGAACAACAATGCTCATCTAAATATGGCCTCAACCAGAGGGACGTGATGTCTCATAGCGGAGTAAGCAAATCCAGCCATGATCCCTGTGGGCACTTGGGACTTTTGCTGACTTCCCTTCCTGCCCCTGGAGACTGCAATGCCAGAGGTCATGGGCAATGACCAAGCTGAACCTTCATTCTCAACAAGGGACACATCATTTTCTATCTCTAGGCTGCAGAACAGAGTATTACAGTTTAAGGTGCCAATACCTATTGAAAACTTTGTAAAATTTTGAAATATTTTCAGACTTACAGAAAACTTGAAAAATAGTGTGAAAACTCCCACTTACCTTTTTCCCTGATGTCACTGCTATACCATACTTATCACTCCATCTATCCACATACATCAAAGTTTCTCAACCAGGCACTACTCACATTGGAGCTGGACAATTCTGGCTAGTGCATTGAGAGATGTTTAGTTTTAGCAACATCCCTCCCCTTGACCACCAGATGCCAGTAAGACACTCCCATCAGCCCTTCCTTTGATTCTGAAATTGGAAAACCAAAAATGTCCCTGGACACTGCCAAATGCCTACAAGGGGCAAATCTCCCCTGGTTGAGACAAACCAACCTATGTCCATCTCTATCTCTACATACATATTTTCTCTACTGGTCAAATCTGGAAAAGCCTAAGGATCAACATAAACAATACTAATAGTTATAAATGGCTTCCCTGGTGGCTTATATGGTAAAGAATCTGCCTGCAATGCAGGAGACCTGGGTTCAATTCCTGGGTCAGAAAGAGCCCCAGGTGAAAGGAATGGCAACCCACTCCAGTACTCTTGCCTGGAGAATCCTATGGACAAAGAAGCCTGGCAGGCCACAGTCTATGGCATTGCAAAGAGTTGGACACGACTGAGCGACTAACATTTACACCTTTTAACATTTGAATGAAATTTTGTCTATTTTGACAAAGAGACAATTTATAACAAATATCAGGTTCTACATTTTTCACATAGTAGTTTAGGAAAGGCGTTAAAGGGCTTGTTTTACTGTAGTACGATTTAATGTGGCAATCAGCTTGTTCCTAGTGTTCTGGAAATTATCATTTAATGAACACAAATGATCTCCATAGAAATACACTCACCCCATGAGAAAAAGGGGGAAATGGAAATGAACGCCATGTTTCTTGGGTCTGTACCGTGTTTGCACTCAGCAAGAATTGCAGTCATGAAAAAGACCTTTTGGGAATATATCATGGCTGGTGCAATGCAGGAATTGTGCTGCTGATTGGAAATTCTACATCTTCTCCTTGCTTCACAGTTTAAATTGATCTCTGCCTGAGCTCAGTGGCCTGTGGAGCACTTGTGTCTCCCTAGGAGCGACATCATGGTGTCACCAGCCAAGTGCTAGGAATCTCATTTTCAAATGCTGTTGAAAAAACCTAATTGCTCCCTGCTGACCAATGGTTCCTTAGATATTTTTCAAGTCTCCTTCCCTACTAACCATCAACCTCTCTAATGAGATCATGCCTTAGAGGCTTGAGGAACATCTTTTAAGATTCAGCTCTGAAAAACTGTCCCACAGATTCAAGTTCAGTCAAACACCCAGATTTGTTTCAGAAACAGACGCAGTAATTTGGTTAATAAATTAGAAATTTCTTCTAAGCAGAAGTAAAAGTTAGTTGTGTCCAACTCTTGTGACCCCATGGACTCTAGCCCGCCAGGCTCCTCTGTCCATGGAATTCTTCAGACAAGAATACTGGAGTGGGTAGCCATTCCCTTCTCCAGGGGATCTTCCCAACCAAGGGATCAAACCCGGGTCTCCTGCATTGCAGGCAGATTTTTTGCCAGCTGAGCCTCTAGGAAGATACCCTCTAAGTGGAAAAGGTAGTTGTTATAATATATTCTCTAATAACCCATATTTATTTTTAATCTGGAAAAAGAAAAATAAACACCCCAAATTCCATAATGTAAATATACACATCCACAAAAATATATACATGGTCTTTTCTAGATAGATTTATTGGCTATTTGAGGTTATACTATATATGTATAGTATACATAGAATACACAGACACACATACACCTTTGTTTGGATTTTCATCTTATGTTATTAAAAATTCTTCAGAAACATAATTTTAATAGCTACACACTACTGCTCTAAAGCCATATGAATTATTTCTCTATGCCCTGTTATTGTACATCTAGATTGCTTTCATTGTTTTTCATAAATAATATTGCAATGTCTATCTTTGCCCCATGTTTGCTGTTATTGCTTTAGGTTACTGTTCAGAAATGAAATTACTCAGTCAGAGAGTGTGAACCTTAGGAAACCCCCTCTTTCTCTGCTCTGACCCTTTTCTTCACATTCCAGCCATTCCAAGCAGTTTATTTTCTCCATTATCAGTTTTAATGTCTTCATACTTTTTTCAACTTCCTTCCTATTAAAATGTCCTTTCTTTCAAGAAAAGATATGATAGATTCATTAATACAAAGATGATTGATAAGGCTTATAAATTATCTCAGGATACTTGTGCTTCAGCAGAGGAATTCATTTCTAATAGCAGGCATACCAGAGGAGGAAATCAGGTGATATTGTCACAGAGCTGGAAAAATCACAGTTTCTCATTTAATTATCAGCCAGTTCTGTCTGACTAAATAATCCAGAGTATCTCCTCACTTTAGACCTTTCACTTGAGTTGTGGTAACTTAGTTCACACACACATGAACATATATTCTCACACAAAGCCATTTCATTATTCAGCTTTGTTCAATTCAGGTGATGTGTATTAAATGCCAATTATGTTCTGATGTGTACAAAGTTGAGGGAGACAGATATTCCACATCCCGGGGGTATTCTTGCCAGTACCCTAGTGACTCATTGCTCTTTCAGCAGTACATTCCCCCATCAAATCCTTTGATCAATGTTCTCCATGCTGGTTGGATTACACAAGCCAAGTTGAGAAACACGTTAAAATCAAACAAATAAAAACCCAACAACTACCAGAGCTCAAGTCCACTTCTTGCCTGGACCCTGCATGGCCTCCTTACTTTATTCTCTGCCTCCTCCGTGGTGTTGCTTTAACCCATTTCCTTCACAATAGCCACAACTTTGTCACTATGTACAGAATAAAATCCCATCACAGCTGGCCACACCCTGTATAATTTAGCTGCTGCTCATTTCTCCAATATCATCTCTTTCCACTTCTCTATCAGTGCTCCAGCCATGTAAGATCTTTCCCACTTTGAAGCCTTCTCATTGGCTGACAGTGCTCTTGCCTCACATACGACACGATTGGCCTTCTCATCCCTCAGATCTCAACTGTAGGTCACCTGCTCGGAGATCCCCCTATTTGAATTGAGTTTGTTTCTGCCACCAACCCAGTCGACATATCACAGTGCCTGTTTCTTTTGAGACACTTACCCAAGGATACAATTAAAGCTTTGTTTGTTAGTATTTGCTCCATGAGGGCAGGGACCATGCCTGTTGAGTCATGATTAGCTCAGAGCTGGCAACCAATAAACCCTTTGTGAATATGCTGGTGAAAGAAAAGCAAACATCAAGGCAACGTAGTCAAATAAAATATTCCTCTGTTTCTACCTCACCAGCAGATTTTACCTAAATTCATAGCTTCTCAACCCTGCCAAAACTTTGGACACATTTCTCCCACTGAATTCTTTCAGAGGTGTTTATTTGCAAAGCTTCATTCCAGGCCAGCGGACTGTGTATCTTCTGCTTCCATCTGCCTTTTCTTCTTGGCTCCCAGCTGTTTTATGATAAGGCTATTTTCTGTCTGCCTCTGAGGTAACCCCAGAGGCAGACATGACCTCACAGGCTCCGCACAAACTAGAACTTCCTTTGGTGAAATCCTTGTCATGAGCCTTCTGGGAAAATTTCTGTTGCAGCCTCCCAAATGGCCCCAGATGGAGAACATTAGCTTTCAGATGATGGCCCCTCTGTAGGTTGAAGCCATTGCTACAAGCTTTTGTCCCCTGTGGCCACCATGGGGTGTACACCCTCAGGCACTGAGGGGACACACAGCTTTCAAGAGGTGAAAGCCACATGTGGGATACATGAGCAGCAGGCTGCTTTCTCAGCGCAGCTGAGGCTTGCGCTCACTGGTCTCCCAGGCTTTCCTGGTCTCCCAACCAATTGTGGCTCGTCCTCTCTGGAACAGGTACACTAATCCTCCCAGTTTCCCATGTTATTTTTTTCTACAGATTCTGTGATCCTATAGATTCCCATAGACCCAGGAACTTGACCCCTTATTATCTGAATCACAGATTTATGCACCTTGGCCACAACTATATATGTATGTACACATATAATGAGAGGATTCTGCTTCCTAGAAAACATAAAAATCTCATAAAGCAATCCAAGAAGGTTTCCTCTGAGCAATATTTTGTTGGAATCTGATACCTGGATAGGCACAATGGACCAAATTCTTAAAAATATTCTCATCTGGATGATCTTAAAAGCACACAATAGTAAAAATATAAGGTTTATACTAAACTAGAGCTACCCAGCATCTTACATTTTTATCTTTAGTTCTTAGAGGCAACCCCAAATACTGTAGTTTGTATAGAGCCACATCTGCAAAGCTTAAACTGCAAATTGCCCCCCCCCCCCAGCTCCTGAAACATGGGATGCCTCTGTCACTGCATTGGGGACAGCTGGACATGGCTGTCAGGGTGTCCACATTTCACGTGTTCCCTCCACATCATCAAAGCCTCCTAACTGCACTGCTGCTTGTCAGCATCAGGTTTGTGTCAAGTCAGCATCCGCAGTTGCTTTAGGGTTTCACAGACACGCATGGGAATTCATTACAGAACTACTCATCATATATTCTGGGTTATAGTTGGAAATGTAAAGAGTGGAGAAAAGAAAAAAGAAAACAGGAGTGACAGAGTGCTGCCACGAAGCCCACCAGGACCATGGGCAGCGGGGTTTAAGGAGCTGGTTAGGAGGATGCTCCCCTACTGCCTTGTTCCCAGTTCCAGCAGCTGGAGGGGGGCTGCCCCCACCACTCCCCTCCCTCCCAACAGCTCACAAGCTTTGTCTCTTCACACGTCACAGCCCAAGAGTCCATGGGAGAAGGTCCTGCAGTTGGAGGAGGTTTCCTGGAGCAGAAAGAGAATGTTCGTGTTCCAAAAGGGACCTCGAGGCACACACTCCCTCATTGCAGCTTCCTGTTTCTGACTCCGTTTCTAGGTCTCTTCCTATATAAACCCCACAGAGGAAGTGGGAACTTGGCCCTGTGTTTTGAACATAATTTTAAATCATCAGATGCTCCATTTTCACACATCCAAAGCTGGGTCCCCAGCATTTCCTCATCGTCTCCTTTGCCAGCTTCTCCAGTAAGTGCTGTGCTCACCCAGAATGTCTAGTGGATACAGGGTGCTTGCTGGTTTGAATTCCAGCTCTCCAGTATACTGAGTGACCTAGGAAATCGGTTATTCTTTCTACTTTAAGTTTCCTCATTTGGCAGATGAAGAAACTTACTCCTAGACAGTGCTGGTGAGCACAACATGGGACAAAGCACAGAAAGGACTTAGTGCGGGGCCAGGTGAGCTGAGGTGGCTGTTTATTCTTCACTAAGACTTGTCGCTTTCTCTGATATGATGTGGACCCATGAGCTCCCAGGTCAGCAGGTTAATGGAAGGACAGCACCTCCAACAACATCCCAGATGTGCCACACCCACTTCCTCCCAGACTGAACACCCAGATGCTTTCCAGATGTAAAAACTTATTGAGAAAAGAAAAATTTCTCTGTGTAATTCAATCACAAAATAGTGGGATGGACCTGGGATGGACCTTTTGTTTGCAAGGGCTGTTTAGGAGGATTTTCATTCTTTGTAGATTCTCTTATGGTCAGGGACCCCAGCTCTGACGGCAGAGAGGGACGGGAATTGGTGTGTATGCAGGGGTGTGGGGAGAGGGTGGAGAGAAAAGCCCTGAAGGTGCCACTTCAAGTCAGTCAGCTCTGTGCAAACCAGCACACACCTCTATACCACTCTCACCCTGGCCTCAGGAACATGCAGCAGCCAAGCACCATGCAGGCCACTGTGCCCTCACCCCCCACCCACCTGTGCACCTTGGTGACCATCAACAAGGAGGTGGCAGAGGCCTCCAGCACCCTAGAAGGACCACACAGATCTGCCTTTCTGGCTGTGTGCTCTGTCATAATCCATCTATCACCTCCCTTTGCCCTCTGTGCTTTGGTGTTAGGGCTAGAGGGGTAGGTATGACCTTGAACACAAGAATGGATCTAATTAAAAATATGGAGGGACTACAGCCTTCTGCAAAGCCTGCTGTGCTATGTCCCGACAAGAGCAAGGTTTTGCTGGCCCCCATCTGATCAGCAATGCACTGTGCTTTACCCTGGACCAGAAATGGCAGAGAGGGAAGGGGGAATGACTATGCCAATGAGGGCTGGAATGCGGTTGGAGTGGAAACTGTAACATCAAAGTCACTCCTTTCAGCAACATAAGCTGAGTCTACAGAGGCCTGTTACCTGGAAGGAATGACACCTAAACTGTGATTTCACCAGCCTTCAGTAGGGCTGGCTGCTCTACCACCTGGGCCACAGGCCAGGGGATATTGATGGAGAGATGACTCAGCAGCAGTGCTGGCTGCTTCTCAGAACTGATTCCAACTGATGCAATGCAAGATGCAAACAGCTCGATTAAGGAGCTCTGACTATGCAAAACAGGAAGCAAATCACTCTTACCATTTGGACTCAAGAGTTCTGGCACCTTCTATAAAAAATTTAAAAAGAGTAGGAGGAGAGAAATCTGTATCCTACAACAGATGTGGGAAGCAGGTTCATTTTAGGTTTAATTTTCATAACTCAGCACTTTTCCTCAAACTGGGACAAACTTTGCCTAGTACACAGATCAGTAATTGTCTTCAGTAAAGCAGCTCTCTGCAGAGGACCCTCTGCAGCAGCCCCTCGGCTATCCTCTCCTCACGGTGGAGGAGCAGTAACTGCCAAGCAGGAGACCGTCTAAGGAAGGGCTACAGACAGGAGCAGAGAGTCCGCCTCTGCTACTTACTAGCTGTGTGGCCCTGGAGAAGGTCCTTCACCTCATCAGGTCTCAGTTTCCTCTTATGCAAAGTGAGGAAAGCCCAACAGTCTCATCTTCCAAGGGAGCTGAGTCTTAAAGTCGGTGCTTCATAGAATAATCAAGTACAGACAAAAAGCTTCCCAAAGGACCTAAACAGACATAACACATCAAGTACTAGACATAGAGTAAAGGTTCTGGGAACATTAGCTCTTATTATTATAATAATTATGCCTTGATTAAACAAATGACTCCACTAGCAGAAGACACTCTTAGAGGCACCTTCTCCCATAACAATCTGCTCCAGAAGTCCTCAGTGGACCATTCCAAGGTCATTCTTGCTTTTCCTAATGTTTCACTGTGCAGAGCATTTCAAAATCAGTGGAGGATTTGGTGAAAAAGTATTGAAAATTTCAGAAGTAGCTGAGAAATGGGCCTCTACACCTTTCCGTCTTAGTACGAACAGACATCATGGTCCTAAGAGCTTTCCTCAAACAAGTGTCAATGAAGGCCAGCCCCTAAACAGCAGGGTCTTTCCTGAGGGAGCTCTGTGTCACATCATCATGGCCCACCTCGTGTCTGCATTACAGGGGGATTCAGGATACTGATTAGTGGCAGAGAGGGAAGCACTGGTCATGGCAGTAAGGGGAAGACAAGAGTCTACAGAAACACCTTCAGCCCGCAGCCCTAAAACATGTCCGTCAGGGCACAGGAAACACTTTTCAGTGACAGGTCCCACAAATGCTGTTGAGAACCTTGTTATGATGACAGCCATAAACTCCATTCTCTTGAGCTCTGAGAGGCTGGTTCCAATTCAGTGACCACAGACTTCACAGAGGAGCCACCAACAGCATGATAAGGGCTGGTGATAAAGGGGTTACTGATGCTCTGCTTATTGATACAGAGAAACAACTGACAAATAGCTGCTTCACAAAATTGCTCTGGAGAAACTGCTGCTGAAAAGATTGTCATGGGTGGCACAAGGGACCCTGCAATCAATCCCAGTGAAGCCTGTGGCTGTCTTTCTTTTTTAAAGCACTTCTTCCATCAAAATAGAAACCATGTGACTTCTGTTCCATCTGAAGGAAGAGAATATCAACTCTGACCTGATGACTCAAGTAAAAGACACAAGTAAGATGATCACCTAAGCAGACTCTGGGTGCTCAGGCCAATGGCAAGACTAGGGAGCAGGGGAAGAGGTGGCTGGAGGTATCAGTGACTGGGTCTCAGCCCAGGGTTCTAAAACTTCAAATTGTGGGCTGCTAACAAAATAACCTAAAAAGAGAAGGGTAAGTACTCACTACAATCCCATGCTCACAACCTTTGGGGAAGGGGAAACTATATTGAAGAGCAAATGGGGCTATAATTACCTGTCTCCAATACAAACTACTCAGTTAACATGTCTCCTCATGGCAAGTCCATTCTATTCTATTATTCCAAGTCCATTCTAGGATGGTATACTTTGGGTCCTAGAAAAAACAGCTTGAAAATGTGGTGGACCTGGGCCTGAAACATGGTTCCAACTCTACCCCAGCTGCATAGCCTTAGAAATTCAGTTTCCTCATCTGGAAAATTGGGGTAAGAATAACTACCCAAGAGGGCTTTGTGAAACAAAACACGAACATGTATGTGAGCAGCCTTACAAAAGACAATAATTATTTACAATCAGTCACAATGTATCATACCACATGCTATGGAGGCATAGCCTACAGAGCAAAATTACTGCCCAGAATTAATCACTGGCCCTAATGGGCTCAATAAAGGACAGAAATGGTATGGAGCTAACAGAAACAGAAGATATTAAGAAGAGGTGGCAAAAGTACACAGAACTGTACAAAAAAGATCTTCATAACCCAGATAACCATGATGGTGTAATCACTCACCTAGAGCCAGATATCCTGGAATGCAAAGTCAACTGGGCCTTAGGAAGCATCTCTACGAACAAAGCTAGTAGAGGTGATGGAAAGCCAGTTGAGCTATTTCAAATCTTAAAAGATGATGGTATGAAAGTGCTGATTAGTGGTGGAGAGGGAAGCACTGGTCATGGCAGTAAGGGGAAGACAAGAGTCTACAGAAACACCTTCAGTCCACAGCCCCAAAACATGTCCATCAGGGCATAGGAAACACTTTTCAGTGACAGGTCCCACAAATACTGTTGAGAACCTTGTTATGATGACAGCTATAAACTCCATTCTCTTGAGATCTGAGAGGCTGGTTCCAATTCAGTGACCACAGATTTCACAGAGGAGCCACCAACAGCATGATAAGGGCTTGTGATAAAGGGGTTACTGAGGCTCTGCTTATTGATGCAGAGAAACAACTGACAAAGGTGCACTCAATATGTCAGCAAATTTGGAAAATGCAGCAGTGGCCACAGGACTGGAAAAGGTCAGTTTTCATTCCAATACCAAGGAAAGGCAATGCCAAAGAATGCTCAAACTACTGACAATTGAACTCATCACACACACTAGTAAAGTTATGCTCAAAATTCTCCAAGCCAGGCTTCAGCAATACGTGAACCATGAACTTCCAGATGTTCAAGCTGGTTTTAGAAAAGGCAGAGGAACAGAGATCAAATTGCCAATGTCTGCTGGATCATCGAAAAAGCAAGAGAGTTCCAGAAAAACATCTATTTCTGCTTTACTGACTATGCCAAAGTCTTTGACTGTGTGGATCACAATAAACTGTGGAAAATTCTGAGAGAGATGGGAATATCAGACCACCTGACCTGCCTCTTGAGAAACCTGTATGCAGGTCAGGAAGCAACAGTTAGAACTGGACATGGGACAACAGACTGGTTCCAAATCGGGAAAGGAGTACGTCAAGGCTGTATATTGTCACCCTGCTTATTTGACTTATATGCAGAGTACATCATAAGAAACACTGGGCTGGATGAAGCACAAGCTAGAATCAAGATTGCCAGGAGAAATATCAATAACCTCAGATATGCAGATGACACCACCCTTATGGCAGAAAGTGTAGAAGAACTAAAGAGCCTCTTGATGAAAGAGGAGAGTGATAAAGTTGGCTTAAATCTCAACATTCAGAAAACGAAGATCATGCCATCCGGTCCCATCACTTCATGGGAAATAGATGGGGAAACAGTGGAAACAGTGTCAGACTTTATTTTTTGGGGCTCCAAAATCACTGCAGATGGTGACTGCAGCCATGAAATTAAAAGACGCTTACTCCGTGGAAGGAAAGTTATGACCAACTTAGATAGTATATTCAAAAGCAGAGACATTACTTTGCCAACTAAGGTCCGTCTAGTCAAGGCTATGGTTTTTCCTGTGGTCATGTATGGATGTGAGAGTTGGACTGTGAAGAAGGCTGAGCACCGAAAAATTGATGCTTTTATCAATTCTGATAAGTACAATGATAGTAAGTGAGTAACAGTTACACAATGACAATAGTAAAATATGCTTATAAATTTTCAAAATAAGTTCAGTTCCATCCTTTGGTCATGTCTGACTCTGTGAAACTCCACGGACTGCAGCTTGCCAGGCTTCTCTGTCCATCACCAACTCCCAGAGCTTGCTCAAACTCATGTCCATTGAGTCGATGATGCCATCCAACCATCTCGTCCTCTGTTGTGCTTTCTCCTCCTGTCTTCAATCTTTCCCAGCATCAGGGTCTTTTCCAAAGGGTCAGTTCTTCACATCAGGTGGCCAAAGTATTGGAGTTTCAGCTTCAGCATCAGTCCTTCCAATGAATATTCAGGACTGAATTCCTTTAGGGTGGACTGTTTGGATCTCCTTGCAGTCCAAGGGACTCTCAAGAGTCTTCTCCAACACCACAGTTCAAAAGCATCAATACTTTGGCATTCAGCTTTCTTTATGGTCCAACTCTCACATCCATACATGACTACTGGAAAAACCATAGCCTTGATGAGATGGACCTTTGTTGGCAAAGTAATGTCTCTGTTTTTTAACATGCTGTCTAGGTTGGTCATAACTTTCCTTCCAGGGAGCAAGCGTATTTTAATTTCATGGCTGCCGTCACTATCTGCAGGTTTTGGACCCCCCCAAAATAAAGTCTGTCACTGTTTTCATTGTTTCCCCATCTATTTGCCATGAAGTGATGGGACTGGATGCCATGATCTTTGTTTTCTGAATGTTGAGTTTTAAGCCAACTTTATCACTCTCCTCTTTCACTTTCTTTTGTTTTTTCCACTTGAAATTTTTTTAATTTATTTATTTTAATTGGAGGTTAATTACTTTACAATATTGTATTGGTTTTGCCATACATCAACATGAATTTGCCATGGGTATACACGTGTTCCCCAGCCTGAACCCCCTTCCCACCTCCCTCCCTGTACCATCCCTCTGGGTTGTCCCTGTGCACCAGCCCCAAGAATCCAGTATCATGCATCGAACCTGGACTGGTGATTTGTTTCACATATGATATTATACATGTTTAAATGCCATTCTCCCAAATCATCCTACTCTCTCCCTCTCCCATAGAGTCCAAAAGACTGTTCTATACATCTGTGTCTCTTTTGCTATCTCACATACAGGGTTATTGTTACCATCTTTCTAAACTCCATATATATGCATTAGTATACTGTATTGGTGTTTTTCTTTCTGGCTTACTTCACTCTGTATAATAGGCTCCAGTTTCATCCATCTCATTAGAATTGATTCAAATGTATTCTTTTTAATGGCTGAGTAATACTCCATTGTGTATATGTACCACAGCTTTCTTATCCATTCATCTGCTGATGGACATCTAGGTTGCTTCCATGTCCTCTTTCACTTTCATCAAGAGTCTCTTTAGTTCTTCTTTACTTTCAGGCATAAGGGTGGAGTCATCTGCATATCTAAGTTTATTGATATTTCTCCTGGCAATCTTGATTTCAGCTTGTGCTTCATTCAGCCCAGCATTTTGCCTGATATAATCTGCATATAAGCAGGGTGACAATCTACAGCCTTGACATACTCTTTTCCTGATTTGGAACCAGTCTGTTGTTCCATGTCCAGTTCTAACTGTTGCTTCTTGACCTGCATACAGATTTCTCAGGAGGTAGGTAAGGCGGTCGGAATTCCCATCTCTCTGAGATTTTTCTACAGTCTGTTGTGATCCACACAGACTGTGATCCACACAGATTGTGATTTCACAATCAATAGGGAGACAAACAATAAAAGATAATTACAATTGCAAGCCATCATGGGAACATGATTAACAATATAAAATAATTTCATTTGATTTGGGGGTGTCAAGCAGAGTGATGTGGTAAGTGGAAGTGCATATATGCACATGTTTTCATCCACCCAGCCAGTCTATGTCTTTTGGTAGGTGCATTTAATCCATTAACATTTAAGGCAATTATCTATATGTATTATCCTATTACCATTTGCTTAATTGTTTTGAGTTTATTTTCTGTATGGCTTTCCCTTCTCTTGTGTTTCCTGCCTAGAGAAGTTCCTTTAGCATTTGTTGTACAGCTGATTTGGTGGTGCTGAATTCTCTTAACTTTTGCTTGTCTTTAAAGCTTTTGATGTCTCCATCAGATCTGAAGGAGAGTCTTACTGGGTAGAGTATTCTTGGTTGTTAGGGTCTTCCTTTTTATCACTTTAAATGTATCATGCCATTCCTTTCTGGTTTGTAGAGTTTCTGTTGAGAAATCAGTGGATAGCCTGGTGGAAGTTCCCTTGTATGTTATTTGTCATTTTTCCCTTGTTGCTTTTAATATTTTATCTCTGTCTTTTTATTTTATTACTGTGTCTTGGTGTGCTCCTCCTTGGGTTTATCCTGCCTGAGATTCTCTGAGCTTCCTGGACTTGGTTGACTATTTCCTTTCCCATATTCAGGAATTTTTCAGCTATTATCTCTTCAAATATTTTCTCAGATCCTTGCTCTCTTCCTTCTCCTTCTGGGACTCCTATAATGCAAATGTTGGTGTGTTTAATGTTGTCCCAGATGTCTCTTAGGCTGTCTTCATTTTTTTTCATTCTTTTTTCTACACTCTGTTCTGTGGCAGTGATTTCCACCGCTCTGTCCTCCAGGCCTTTTATCCTTTCTTCTGTCTCAGTTATTCTGCTATGAGTTCCTTCTAGTATATTATTCATCTCTGTTCTTTAGTTCTAGATCTTTGGTAAACATTTCTTGCATGTTCTCAATCTTTGCTTCCATTCTTTTCCTGAGATCCTGGATCATCTTCACTATCATTATCTGAATTCTTTTTCTGAAAAGTTGCCTGTCTCCACTTCATTTAGTTGTTTTTCTGGGGTTTTATCTTGTTCCTTCATCTGGAAGATAATTTTCTGCTTTTACATCATGATTAACTTTCTGTGATATGGTTTTTGTTTTAACCACTGTGAGGCTGTGCTACTTTTTGCTTCTTCTATCTGCCCTGTGATGGATGAGGCTAAGAGGCTTGTGTATGTTTCTTGATGGGAAGGACTGGTGATGGGAAAACTGGGTCTTGCTCTGGTGTGCAGGGCTTTGCTGAGTTAAGCTTTAATCCAATTATCTGCTGATGGGTGGGGTTATACTCCTTCCTTAGTTGTTTGGCCTGAGGTGACCCAGCCCTGGGGTCTACAGGCTGTATGATAGGATTAATGGTGAATTCCAAGAGGGTTTATGCCAAGGCGAACTTTCCAATGCCCCCATCCCTGTGGTGAGCCCATACCAACCCACAGGAAGCCCTCTAACACTGCCAGGTAGTTTTGGCTCAGGTTCCTGTGGGGTCACTGCTCCTCTCCTCTGGGTCTTTGTGCATGCAGAATTTTGTTTGTGCCTTCCAAGACTGGAGTCTCTGTTTCCCTCAGCCCTCTGGAAGGCCTATAATCAAATCCTGCTGGCCCTCAAGGATTCCCAGTCCCTTTGTATTATCTCCAGGCTAGGAAGCCTGACATGGGGTTCAAAACTTTCACAATAGTGGGAGAACTTCTTTGGTATTATTGTTCTCCAGTTTGTGGGTCACCCAACAAATGGGTATGGGATTTGATTTTATCCTGATAGAGCCCTTCCTGTCTGGCTGTCTTTCTGCAGCTTCTTCTTTGTCTTTGGACATGGGGTATCTTTTTTTGTTGGATTACAGTGTCCTCCTGCCGATGGTTGTTCAACAACTAGTTGCAACTTTGATGCTCTCTCAGGAGGAGATGAGCACACATCTTCTACTCCACCATCTTTAACTGGACTCTGGAAAGCAGATTCTTAACCACTGGACCATGAGGGAAGTACCATAAACTTTCACTTTAGAATTAAGGAGTTTTAGAAGTACCATAAAGAAGCCACAAAATGGCTACATAGCTTTATCTTAATAACAGCTAATATCTCATTATTAATTACTTCATTAGATTGGGAAACCAAGGCATAGTGGGATTTAGTGACTTGCACAAGGTCACATGATCTGCAAGTGATCCCTCTGGTTTTCTGAAATCGGTTTTATTTTATTGAAATATTTTAAAGTACTAATATTAGTAGCTAAAATTTTACCACTTGACGCTTTGGACAGAAACAGATGTGTTTTGCATATTGTGTGCTTTGCAACCAGAGTCACAGAGTGAAGTTTCTATAATAATGTAACAATATTAGTCTCTGCTGTTTAGGACAGAGGTACAGAAGTAGAGATTATATTTTCAATTTGTGGTAGGAGGTGCTTCTGTTTACAAGTCCCCTGGAGAAAATAGGGAAATGGTGTAAGGAAAGTGTTTTTATTTTGGTATGCTGAATCCTCACTGTCTGGATTCTGCTTTTCTCAATATTTATTTGTTTCTCTCTTCATGTATTTATCTCTCAATTTCTCTCTCTCATCCTTTCTCTCCTTCTCATCCCTTTCTCTGCTCAGCTCTATATCACTCCCTCTATCCCCTTCTCCCTACCTCTTTCTTTTCCTTATGGAGAACTTGAGAACATTTCTTACTGGATTTATTCATTGAGTATTATGATGAATTTCCTCAGTTCAGTTCAGTTCAGTTCAGTTGCTCAGTCGTGTCTGACTCTTTGTGATCCCATGAATCACAGCACACCAGGCCTCCCTGTCCATCACCAACTCCCAGAGTTCACTCAAACTCACGTCCATTGAGTCAGTGATGCCATTCAGCCATCTCATCCTCTGTCATCCCCTTTTCCTCCTGCCCCCAACCCCTCCCAGCATCAGAGTCTTTTTCAATGAGTCAACTCTTCACATGAGGTGGCCAAAGTATTGGAGCTTCAGCTTTAGTATCATTCCCTCCAAAGAACACCCAGGGCTGATCTCCTTCAGAATGGACTGGTTGGATCTCCTTGCAGTCCAAGGGACTCTCAAGAGTCTTCTCCAACACCACAGTTCAAAAGCATCACTTCTTTGGCACTCAGCTCTCTTCACAGTCCAACTCTCACATCCATACATGACCACAGGAAAAACCATAGCCTTGACTAGATGGACCTTTGTTGGAAAAGTAATGTCTCTGCTTTTGAATATGCTATCTAGGTTGGTCATAAGTTTTCTTCGAAGGAGTAAGTGTCTTTTAATTTCATGGCTGCAGTCACCATCTGCAGTGATTTTGGAGCCCCAAAAATAAAGTCTGATACTGTTTCCACTGTTTCCCCATCTATTTCCCGTGAAGTGATGGGACCAGATGCCATGATCTTAGTTTTCTGAATGTTGAGCTTTAAGCCAACTTTTTCACTCTCCTCTTTCACTTTCATCAAGAGCCTTTTTAGTTCTTCTTCACTTTCTGCCATAAGGGTGGTGTCATCTGCATATCTGAGGTTATTGATATTTCTCCTGGCAATCTTGATGAATTGCCTAGTCTTCTTTAAAAATGATTGAATGGATTGTGGACAACCTTCAGTTAATCCTCTTGAATTAAGTCTCCATTAACACAGATGCCCTTTGATTGACTGTTATCTTTCTAGCTTAATGTTTCCAGTTAGTGAAAAGCTTCTGTACCTTATGAAAGCTTAGGACTAGGAAGATTATCAGATTATGGCCTAAGAAGAAAATCAAGTATAAATTGAATAAATAGCCCAGAGTCATCTGCTTTTTCTTCACACAGCTCTTGCTTTTCCTCTCTCCTGCAGGCAACCAACAGTGAAATCACATGCATGGCTGTTTCTTGGTGTATGTCTCAGATGAAGCTAGTATTGTTATTGTTACAGAATCTATGGCAAGTTCGTGGACTCAGAGATTCCAGCACTGTATGTGAAGGGGGAACTTCAAGGGCTGGAGTGGCCAGAAAGACCATCTCCTAAGCCCAAGATCTCTGGAGCTCAACCCCAGAACTAATTAATGCACTGGGACATGACTCACAAATCTGATTACCAGGCGGAACAGTATAATTTTAAATATCCTCTTTTCTCTTCTAAAGAGACACACGAAATGTTTATTCAGCAGCTATATGTGGGGTGCTCCTCAGTGTATAAACAGTGTAGTGTGTTTCATCCTCTCACCTGAATCAGTACTGAGTGCTCCAGCCCTTTCCTCATCAGCATATCCAGATTCACACAATCCCATGGGGCCCTGTCTGCCCCTGGGCCTTGGAAATCAAAACACATCATGTAGAGCCTGTATAACAAACCTTAGTTCTCCTACTTGGTTTCTAAGACTCCCTTGACTCTACCTGGGAAGGCACAGCCTGGTCAGCACCTTGGACAGCTCCATTGCTTCTGCCAGCAGCAACGTTTACCTGTTGGTTTGTCCTGTAAACAGGCTGGGGTCCTTCATCCTCAACCTCTTCATCCTTGACTGAGAATACTGTTTTTTCTTCCTCACTCTCCTCACTTTCTTCAGAACAGGAATCAAATACATCAGCATAATACTCTTCAGCCACAAGTGGGTCTTCTGGGATCTCTGAAATAAAGAATAAGCAAAAGTCAGGTCCTGTTGGTCATTAAAATTATAATGAGTCTAGGACCCCCATATCCCAGAGATATGTATTCTGTTAACACTAACAAAGCTTTCATGGAGTGCAAAGTGGAATCTTAGCTTCCTGAATGCACCTAGTAGAATGTGATAAATACTCAGCAGTTAAACCAGTGGAGGAAAGGAGGGATGGCTCTATTTGCAACCACTTTTCGAAACTGTAAGAATAAAACCATGAAACAAAAAGAAATGACCTCTTCTAAAGTCTTTACATTCAGAGGCATGAATCATTATTACAAATAAGGGGATTTAGGACCAAAACCAAAGTAAGATGCCTTGGCCACCAGACTCTACTATCCACATAAAGTTTTTGTGGACACAGTGGAGGGGACAAATATAAGCGTTCTTCCTGGGAATTTCTTCTTTTAAAGAAAATACTAGTAGGGAGATCAGGCAAGAGGGATAGAATATATAGAAATGGCATTATTGGCAAGCTGAGGGAAATGTTAAAATTCTAAGGCTATGAATGTTTTTGAGATGTAGATCACACTAAGGTTCTACTTACTTACATGAATAAGAAGCATTTCTTAATAAAAACAAAAACAAAAACAGAAAAACAAGGAAAGGTCACCCAGTTAAGCTGCTGCCAGGAAGTGCTACCTAAGTTACTTGATGAAATATTATTACCAACTAGAAATATTGTTGTTGCTGTTCAGTTGCTAAGTCGTGTTTGACTCTTTGTAACCCCATGGACTGCAGCCAGCCTGGTGCCTCTGCCCATGGGATTCCCCAGGCAAAAAAAACTGGAGTGGGTTGCAATTTCCTTCTCCAGGGGATCTTCCTGATCCAAGGATTGAACCTGTGTCTTCTGCACTGGCAGGTGGATACTTTACCACTGAGCCACCAGGAAAGTCTGGTTGGAGCTTATAATGGTCTTCAACCAAGAAAGGCTAAGAATGGATCTGTCGGTCCATTCAAAATCCAAGATCCCAAAAAAGCACAGTGATATCAATTCCAATTTGCTAATGGGAGCCTAGAAATAAGAAATATCCTTGGGGAAGGGAGAAAGTTAAATAATGGCACTCTCTCTACCTTATTAAAACCATGGGCATTTAGGCTTTGTACACATCACTACTAGTTGCTCAGCTGTGTCTGCCTCTTTGTGATCCCTTGGACTGCAGCACACCAGGCTTCTTTGTCCATCACCAACTCCCGGATCTTGCTAAAACTGTGTCCATCGAGTTGGTGATGCCATCCAACCATCTCATCCTCTGTCATCCCCTTCTCCTTCTACCTTTAATCTTTCCCAACACCAGGGTCTTTTCTTTGCATCAGGTGGCCAAAATATTGGAATTTCAGCTTCAGCATCAGTCCTTCCAATGAATATTCAGGACTGAATTCCTTTAGGATGGACTGATTTGATCTCCTTGCAGTACAAGGGACTCTCAAGGGTCTTCTCCAACATCACAGTTCAAAAGCATCAATTCTTTGATGCTCAGCTTTGTTTATGGTCCAACTCTCACATCCATACATGACTACTGGAAAAACTATAGCTTTGACCAGACAGATGTTTGTTGGTAATGTAATGTCTCTGCTATTTAATATGCTGTCTAGGTTGGTCATAACTTTTCTTCCAAGGAGCAAGCATCTTTGAATTTCATGACTGCAGTCACCATCTTCAGTGATTCTGGAGCCCAGGAAAATAAAGTCTGTCACTGTTTCCATTGTTTTCCCATCTATTTGCCATGAAGTGATGGGATCAGGTGCCATGATTTTAGGCTTTAGAATGTTGAGTTTTAGGCCAGCTTTTTCACTCTCCTCTTTTACCTTCATCAAGAGGTTCTTTAGTTCCTCTTCACTTTCTACCATAGGAGGAGAGTGAAAAAGTTGGCTTAAAACTCAGCATTCAAAAGATGAAGATCATGGCATCCAGTCCCAGCACCTCATGGCAAATAGATGGGGAAACAATGGAAACAAATACATACTTTATTTGGGGGGGGCGCCCCCCAAAATCACTGCAGGTGGTGACTACAGCCATGAAATTAAAAGACACTTACACCTTGGAAGAAAAGTTATGACCAACCTAGACAGCACATTAAAAAGCAGAGACATTACTTTGCTGACAAAAGTCCATTTAGTCAAAGCTATGGTTTTTCCAGTAGTCAAGTATGGATATCAGAGTTGGACTATCAGGAAAGTTGAGTGCCAGAGAACTGATGCTTTTGAACCGTGGTGTTGGAGAAGACTCTTGAGAGTCCCTTGGACTGCAAGGAGATCCAACTAGTCCATCCTAAAGGAAATCCTAAAGGAAGTCCTGAATATTCATTGGAAGGACTAATGCTGAAGCTGAAACTCCAATATTTTGGCCACGTGATGCGAACAACTGACCCATTGGGAAAGACCCTGATGTTGGGAAAGATTGAAGGCAGGAGAAAGGGACAACAGAGGATGAGATGGTTGGATGGCATCACTGACTTGATGAACATGAGTTTTAGCAAGGTCCGGGAGTTGGTGATGGACGGAGAAGCCTGTCACGCTGCAGTCCATGGGACTGCAAAGAGTAGGAGATGACTGTGTGACTGAACTGACTGGCTTATAAACAAAATTATCCTTCTAAACTGTAACACAGAGCACTGGTTTTCATCCCATTGTTGCTATTTTATGTCTAGTGCACATGTGCTCAGTCATGTCCAACTCTCTGAGACCCCATGGACTGCAGCCTGCCAGCTTCCTCTGTCCATGGAATTTTCCTGGTAAGAATACTGGAGTGCATTGCCGTTTCCGACTCCAGGGGATATTCTCGGCCCAGCGATCAAAGCAGCATCTCTCGCGTCTCCTGCATTGGCAGATGAATTCTTTACCACTGGTGCCACCCGAGCCTAGTATTTTATGTCTAGTGGGGAAAATATGGAATTTGGGGTTAGAGAATCAGGGTTTGAATCTAGCTCTGCCACCTCTTAAATAAGAAACTTGAGTGAGGGATTTGAATTTACTGAGCTTTATTTTTTTTCTAGTGAAGCGGACGAAAGGTAATCTAACATGGTAGCTATGAAGATTCAATAATATGATTCTTATGAAAGCATCTGTGTATAGGTAAACTTTATCAAGTGTTCCATCAACTTCCACATCTATAAAATTGAACTTTTGATTAACTGATTCCAGAATCCCTTGAAAGTAAAATACTTAGTCGATGTAGAAAGCCCTGACAATTGAATGTTTAAAAATCTTTGCTATCTATGATTTTGCATAGAACACAAGAGGCAGTACCATGGAACTGAAACTGGCCAGCTCAAAAACAAGAATTATTAATACACTTTTTCAAAAATGCCTTTGCTAATTCTTTAGGAAGCTCACACTTTCTCTCAGTAACTCTAACACAGTCTGTTTTCCCCTCCGATCACCTATTATCAGTTTAGCAGCAGATGAAACAAGAGTATTTGTACATAGGGGCCATTTTTTATAAAAATCTTTATTTGACTCACACTCAGAATGACAAAAGGATCACGGCAAGAGAAGTATATGAAAACCAAAATCTACCAAGAGGACAATTCAGGTCTCCAGTTTTGCCTTCAAACAGGGGCACGCACTTGCTGAGTGGACTTCCTGCCTCTCATCCCCACCACCCTCGGCCTCTCCCTGGGTCTCTGTGTCTCTTCCACAGAGATGTCCATTCTCTGTCATCCCACTTCCCCCATGTCCTCTTTTTGAGTCTGTCTCCCTTTGACAGCTATTCGTTCACTGACTCACTCATACTTTCTCCCTCTGTTTCTCTGTCCCCCATGCTCTACTTTCAGGAAAGAATATTTCCTTTCAAGACTGACTCTGAAAGAGTAAGACATGTCATTTACATTTGCCCAGGGTACAGAAATGTGCTTGGATTTGTGTTTATATAAACACATCTTTACAATTGAAACAAATGCTTCATGCATCAAGATTTACCCATACTACAAATGACACACTGTGGCATTTTGCATACTATTCAATGATTTCTCTCCACCCCCCTTTTTTTCTTTTAATGCTAGTTGCAATTTACTAAACTGATTTCTCAACCCAGAATTTGAGAAACACTGGTTTAGAAGGTTGACTTTGGCATCAAAAAGCCCACATTTAAATTGAGGCTCTTAATGCTGGGTGTTATGTAGACTTTCTGCCCTTCAGTTTTCTCATCTGTACAGTGGGGATGGTAGCATGCATCTCATTGAATATGG